>NC_044303.2:188236167-188546042 GCF_007474595.2 Lynx canadensis | reverse complement strand
CAGGGGAGAAGTTGAATTAGGATGGAGCTCAGGAGCCAGAATGACCTATGCAGAGCTGTCTCTTATTGTGGACCCCCACATTAGCCAATGGGGTGGCACTTGTTCAGCCAAGGGCCAGTCCTGGAAAGGGGCTCAGCTGAGTTGGCCCAACAACACTCCAGCACTCCCAGGAGCTGAGCGAAAGAACAGTTCAGTCCTGGAACCATAGGCTTGCAGCACCCCCTCAGGATGCATCACATGAGCTCCTCAGATAGTGTATTCTTCCTTCTGGGCAATACAGGCCTTCAGAATTCTCCTCCAGACTGTGCTCCAGCCAGCCATCAGCAATCCACAAGGGCTGGCATGCCAGAGGAAACATCTTTGTCATCTCTATCCTAATCTTAATTCTTCATTTTACAGAGAAGGAAAGGCAGTCGTCCAAGGCCACACAGATGAGTTAAAGTCAGAGGCAGGACTGGAATCCAAGCACCTTGACTCTGAAACTAATGCTCTAGACCTGTCCTGATTTAGATTTAATCAGAGTTAAATAAAACAAAGAATTTAGTTCTTAATTTGCACTTGCCACATTTCAAGTGCTCAATAGCCACAAGTGGCTGGTGGCTACTGTACTTGAAGAGTATAGGTTATTACAACAGTTCCATTATCATGGAAAATTCTGTTGGGTGGCACTGCCCTGGGCCCTACCCATGCCCTACCCATGCTGTCCCTTTGTTCTCAACTTCAAAAGTTAGAGCATCCCCCAAACACCTTTGTTTCCCTTAGCAACCCATCTGTCAATAGTTAGTGATGGCAAGTTATGATAAGGGATATCTAAACGTGGATGTTAACAAAAATATCTACCCAAGTGCAAGCTCTCCTGGGGCTACTGGAGACCCAGAGATGGATTGTTTTCCTCAAAAGGAAATCATTGTTTGTCAGGAGAGATGGGCAGCTCATATTTCATTTACTCACTCTTTCATCCAACACATTTTTATTGGGTTCATTATAGATAAAGCCAGGTACTGAGCTGGGTGCTGGGGATACCAAGATGGATTAGACACGGTCCTTACCCTCAGGATGTTCATAGTCTGGGGCGGGGTGGGGGGGGCATACAAGATATAGCTTGATGGGAGCATTCAGGAGAGACACCTGAAGAGGTATCTATATGAGTTTGCTAGGTGGGTAAAAGCTTCCACAACCACAATGGACAGGTGTGGGGTGAACTTTGTGTCTCAGGGGACCTCTGGCAATGTCTGGAGACATTTTTTGATTGTCACAACTGGAGGAAGGAGGTGCTACTGGAGTCTAGTGGAGAGAGACCAGGGATGCTGCTCAACATCCTACAATGTACAGGACAGGTCCCTACAACAAAGAATGATCCTACCCCAAATGTCAGTAGTGTCAAGGTGGAGAAATCCTGGGTTGGGGCTACACTGGAGATCTGATCTTGACCTGATCTTCATTCTTACTGTCAGGAAGGAGAGGGGAAGGTGAGCAGGAACACTCAGGAATTGATAAGCCAGGTTGGAGGACCTCAGGAAGACACTGAAGAATCTTAATGGATTCAATGGTAGGCTTAGATTGGCACTTTAGAAAGGCCTGCCTTCCTTCCTTCCTTCCTTCCTTCCTTCCTTCCTTCCTTCTGCCAGGTAGGAAATGGGCTTGAGGTGCTTGGAAGCTGGGAGAGCACTGGGGAGGCTGTTGATGGTGGCAGCCACAGAGAGCATCAGAGAAGGGGTACTGGAGAGCTGTGGAGAGGTGAGGGGGTTGGTGACCAGCTGTGGTAGAACAAGAAAAGACCCAGCACTTGCCACAACTGTGACTGAAAAACATTTTGTGTAATTAGCTGTTTAATGTCTTTCTTCTCCCCACTAGACTGTAAGCTCCAAGAAAGAAAGGATGTCATAGCTTTTCATCCACTTCCTGGCCTTGTGCATATTTATTCTTTTGAGTCTTGGTTTGCCCATCTGAAAAATGCAGATGATACTGGTATCTTCCGTCCGGGTATATACCCAAAAGAATTGAAAGCATGGAACTGAACAGATACTTGCAGAGCCATGCTCATAGTGGCATTATTCACAGTAGCAAAAAAGTGGATGCATTCCAAATGTCCATTAATGGGTGACTGGGTAAACAAAATATGGCATATACATACAATAGAATATTGTTCAACCTTACAAAGGGATGAAATTTTCATACATGCTGCAACATGAATGAACCTTGAAAACATCATGTTAAGTGAAATAGGTCAGACACAAAAGGACAAATAATTTGTGATTCTACTTACACGAGATACCTCGAATAGGCAAATTCAGAGACAGACAGTAGAATGATATTTGCCAAGGGCTGGTTGCACAAAATGTGGATGTACCTAATGCTACTGAATTGTACACTTAAAAATAGTTAAAATGGAGGACAACCTACTAAATGAAAGAAGATATTTGCAAATGATGTATCTGATAAAGGGTTAATATCCAAATAAATAACTTACACATATCAATACCAAAAACAAACAAACAAACAAACAAAAACAAATAATCCAATTAAAAATGGGTAGAGGACACGAATAGATATTTTTCCAAAGAAGACATAGAAATAGATGGCCAAAGATACACGAAAAGATGCTCAACATCACCCATCATCAGGGAATTGCAAATCAAAACAACAATGAGATATCACCTCACACCTGTCAGATGGTTACAACCAAAAACACAAGAAATAACAAGGGTTGGCAAGGATGTGGAGAAAAAGGAACCTTTGTGCTGTGTTGGTGGGAATGTACATTGGCACAGCCACTGTGTAAAACAGGTTTTCCTGTAGAAAACATAGAGATTCCTCAAAAAATTAAAAATAGAATTACCATATGATCCAATATTTCCACTGCTGGGTATTTACCCAAAGAAAATGAAAACACTAATTTGAAAAGAAATATGCACCCCTATGTTTATTGCAGCATTATTACAATAGTCAAGATATGGGAACAATGCAAGTATCCATACATAGATATATAATTTATATATATAATAATAATAATAATTCATATAGATACAATTGATAGATATAAATAAATATATATATACACACCCAATGGAATATTAGTCACAAAAAATGGGATCTTGCAATTCGTAACAACATGGATTGATCTAGAGGGTGTAATGCTAAGTGAAATAAGACAAAGAAAGATAAATACCATATGATTTCACTCATACGTGGAATTAGGAAACAAAACAAATGAACAAAAAAAGGATACGAACCAGAAAAGAAAAGAAAACAGACTCCTAAAAATAGAGAACAAACTGGTAGTTTTTAGAGTGCATGGAGGGATCGGTGAAATAGGTGAAGGGGATTAAAAGTACACTTATCCTGATGAGCACTGAGTAATGTATAAAATTGTTGAATTATATTGTGCACCTGAAACTAATATAACACTGTATGTTAATTATACTTGAATTTAAAAAGTAAAAAAATAAAATTGTTTCAGTAGTAAAAACAAAATAGATAAAATGGTAACTTTTATGTTATATTTTACTACCACCACCACAGCAAAAAGAATTAAATGAGATCATTTTATAAAGCCTCTTAGGACAGGGTCTAATAAATATTCATTATTATCACTTTTTTCCTAGCGGTATTCTAATAAAAGGAGGAAGCCGAGCTAGGGAAGCAGGAGCAGGCAAGCAGACCAACCCCGCCTATGGTCTGGTCAGAGACCCTTTCACAGCTGAGGTGACACTGGAATTGATTTTGCTATAGCGTTGGAGGGGGAAGCTTGGGGAGGCCAAAACTGCAGCTCCTGTGAGCCTGAAACCACCAGCTTGTAAATCTCTAGAAAAAGGCTCCACACCCTTAGCATGAGCTGCTGGTGGTCCCCCTGGGTGAGCCCTTCCCTGAGACTGTCTGAAGTCCTTTGTCTTCACAAGGCAGGAATTTCGGGGTGGGAGGCATTTGCATTTGGTCTCTTGACTGATGACCTGTTCCAGCAGCTGCTAAACCACTGATATCCTGAAACCCCAGTGCACAGGCAGAACATAAGTAAGCCTGGCCTCCCCAGTTCTCTTGTCAAAATTAGTGTTTTATTCCTTGCATCATGGGAAAATAGAGCACCTGCTCTTAGGGGTATTGGCTGCCACCAGATCTCCTTTGTCCATTCTTTACATATATGATTTTATTATTTTTTTAAGTTTATTTATTTGAGAGAGAGCACGTGCATGCATGAGAGCAGGGGGGAGGGGCAGAGAGAGGAGAGAGAGAGAAAATCCCAAGCAGGTTCTGTCAGTGAAGAGCCGGATGTGGGGCTTGATCTCACCTACCATGAGATTGCGACCTGAGCCAAAATCAAGAGTCAATCGCTTAACTGACTGAGCCACCCAGGCTCCCCTGCATATATGTTTTATTTTATTTTATTTTCCTATATATATGACTTTAGAGAAAGGCCTTAAGGAGTCATCTTAGTCTAACTGACTCATTTTATTTTTTTTTATTCTGTTTTTGTTTTTGTTTTTGTTCTGACCCCACTCATTTTATAGTGAAGCCAACACAACGCCGGTGAAGTTAAAGGACTTGGAGTGCATGGAACGTTGTTGGAATCCCAGCCAGCTACTTCTAAGCTTTGCAACTCAGGCAAGTTTTTTAACTTCTGAAGTCTCACTCATCCTCAGTACAATAAGGATCATCACCTTCCTCCTGGAGATCTTCTGAGGAATGAGGGCCATAGCAGAGTTCAAACCTGCTGGCAGCCACATTGCCTCAGAGAGCCCTCTCCATGCCGGCCGGCCACGGCCACACGTCTTCACACTCTCAGTCACTCGCCTGTTGTTCTCGCCCCCCTGGTGTTTATCCTCCCCTGAAATTGTTTATGTGGGTCCCTGTTGGTTTCATTCTTCCCCCTTCCTCTGCTAGAGCCCCGCAGCTAGGGCTGTATCTGGCACATTATCAGCATTTAATAAACGATTGTGAAATAAATGGCACTCTACAGTCACTCTGGGATTAGACCAAGCCCTGTTTATTCAAGTCACCACACGACAAATGGGCACTTTAGGTAAATTATTTCAGAAACTTTTGAGAAACCATCAGCCTCAGGGAGATGTATTTAGCTATGTGGACCTGGAATAGTTCGTATCTCCAGGGCCTCAAAAGAAGAGTAAATAAAATGAGGGCGTTTTGTATCAGCACCTCCTTTGCTGGAAACTAGTGTCCAAGCAACCCCCAAGTACTGAGGGTAGAAGTAGGGAGAAGAGGGACGTCTGGGTGGCTCAGTTGATTAAGCATCTGACTCTGGCTTAGCTTATGACCTCATGGTTTGTGAGTTTGAGCCCCATGTCAGGCTCTGCGTTGACAGCTCAGAGACTTGGAGCCTGGGATTCTGTGTCTCCCTCGTTCTCTGCCCCTGCCTCTCTCTCTCTCTCTCTCAAAAATAAATAAACATTAAAAAAAAAAAAAGAAGAAGAAGAAGTAAGAAGAAGATAGACATGGGGAGGATAAGATAGAGTGGGGAGAATAAAACTGCCCAGGGTTAGATTGGCTTTTCTAGGATTTTCACTCTTGGCCACATATGACGTTGTTGTGTTGAGGTCTTAGAAATCACTGTGTTGAACCAAGGCAGCTTAGTAGTGAACTACATAGGCCCTGGGCCCAAAACTAGCTCCATCCCTTACCTCCTGTGTGATCTGGAGTCAACTTCTGAACCTCCATTTCTCCACGTGTAAAATAGGATGAAAATAATACAAGGTACTTTACAAAGTTATCCCATGATTAAATGACATCAGTCACATAAAGGTCAGCATGGTGTGCTGTTGAAATAAATGTCTAGGTCCAACATGAAGCCACTCCTGCCTGGGGGGCTAAGTCAGCAAACCGAAATTTAGGTTAGTTTTGTGTCCCTGTAAATGGTCTGGCAGACCAGAAAGGCAGTATACCCAGGCAGCCAATCCCCAAAGGCCAAGCTAACTCTGGGCTCTACACTCATTTCCTTGTTCCTTATTCATTTTCTATTTTTCTCTTCCTTGTTCCTTATTCTTTATCCTATAAAAGCTTCCTGCCTCCTGCCTCATTTTGCTGTTCTCTGGACCCTCGGAAACAGAGAGTACCTGCTACATGAAGTGTTAAATACATTTGTTTGTATCCCCTAAATTGTCTCCTTTAATCATCTTAAGCAGTGATCAGCAGAGGGGAGCAGCTGAATAATTCTTAGCTACATTTTCATACAAATGAAATGTTGAGATGAAGCATAGAGACTGCCAATTAGTGTCAGAGCCTAGGCTGGAACTCACCACTCTTGGTTCATGTTCTTTCCACTATCTGTGGTGGCTGCCATTTCTTGTCCCCAAGGGCCTTAGCTCTAAAAGGGGAGCCTGTATATGCAAAAAATAAATCTCCAGAACCTACAGGATGACAATTGAGACTTAGTTTGTACAGTACCTTGTGATTACAGGCTCCTCATAAAGAACATCCTACCCAGTTAGTCAAGTGCTTTCTCATGCACAAGACACTGGTTGAATGCTTTAAGTGAATTATGTTATTTAATCTTTAAAGCAACGCTAGGAAATAGGAGCTGTCATGACTCCCATTTTGTAGATGTAGAAACTAAGGCCATAAGAAGTTTAACTAGTTGAAGGTCACATTAAGAAAGTTCTAAGCAGGCTGGCTCAGTCAGTAGAGCATGTGACTCTTGATCTCAGGGTCATGAGTTCAAACCCCACACTGGGCATGGAACCAGTTAAAAAAATAAAGAAAAAAAAAGGAAAAGAAAGTTCAAAGCAGAGCTATGCAGCTTTCCCTCCTTGCCCACCACGAATTGAAGTTTCACTATTAAAGTGATCCTGCCTAAGGATCATAGCTTCACCTCCTGCAAAAATGCAAGACTATAATAAGGCTTGCCAGTTACATACATTCAAAATTCGTAAATCTGTTTCCAGTAGAATCTGAGTTGAAAGGAATATTAGCAATAATAATAGCTAATCCCTGTGTCAACTATTGTTGTAAGTTCACTTATCCTTTAAAATAAGATGACAAAGTAGGTCCCATTATTATTTTTGTCTTACAGATGCAGAAACAGAGGCAGAGAGAAGTTAGGTGAGTGGCCACTGGAATGATGTAGCTGATGGCTAATGAATGGCGTGGAGAGATGGCCCCAGGCCACTGGCAGTCTTGTGATCCTCACTTCACACTGTCTTTCCTCTTGGCCAACTACCTGCCTCTTGGCCAACTACCTGACTACCAATAGGTCAATAGCCTATTTGTAGGCTCAGGTGAGCCTTTGGGAATCTGAAAAAAAAAAAAAAAAAAAAGCCATAAATACTTTCCTGAGACACATAACTCTTTGTGATTTTAGGGGGTTCCCCAAACCTCCAATACTTATCAGAGAACCTCCAAAAAGTAACCTCAGCTCAACCCAAACCCTCTACCTCTTATCTCCCTACAACATCCCCATCAATGGCCTTCAGTCTTGCTTGACCACCTCCAGGAGTGGGAACTTTCTACCTCCCCAGGCAGCTCATTCTTCAAACAGCAAGATTCAATAAAAACTTCTTCCCTCTGGTGAGATGATGTCTGTCTCCCAGAGACCACTGCACAGAGCCTAGCACCTCAGAGAACAAGGCAGCTCTCAGCTCCCAGACAGCCTCTTCCTGACAGCCCTGGGTCTATCCCACCCCACCCCTCCTTCCTGGAAGGCTTCTAACAGCAGGGGGTCCCAGACCTGTCATGTGGCTGCTAGTTTCCTCTGCAAAGTCTCCCCTTTAAGACAAAAACACAGAGACAAGAGTGATGCTTCCTCAGAAACTGTCCTCATCCCTCCTGAGAGGGTGGGTATGTGTGGAGGAAACATAAAGCCACCTACAGCCGCCTCCCCATCCAAGAAGTACAGGTGCAGATACCTTTCTACTGGCTGGGTATGCATCCTTGGTCAAAAGAGGGACTGGACCCTCTGGGCCCAGAGTAGTCTTTCTGCAAAATTAGGGTATTGTTTAGATTGGGGTTGCAAACCCAAATGCTCACTGGGCCAAGCTAATGATAGAAACATTTCTCTTCTGATTTCCTTAAATCACGCCACTCTCTCAGTCTTTCATTTCCTATTTCTGATGGTGCCAGATAAGCAAACTATCTAAAATAATAAAAACGAAAATGCCAAGGATGAAGGAAAATGGAAACTGGCACTTGGTCTCAGTGGAGGGGACAAGAGGGAACTGTAGTCCACTCCCTGTACACAGGAGCTGCTGACACTCACCATCAACAATTGGTGCCATGTGGACACACAAGCCCAGGGTTAACAGACCTTAGTTTTCTAAAGAAGCTAGACATGTGAATTTTTATGTGAAATCTCCCAATTTTTAAAATGTTGGCTCAAATATTTCTTAAACAGTGGGAGGGCCAAATACAACATGTTCTGAACTATGAGCTGCCAATCTGCAATCTCTGGAGTTGGTGTTTTTAAAGCACCCTTTTTGCTGGAACATTCTGTGTGAGAAGTGAAGGGGGAAGCGAAGAGGGAAGGAGGACATGAAGGAGGGAAGGATGGCAAGAGTCACAGAGGAATCTCTCTGAGACTTGGCTCAGCCTCTACTGAGCCTCCAGACCTCTGCTTGTTGAGCAGAGGGTTGAGGGAGAGAGAGAAGGCCCAGCCTTTCCATTCTGTAAAGCTTTGTTTAGGTTAACCATGCTTTCCTCTTGCTTTCAGTTCTCACTTGGGAGAAACACAATGGCCCAGGGCCTCAGGAGTGTCTGAACAGGTCTGAACAGGATGCTCCAGTTGTGGTTGAAGTGGTGGGTCCTGGCTCCCAGGGCTGGTGGGGGGAGGGGAGACTCAGCACACTAGGCCTGAGCAGGGCTCCAGGCCTCTGCCTCAGGCTGGACCGCTCCCTGCTTCCTGGCTTGCTTCTAGCTCCCTGGGTGTCTTTCCGACTGGGCCTCTGTGTCAAGGAGGGAGTGTGTAGCCCATGGTCGGTGTGGCTGACTGCCAGCCTGGCAGATGGCCAGAGCCCAGAGCTCACCGGGAAGGAGCATAAACAAGGCCCCTGGTGGGAAGCTGTGACCCAGAATCTTCCAGCAGAAAAACAGTGAGGAAGGAGGCAGAATCCCAGGGGGACCCTTTCCTCAATACCCCAGGCTGCCCAGGATTCAGGCATCAGCCTGGGACAGTAGGGGACTCCCTGGGGCGCTAGGCAAGCAGCTGTCACAAAAAGGGCTGCATGAGTCCACTTTTAAGGTGTCTTTTAGCTCCAACCTTCTGAAACTCTGTGATTCTATGACTGTATGATTCAGCTTTCCTTGCTGTAGACTTTGCTGTCTATAGAGGACATCTGTGGTTTTCCCTTGCCTGGAATCCACTCCACTCCTATTAGTAGCATCCTCATCATCTTTCCAGAAACCACCCCTCCTCCACTCTTAGTCCATACAGTTTGGGTGAGGCTGACCTGGCCTTTCTACCCGCCTGGCTCCAGGGTAGGCACGCGTGCCAGGCCTGGTGTGTCTCATCAGCCAATTTCTTCTGCTTGCTGGGCCAATGAGACTCGATCCAAGGAATTTTGCTTGAACTCTTGGGAAAAAAGGAACTGCCAACAGTTGGTTTGGTGCACATCTGGAACTGCTGGAGACCATCTGGTCATGACATGGGAGGAGCTTTCTTGAGAATGAAGCCATCACAGAAGACAGCATGGAATGAGAGGGAGAGAATTAGAGCTGAGGAGAGTGGAATGGATTAATTAATTAACTGATGTATATAAGAGAGAGATCAAGACCTGAGATGACAAAATGGGTTGAGCCCCTGGATTCAGCTTCAAGATAAAATGGGTTGAGCCCCTGGATTCACCTTCAACTGATGCAGTATCCCATCCCTGGACTTTCTTTTCTTTTTTCTTGTCTTGTCTTGTCTTTTCTTTTCTTTTCTTTCTGCAAGCTCTACGCCCAACAAGGACCTTGAACTCACAACCCTGAGATCAAGGAGCACATACTCTACTGACTGAGCCAGCCAGGCACCTCATAATCCCTGAATTTTTCAATGATATGCTACTGTAGCACCAAAATTATTTGGGGTAGAAGGCATTTGAATTCCTGATATGTCTTATCTCCCTAAATGCATAGCTTCTCAAAAGAACTCATTGTTATAAATCGCCTCTGGGAAGCAACCAGGAAAGACTAACTCAAGACTAGAATCACCACACCTAAACAGACATTATCACAAAACTATCATCTCATCTGTTGTCTTAAGGGCCAACTTATCTTCCCTCATGGTCATTTGTTTTCCTATAAACACTTCTCCCTCCTATCGCCTATGAAAACCCAAATTCTAACCACCTCCTGGAGTCATTTTTTCTGTGGTCAGATCTTTTTTCAGTTTAATTTGCAGACCCCAAAAATGAGCCTAAGAGGGTATAGGAAAAGTTTTTATAAGCAAAAAAATCTCCCTCTGACAACAGCTTCCATGACTGCAACATTCCACACAAGTCTATGAGTTACTCTATAATTTACCTAAGAACTAAATTTTCTCATCTATTTTCTAGGACAGAGAGAAGCCAGAAGTGACCTGGGACTCTGAAGACCTGCTCTGGTTGACTGAAATCAGAGTGATTCGCCCATGAAGACTCAGATGTCCTGGCTACATCCCTGCCCTGCCTGTACTCCCAACATATACCCTAAGCAGTCATGGTCAGTGCCCAGACCTGCAAAGCAAATGGCACAGGTCCCAGTGTTGCCCTTTGTTGATTCATTTGTGGGGCGCCTGGGTGGCTCAGGTGGTTAAGTGTCCGACTTCAGCTCAGGTCATGATCTCATGGCCCATGAGTTCGAGCTCCTGCATTGGGCTCTGTGCTGACAGCTCAGAGCCTGGAGCCTGCTTCAGATTCTGTGTCTTTCTCTCTCTCTGCCCCTGCCCTGCTTGTGCTCTCTCTGTCTCTCAAAAATAAATAAACATTTTAAAAAATCAATTATTGATTCATTTGTTAATTCACCACTCACTTATGGAGCACCAGCTGTGTTCAGAAATGAAGTTCTTTCATCAGAGATCTTAGGATTTGATGAAGAAAACAGACCAGTAAAAAGAATTTAATCAGAATGTGATTAGTGCTATGCCAAAAATAAGCACAGTGAAGAGGCCTCTACACCAGGAAGAGAGCAGCAGGCATGTCAAAGAAGCTTCCTGAAGGCGGTGACCCCTGAACTGAATTCCATATGTTGAGGAGTCAGCTGGATAGAGGGTAAGGAAGGAAGTGCTTTCCAGGTGGGCAAAAGGAACAGCATGAAATACAAACTCAAGGAGACAGAAGAGGCTGTGGTCTATCAGAGGAACTGTCTGGCATAGAGTTGGAGTGGGGACAGGTACAGGGGGTTCCCATTAGGGACATGCTAGGCTGCTATTTGACATGCTGGCTTTGCTGAGGACAGCTTCCTGCATGTACAGACGCAAGATAGCAAGCATTGTAGCTCAGCCCCAAACCTGAGCCCAGAGCAAAAAGCCTGACTCACGCCCATGGAAAAGAAAACAAGCTAAGAGATCCCCAGCCAGGGTCCTTGGTCAAGGGGGTGCAACGGTGTCCTTGAGTACAAGTATCTCTGAGCTCCTTGCCCACAGAGAAGGCTTGGACCTTTCTGTTGATAATAACTGTACACCACTGAAGGCAGGACCCAGAGCAAAGTCTGCCATCTTCTCTCCACCCCCTCTCCTTCTAGATTCTTCCCTTCTCACCTATGTCCTTGAGCCCTGGGCGGCCTGTGGGAAAGGAACTATCCTGGGTAAAAGTAGGTCTTTTGGAGGCAGGCGATCCTGGGTCCTAATCCTGGCTGAGCCATTAAGTGTGACCTTCTTACTCAACCTCTCTGTGCCTAACTGTTCCTCTGAAAAATAAAGCTAATAATAGTACAGATTAAAGAAAGCAATGTATAACAGGTGACACAAACACGAATTCATTCATTTACTCTTTTTTTATATTTCCCGTTCCTTGGGATCCAGATTGTTCTAGGTGCTCTGCTGATACTTTCCATCACAGAGCTTTGGTCTCATCTTGGCCATAGGGGTGGGGCAATGACCATGCCAGCCAATCATGATATCCCCTTCTTGGCCAGGAGTGATTGGTCCCTACGGTGGACTCAAGACTCCCACAGGCCAACCAGAGTTTGCCTTGGGGAAAGATCTCTTCTCCCTGACGTTCCTGGGTTAGAGAATAAGGATTTAGAGAAAGCCCGTCTGTCTGTGGATGAGATTACTTCTTATAAGGGAATAGAGCCAAGATAATGATGCTAATGATGATGAGGACAGTGATGATGATGCAGTAGACATCAGTATGCACTGTTTCCAGCCAAATCCACTCCAGGACTTCCCAGTTCCAGGAGCCAAGTCATTAGCATTTTCCTTAAGCCAACTGAATTGGGTTTCCTTTATATGCAGATACAAAAATCTTAAGTCACTTGTCATGAAAAGGCCAGAGCCCAGTATTGGCCACGGAAGAAGAGCTCAGTGATTGGTCACACGAAGAGGGTGAAAATGACCCCGTGCTTCCTTTGCCACCACCTACCTCTTTCCCTCCCCGAACACAGACTCACCCCTTTCCTTCTGGCCTGGGGAACAGGCTGCTGACTGTTGGCCTTCTGTTTGCAACAATGGGCTGGGGATGAGGGACATGGTGACAGAAAGGCCAAACCACACAGTATCGGGCAGTCAGGATGGGAGCTGCAGAAGCCTCGCGCAAAGTCCCCAGCCTGGCCCCCGAAGGTGGTCTGGATTGGCTTCAGGATAGACTGGGCATAAACTGGAGTCTGGCTGGCCTAGTCTGAGTCACATCGCTACATTTATGTGGCCTTGGTCATTTTACCTTTCTGGTTTCTGTTTCCGTAATATCAGGACAATAATAGCCCCTTTCAGAGAAGTTGTGAGGGCTAGATGAGACAAAAAAACAAAACAAAACAAAACATTATTAATGTTGTTACTATATCCAAGCAGTGTTCTAAGCACTTTATAAACTATTAGTTGAATTAACCTTGACAATAAACTGAGGAGGTAGGTACTATTATTGTTCTCACTTTACAGATGAAGGAACTGAGGCGTGGAGAGGTCAGTTTCACAACTAGTATTTCATAGAGCTGGGATTTGAATCCAGACCTGCTGACCGACCACATGCACACCCACCCAACAGTAGTGGTCCAAGGCCGGAAATCAAAACTCACGGCAGAGAGCTCAAGAGGAGTTAATACAGGCAGGGGAGCCTGGGTAGCTGAGTCGCTTAAGCATTGGACATTTGATCTTGGCTCAGGTCATGATCTCCCATGAGATGGAGCCCTGAGTCAGACTCCGCTGACTGACGGCTGGCTCAGAGCCTGCTTGGGATCTTCTCTCTCTGCCCCTCCCCCGCATGTGCACATGAGCTCTCCTCTCTTTCTCTCTCTCTCTCAAAATAAATAAGTAAAAAATATATATATGGGCAACTATTTAATGAGGCTAGCAGGGATGGAAATCAAGGATAGGTGGGATCTCCTGTGGGAGATCACTATTTGCCCAGGGCTGAGTAGATGTCACTTCAGCCCAAGAGCCATGCTGCCCGGAGCTAGGACGCTGAAGGAAGGGCCATCCTCTGGAGTCACTACCAGAGACTGCGGAAGTGCTGGTGCTGGGGATACATCCTGACATCCGCCCACCCCCAACTCCCCAAACCCCCCCCCCCTCCGCCCAGCTCTCTAATCTGCCGGGACCTCCCATTGGCCAGAACCTCACAGAAAACGAGTGGGTAGGGCATCCTGGGAAATGTAGTTCAGTCCTAGATGCTGAGCCCAGCGGGGGAAGGGCAGAGAATGGATCTGAGGCCAAACAGTAAATGACATGCATACATGCTGTACAGCCTCCTCATCAAAATACAGGGCACATGGGGCGCGTGGGTGGCTCAAATAGTTGAGCATCCGACTTTGGCTCAGGTCATAATCTCAGGGTTTGTGGTGTGAGCCCCGCGTCAGGCTCTGTCCTGATAGGTGGGAGCCTAGAGTCTGCTTCAGATTCTATGTCTCCCTCTCTCTCTGCTCTACCTGCTTGGGCTCTGTCTCTCTCTCTCTCCCCAAAATAAATAAACATTAAAAAAAAAAGAATTAAAAAAAAGAATCAAGAGGCTTCAAAGATAGAGAACAGCAACAATAACAAAAATGCAGGGTACATAAGGATAATTGTGCCATAAATGGGAATGGAAGATACACACTGTAGGGGCAAGAATTTAGGTCCCTGACTCCTGGTTCAATGCTGTGGCAAGACCAGGAGTGGAACCCAGCAGCTGTGAGCATCCTGTGACACTGAAAAGCAAGAGGAAGAGCAAGTGGGACTCCTGGTAACACCTCCTCCTCTTGGCCTTTGCACATCTGGAAGCTTCTACAGACAGCTCTGCACAGCTGGGTGCAGGACCTGCCCCAGGAAGCAAGCTCTCATTCTCTTTAAAGGGGGAGCAACCCGAATCACCTCAGCAGCCACTTTGGGGTCTGAGAGAAACAGACACAATTCCTGCTGGAAATCAGGAAGCAAATAAGTGGGTGAGGTGCCTCCCAGCTCCCCACGTCCTCCTTTTACAAAGGCCATCATCCCTGTCCCTGCAGGGCCTTCTCGTTCCCCTCCTCACTGCAGGCCCCTGCAGGACCTCACTGGGCAGCTGGCAGGCAGCTACCACCTGCTGCCCTTGAAGCCAGCAGGATCCCACAGGTGACAGCATGAGCAAGGGCAAAAGATGCAGGTCAGAGTGCAAGAGAAAATGTGGAGGCTGAGCCTGTCCTGCTGGGATGTAGTAGAGATGGTCACAGGAACCCTGCCCTTTGACCTGGAATTCTGCCTCTAGGAATTTATCACACAGGTAACTTTACCCAAGGGCACAGAGACTTCTGGACAAGGTTACTTACTGTAGTGTGGGTTGTGATTAGCAGAAGACTGGGGGGGAAAAGCAAGTAGCCAATTTGATTAAACAAATTAGGGTGCATTGGAACAATGGAATGCTCTGTGCTCTTACAGGGAATGAGACCCTGCTGAAACAGGCCGATCTCCAAGATAAATTGTTAAGTGAAAAAAGCAAGGAACGGAACAGTATGTCTCGTATACTCACGCTTTGCGTGGGGGAGAGTGTTTTTATGTATATTTATGCAAGCACCTATTGCTACCCAAACCCATTTGGTTTCTGAATTCAGATAGTGAGGGTTCCGATAGCAGGGGATGCTGCATTATTGGAATCTTTGACTCCTGCATTTCGTTTCAGATAGCAAATAGCAAGCGTTTGAGAGCAAATAGCTAATCTGAGAGGCTATCTGAGTCCGTTTGGTTCCTGAGTTGGAGAAGTGCTTGGATAACCTGAGTAAATAGTATGGATATCTCTATATGTATAAAATTCTCATGTCCATGTACATGTGTACTCTCTCTGGGAAGATACACAGGCAGTGGATTAGTGGTTGCTACTAGGGAGGGTAATTCAGCCCTGAGGGAATGGGGTGGAAGGGAGACTTATTTTTCAGTTTACATATGTGTTGTGATGGTTTTAAAACGTAGCCCCAACATTCTTTGAGAGGTGGGGTCTCTGTCCCCTCCCACTCAATCTCAGTGGGTTTACACCTGCCTAGATCAATAAAGAACTGTAGAGGTGATGCTATGTGACTTCTAAGCCTAGGTCATAAAAGGTCATGTGGCTACATCTGGTTCTCTTTGTTTGCTTCCTCTGAGACAATCTCCGCCTCCAGCTCTACTCATGTTGGGAGAAGCCCAAGCCACATGGAGAGGTGCCATGTAGACACTGTGGTCCACAGTCCCGTCTGAGCTCCAGCTGATAGCTAATATCATATGCCAGGTGTGTGAGAAAGCCATCTGAGATGTTCAGCTCCCGTTGAGCGTTCAAATGACTGCACCTCCAGCCCCTGTGTGACCACAATGCCACTGTACCAGAGATCCCAGGTAAAAACCATCCATCTGAACCAGGTCACACACAGAACTGCAAAAGACAGGAATACAATGCTGTTTTAAGCTGCTAAGGGTGGGAGTGGTCTGTGTGGTGGGCGTTGATATTAACGGAAACATATATATTAGCATACATACCACTATTCAAAATTAAGAGTATTTTCCTTGTAAACATACAAAGGGCACTGCTACATGTTTACTCCTCACAAGGTACCGCCATTGTCTCCATTGCCAGATGAGAAAACTGGAGCTCTGAGAAGTTCTTGGGCTAGTTGTCCAAGAACACAGCTCAAAAGAGGCAGCCCTGGGATATGAAACTAGGAGACCTGCCAGCCCCGGGGTGTTCACTCCTGGGACCCTGCTTTCCTGGTTCACTGTGCTGTGTGCCTCACTTTCCTCAGGGAGGGGGTGTGGAATAGGTGAGGGTTCGAAAGGCCCAGCCCACTCCAAGTCCCAAGCAGGTGCAGTGACACAAAGGGGTGAGGGTGAGCAGACATGGTGGTGGGGTCTGTTGAGAGCCGCCTCTACTTGGCTCTGGGAAAGCCAGCCCAAAGTTGCCAGATCTTTTAATTTTTTAAAGGCAACTAGAAATCAGATTTTTATGTGCAATCTATTCCTATTTCATTGTTGGCAACTCTTTTTTTTTCTTTCTTTTTTTCTTTCTTTCTTTCTTTCTTTCTTTCTTTTTTTTTTTTTTTAACTGTGCAGACTGAAAAGCAAAACAAAAACAAAAGCCTGCCGATTTGTCTTTCTGGACTAGGAGGTCTCCAGGGAATTTTCAACTCAGACATCTTGACTTTCAGCAGAACCTCTCTGGGGAGAGACTGCAAATCCCAATCCCAAGCGGCTCCTATCTGAGAAAGGAGAGGGTGGAGCCAAGGTGTAGATGCCTCAACCTCTCCCGCCACTCCCCTCCCCTCCCCTTGGTTGAGAGGGAGCAGGGGGTGCTGGGGAGCAGGGGGTGCTGGGAAGCTGAGCCACGGGGAGCCCGGGGCAGCTGGCCGTGCAGGAGGGCAGCCAAGCCGCCCTGAATCCGCCTCCTGAACCGCCCGCCTTCCCAGAGCTGTCAGTCAGCTCCCTGGGCACTCAGGGAGACTCAATTTCAGTTGCAATGGGAAACCGCCCTGGCCCCTCACCAACCGTTTCTCCACCTCTTCTGTTCACCCACTGCTTTTCTAATGGGAACCCTGCCCCTGCCTACTACCCCAGTCGACCATCCTTAGCAGAGCCCGGATTGGGCCAGACTTGGCTGTCTCTCTGGGCACCGCCCCCCCCCCCCCCCCCCCCAGCTACCTGCAGTGTCTTCCATTCCCTCCAGAGCCTGAGGCCCATTCTGTCTTCAGCTGACTTGTCTTCCTCAGATACAGCCTGGCAGAGCAGGGTGGCGTGATTGATGAGCTAAGAAGCTCTGGCTGGCAGGCGGGTGGGCAGCCAGGCAGAGCCACGGCTCTCAAAAGATAGCAGAGCTGCCCGGTAAGGAGGGGCAGGGAGCCCACAGCTACCAACGCTACCATTGCCCAAGCTGTCACGGCAGTCACTGGGCAGAGCAGATAACCACAAGGGCCATTTGGATACCGTGCGTCGCACACAAGGATCCTCAGTCACTGAGAGTGCTCCCTTCTTTCCCCACTTCAAAACAGAGACCCAAGAAATTGAAGATGGTGAGCTTCTGAAAGCTGGTATTGTCTGTCATTCAGTCATGCCACTCTGTCCGGGTGTTTATCATTTGCCCAATCATTCATTTGCTCATTCAAACATGAGGGTTTGCTGTGGGGATCAGCGTAGCATTGCAGTTGCTAGTGTGGTCTTGGGGGGGGGGCGGGGTGGGGCGGGGCGCCAGGCTGTTTGAATCCAGGCTCCACGACTTCCTGGCTGTATGACCTTGGGCAGGTCACGTCACCTCCCCAAGCTACCATTCCTCTCTCAGGTTCTGCTACAGTGAGATTCAGTCAGGTCCTACATGCAAAGTGCTTGGAACAGAGCCTGGCATATAAAAAATGTAAATCTTTTCATTCATTCAACACCAAGTAACTGAAGGCTTGTGGGGCTATAGCTAGGATTGAGGCAGACGAGTGCTCTCATGCTATTTACCTTTGAGAGAAAGAAGACTGACAATAAACAAATAACTGAGCACAAGGAGGGAACAGCACACGTAAGGATCCTGAGGCAGCAATGAACCTTGGAATTCAGGACAGAGAGACTGAGCAGTGTGGCTAGCAAAGCAAAGAGGAGTGCCACCTAGGTGGGTCTGTCGGTTAAGCATCAAACTTCAACTCAGGTCTTGATCTCACAGTTCATGGGTTCAAGCCCTGTATGGACTCTCGGCTGTCAGCACAGAGTCCGCTTTGGATCTTCTTCCGCCTCTTTCTCTGCCCCTACCCCACTCTCTCTCTCTCTCTCTCAAAAATAAATAAACATTAAAAAAAAAAAAAAAAAAAAAAGGAAAGGGGACAGCGTAGGACAGGAGCTTGGGGCCCAGCAAGGACTTGTAGGCTGGGATAAAGATTTTATTTTAAGCACAGTGGGAAGTGACTGTGCTTTGGTTTTTGTTTTGCTTTTCTTTTTTTTTAATTTTTTTTTTTTTAATGTTTTATTTATTTTTGAGAAAGAGAGCAGAGCATGAACGGGGCAGGGGCAGAGAGAGAGGGAGACACAGAATCTGTAGCGGGCTCCAGGCTCTAAGCTAACAGCACAGAGCCTGACGCAGGGCTCGAACTCACGGACCGCGAGATCATGACCTGAGCCGAAGTCAGATGCTTAACCGACAAGCCACCCAGGCGCCCCTGTTTTGCTTTTCAATCTGCACAGTTAAAAAAAAAATTACTTGCCAATATTTAAAGCAGGGGAGTGGGCTGATGGGGGAAATGGAAGAGAGGGCCGCAGAGTTCTCATGGAGGCTGGCGCCAGGGCAGAGGTCATGGCAGATCCGGGATGGGGTGAGAAATAGAGGGGACAGGTCTTTTCCTGGATAGCCAGAGGAGAGAAATGGAAATCAAAGTGTCCACAATGATTCCTGGGCATTTTGTTTAAGCTGCTGGATGAACAGTGGTGCCATGAACTGACATGAAGCTGACTGGAGAGACAGTGTCTGGCAGGTCTATGGATGATTAGTATTTTGCTTTATTCAGTGAGTCAAGAATAAAGGGTAGGGGTGCCTGGCTGGCTTAGTTGGTAAAGTGTGCAAGTCTTGATCTCAGGGTTGTAAGTTCAAGCCCCATGTTGGGTGTAGAGATTACTTTAAAAAAATAAAATCTTTACAAAAAAAAGAGGGGTTCCTGGGGGGCAGTTCAGTGTCTTACTCTTGGTTTTGGCTCAGGCCACGATGTCAAAGTTTGTGGGTTCGAGGCTGCATCGCGCTCCATGCTGACACTAACAGAGTAGAGCCTGCTTGGGTTTCTCTCTCTCTCTCTTTCTCTCCCTCTCTCTGTCCCTCTACTGCTCGAGTGTGTGCTTGCTCTCTCTCTTAAAAATAAATAAACTAAACATAAAAAAAAAAAAAAAAAACGAATAAAGGGCACAACACTTACAGGAAGTCAGGAAGTGGTCTCTGTCTTTAAGAACTTGTGGTCTATTTGGGGGATCAGGGAAATGAGCAGGCAGTGATGATCCATTGTGATGCCTGCTGTGATGGGGAAATAAAGGGTGAGCACGTATCCAAACATGAGGGAGGAGTCCTAGGCTGATCTGCTCCAGCTAGGCCCTGTCTCCAGCCTCTCTGCTTGCCTTCCTCCCTCCAATGCTCCAGTACTCAGGCCTTTCCATTCTCGTAACAAGCCATTTGCTTTCCTGCCTCTGAGCTATGCACATGCACCTGCAAGAGTGCTGCCCCACACCCTTCTAGCTCAGCCCTGTTTCTGTCCCTCTCATGTTCATTGCAACTTAAATTATTGTATTGGTGTGTGTGTGTGTGTGTGTGTGTGTGTGTGTGAAATTGTTTAATTGGCTGTTTCCTCCCCAAAGAATCCATAAGTTCCCAGGGGACAGAGACAGAGTGTGTCTTGTTCACTCCTGGATCCCAAACCCTGGGCACAGCCTAGCATATGGTAAGTGTTCTGTAAGTAGAGAAGGAAGGAAGGAGGGAAGGAAGGAGGGAAGGGAGAGAGGAAGGAAAGGAGGGAGGAAGGAAGGAGGGAAGGGAGAGAGGAAGGAAGGGAGGGAGGAAGGAAAGGAATAAGGAAGGAAGGAAGCAGGGGAGGGAGGGGGGAAAGAAAAGAGGAAGGCAGGCAGGCAAGGCTTGGAAAAGAAATTGACTTAAATGGGCAAAGAACAGGGGAGGTAAGACTATTCCAAGCATAGGGAATGGCTTGTGCAAAGGCTAGGAGGTGACAAAACACGGTGTCATCAGAAAACGTAAAGGAATGGAAGAACTGCAGCCATCTGTATTTGCTCTGTGCCCTCAGTCTGGCAGACAGGAGATTCTCAGTAAGCATGGAGGTCTCTCTGCTCTCCTCCATGCTGTGAATAGACAAGCTGTAGCAGAATAGCACAGGGCCTGGGAACTCGTAGGGTAGGACAGTGCCTCATTTGCACACTGCCACCCCCTGTCCACAGTGCCTGGCATAGACTGGCACATGGTAGGTGCCCAATAGTTGTGGAGGTTGAATGATGCTGGAAGGACATTCACCCCTCAGCCGAGAAAGTGACAGGATTGGATAATTCCAGAATGTTAGCTCCAGCAAGGCATTTACAGCTTAACTTGTACATGCCACAAATGAGGAAACTGAGGCTCACAGAGGGGAATGGATTCACACAAGCTCACATAGCGAGTCAGTGGCAGTGCTGGGATGGGAGCCCAGGTGTCCTGATTGCTGATTCAGAGCCTCCCTCATCCTGTCCCCTCTTCTATCAATCTGCCTCCTTCCCTCTCCAGCCTCTGCCTTTCAATATGTCAGAAACCAGCAGATTGGAGCCAACAGGAAATCCCTGAGTGCCTTTTACCAGGGTGAAGGCATTATGTTACAGGGAGGGCAGATGGGGCGACCCATTAGTGAGCTAACACTGAGTTCCTGTGGGTTCCATTAGTGCCTCAGATTAACCCATTAGCACCCAGTGGAAGCCAGAAACACAGGGACCCCAGAAGGTTGAGTCACAGAGTAAGCCAGCTTTGATGAGGCTGAGGAGCAGAGTTGGAGGGACGGAAAAAGGGCCTGTCCTCTTTCCTTGGAAAAGGTTTTCCTTAGAGAGGGTGCCAGATAGTGTTAGGGGTGACAAAGAGCAGGCAGGATTCAGAATTGAGGTACTTCAGAGCTCGAGGGAGCCAGTTGAGCTGACCCTTTGTTCAGTGAAAACTGAACAGCAGAGAGAAGGAATTTGTCTCTAAGTCACTTATGGAGAACCCAGGGTTCCTGCCCATCACACTACATTACAGGACTCAAATGTGCTACCTTTTTTTTTTTTTTTTGGTCAGGGGGAAATCGGAAGTTTATTCTCCCCCTCCCCCCAGTCTCACTGATTGCCAGTTTATTCTTAAAGTCAAGATGTTGCGATTCCCTTAAATCCTCCATTCAGTATGAAAAACAAGATTTAGGGGCACCTGAGTGGCTCAGTTGGTTAAGCGTCTGACTTTGGCTCTGGTCATGATCTCCAAATGTGCTACATTTTTAGCTATGGCTAAAAATACAGCCACCCATTATGGGGACATCATGCTAACTGCTTTATATACATCATCGCATTTTATTCTCCTGGCAACCCTGCGGAGATCCTGGGGGCACTATTACCCCAATTTATATGGCAAAACTGAGGCTCACGTTGGTTAAGTAACCTGCCCAAAGTCACACGGCTAAATCATGGAGGAATCAATGTTTGGACCCAGGCAGTCTGATCATCAAATCCTCATCTTTGTCATCTACCATATCCCGCTGAGCAGCAGAAGTAGGCAGAACCACTAGTTAATAAATATTGTCTGCAAAGCTTTTCCCACCAGTCATGCATTTTAATTTAACCACTTGGAGATGATTCTATCATCCCATCTTCCAGGTGGAAGATGCCAGGCCCAGTGAAGCCAAGCACCCCACCTAAAGTCACCCCTACAAATACTGTCAGAAGCAGGACGCGAACCCATTTATCTCACTCCAAAGTGGGCCACTCCACTACATGAGTGTGACAGCCCCGCACTAGGACAACTGTGGAAACTCATTCAACGAATGTGCTACTGAGTGCCTGCTCTGTCTGCCAGGCCCTTGTTTCCAAGACCAATGGATCCTAGCACTTCTGCAGCTTGTGTTCTACCTGGGGAACAGGACAGACAGACAAGCAATTCCAGTAGGGTAGGGATGAGCATTGGATGTCACGGCGTCATCTAGTCTTAGGGGATAGAGAAGACCAAGCTGAGTCTTATGGGCCAATTAAGCATTTGTCCAGACAAAGAGAGGAACCCAGCCCAGCAGAGGCCCAGAGGTATAAGAGAGCTCCAATCTGAGCCACAGCTGGGGCCAGAGCTTTAGGGAGAGTAGAAGGAGCAAGGTAGAAGTGGAGATTCAACAAGTGACTGGAGTGTGGACTTTATGCTCAAGATAAGACATCGGAGGGACAGAGGGACACTTTGGAACTGCTGCAGGATATGATGCATTTAGAAAGCTCAGGATCCAGAGGAAGGGTACGGGGTGGGGACAGATGCCTAGAAGCTGGCTTGGTGGAGTTGCCAAAGATAAGGAGGGCTTTGGTGCTGGATTAGATCTGTGAGGCCAGTTTCCTGCTGGGATGACAGGCAGATGGAAGCGTGGGAGTAGGGGTGATGAACCATGGAAGAGAAGTATGGAGAAGTCAAGTTCTAAGGACCTGTTGAGTATGAGATGCCTGAAGGGTATCCAGTCAGCTCTGTCTAGAGTCTGGCTAGAATTTCTGGCCTGAATTTCAGGCCTTCCTGGTCTTAAGGTTTAGCAGACTTCAGACCTTCCTGCCATGTTCCTCAATGTCCTCATCTGTAAAATGGGTAATAACATTATGTCACAGAGCTGTAAAGATTAAATGGATATCAAGTATATATAACTAATGTATACAGCACTTTACATTGTCCCAGGCACATGGGGATGCCTAATAAAGGTTGGTCGAATAAATGTATGAATGGATGGTTCTTTGGGCTGTGGCTGCTAGAAGTTATTTAGGAACAGAGTTGATTTAAAAACACAAAGGACTTTTCCTCCCTCTTCACTATTTAGCGCTGGGTTGGGAGGGTCAGGGAGAAGTATAGTAATGCAAATGTTCATGTGATCTAGTTAGTCTTTATCGAGAACCTATCTCCCTGTGGTCAGATACCACTGGGAAAGGAGACTATAACTTCACATCAGGTCAGGGAGCCGGACACCAAGTATTTTAGGTGATAAGTGTCATCAGGGAAATGTAAGAGAAGCTGAGGCTTTTGCACCGGGAGAGGACCTTGACGTTTCAGTGGCACAGAGCTGGGGGAAAGGAACCACTGAGCAAAGGCCCTAAGGCTGCAGGGGATTTGGTTTCACTTACTCTGAAAATACTTTCAAAGTGCCTCCTGTGTGCCAGGCACTCTGGAAGGTGCAGAGTACTCATCAGAGGGCAATACAGACACAATTTCCTGCCCTTGTCAACAACAGTGTCACCTCTGGCCCCTAAGAAGACCTTATGATTACGAGGAAAAGTGCCTCCTTTTGGCCCTACCAAGGTGACATTGAACCAAATGTGGGAGGTGAGGGACTGAGCTTCCCAGGCAGAAGAGACCACCAGTCAATGGCCCTGTGGGGGAATGAGCACGGAGAAGGAAGAAGGGGAAGGAAGCACATGTGGCTGAGTGGACTAGCAGGAGAGGAGTCCAAGAGGGGCTATGGTCTGAATGTTCTGGCCCCTCAAAATTCATATGTTGAATCCTAATCCCCAAGCGCTGAGTGCTGATATTAGGAGGTGGGGGCTTTGGGACGTGCTTAGGTCATAGGGCAGAGCTTTCATGAATGGCACTAGTGCCCTGAGAAAGGGGACCCCAGAGAGATTCCTGGCCCCCTGCTGCCATGTGAGGATGCAGAGAGAGGTCTGTGACCCCTACCTGACTGTTCTGGCTCCCTGGTCTTTGGACTTCCAGCCTCAAGAACTGTGAGAAATAAATTTCTGTTGTTGATAAGCTGCCCAGTTTGTCGTATTTTGTTACAGCAGCCCTAAACAGACCATGATAAGAGGTCTTGAGCCCCAGGTCATTAGGCCTTGTGGGCCACTGAAGGGACTTTCACTTGGAGACAAAGAGGAGACACGGCAGGGTTTGAGCATAGGCGTGGCTTGACCTGACAGGTCACTCTGGCTGCTGTGTGAATAGACTGAAGGGGCTGGAGGAAGAAACAGAAATCAGCGATGAGGCTGTTGTGATAATCTAGGGGTCAAGTGTTCAGACCTATTGGAGACAAGGACTCATTTGGAGTTGACAAGGACTCCTGAGAGGCTGCTTGTGGCCATAGAAGGGAGGAGAGGAATCAAGATGACACCATGTTTGGGCTTAATTGTGTTTGGATGCCATTGATGGCAGTGGGGAAGACATAGGACTGGGGACGTGGGGAGAGAGTCCTATCAGCACGAAAATAGCAGAGGGCCACTTCAGTGAATAAATGGTAGCTTTTTTTTTCTTTTAAGTTTATTTATTTTGAGAGGGGGAGGGGCAGAGAGAGAGGGAGAGAGGCTCCAAGCAGACTCCATGTTGTGAGTGCAGAGCCAGAGCCAGACGCAGGGCGCGAACTCACAAACCGTCACATCATGACCTGAGCCAAAACCAAGAATCAGACACTTAACCCACTGAGCTACTCAGGCGCCCCTAAATGTTAGCTTTGAGATGACTACTAGACATCCATGTGGAGGGGTCAAGTTAGTGGTCAGACCCCAGAGAAGTCAGAACTGAAGACATCAATGATGGTGTGATGGCCTGTGAGTGATACTTAAAGTCACAGCATAGGACAGGATCACCTAGAAGTGCCTTGATTTAAGAAGGAGTTCAAGGACCATGTGTGAGGAGAGGGAGTGGGGTGTGCCATTTTGATGCCTAGTAGAGGAACCTGTTTCGGAGAATGAGAAGGGTCAGCCAGTGAAGTACAAGGAAAACCAAGACATTTCTGTGGGAGAACAAAAGCTTTTCAAGAAAGCATTCCACTCAAGGGGAAGTAATACAAAACTAATACTAGGGCGAGTCTGGGAAGGATATAGTGCTGGAAGGAAGGGAGAAGGTGACTAAGAGAAACAATAGGTTGGAGGTCCAGATGAAGTTACGAGATGCTGGAGGGAAGAGAAGGGGAAAGGAGGGACAGGAGGTGCTGGTCAAAGAGAATGAGGACCTCTTAGGGGCGCCTGGGTGGCTCAGTTGATTAAGCATCCCACTTTGGCTCAAGTCAAGATCTCGCAGTTTTTAGGTTCAAGCCCTGTGTTGGGTTCTGTGCTGACAGCTCAGAGCCTGGAGCCCACTTCAGATTCTGTGTCTCCCTCTCTCTCTGCCCCTCCCCTGCTCAGGTTCTGTCTCTCTTTCAAAACTAAATAAACATTTAAAAAAAAATAGTAATGCTGGTGATAGGGGTTAAAGATACCACCATGGGAGGAAGTGGCTGAGATGGGTTGAGGGTGACAGGAGGAAGGGAGATGTCTGACCAGTGAGAGTCGCTTTAATGAAATTTGCAGGAGAAAGTAAGGTAGGGACCAAGAGCAGGCTGTCCCAAGATGGGCCACTTTGGCAGACTGGTGATTATAAAGATTTATTTTTTTTTTTTCATGTTTTATATTTATTTTGAGAGAGAGAGAGAGCAGGAGCAGGGGAAGGGTAGAGAGAGAGGGAGAGAGAGAATCCTAAGCAGGGTCCGTGCCATCCCCGCAAAGCCTAACTTGAGGCTAGATCCCAACTGTGAGATCATGACCTGAGGCGAAATCAAGAGTCAGAGCCACCCAGGTGTCCCTGGCATAGTGGTGATTTTAAATAAAAGTTACCAAAGAGACAGCCTGTGCAAGTGAGACACCCAGACCCTTCTCTGTCCCCCTTAAAGCAGGAAATAAAGCTACCACGTGAAAGGCACCCTCCCTATACCAGGAGGTAAAGAGACAGCCTTATCCAGAGATGGGAAATTTAGAGCCCAGAAAGCTGTATGAACAAGCCTGTTACTTCTCACTAATTTCCCACCCCAGCCCGAATTCTGTTTAGCATTCCTTACTAAAGCTCCCAAAGTTAAATTTTCTTTGTCTGGTGGATTCCTCAGTCTTATTCCCTTTGTCTAAAAAGTATGCCTTAGTCATTTCTTTGGGTCTCAATTTCACTATTGGGCCTCTGAGCACACGTTATAAAACTGTGGTGTTTTGTCTCCTGCTAATCTATCCCATGTAAATTTAACTCTTAGTTCAGCAGTTAAAGCTTGAAGGATAGAGGAGAATGTTTTTTTCCCTTCAGTAACAAGCGGGGTTGTGGGCCGTCTAGACTGGTAGTAGTAAGTCCACGGGACTTAATGAGTAGAGAAGGCAAAGGGAGGAGAAATGGGTTGCAAAGCTCCACGAGGAGCAAGCAAGAGAGTGCCCTTACCCCCCACCTCCACGCCCCGATCTACTGCAGTGTGTGGGAAAGTTAACAGCTTCCCACGAAGGGGTTGTAAGGTTGGGGTCCTGGGTGGGGTGGGCAGGTTTCAGGGCAGGAAGGTGAAAGCAACGTGCGGAGAAGCTGAGTATCCGTCAGTTTGCTGAAGACTGCAGCTCCGGAGGGCACGAGGGAAGGGTGGTCGCGGAAGGGGGGAAATCTGGGTCAAATCAGTCGTGCAGAGCCTTGTGGCAGCCAGGGCCAGGTGAGGGACGATGGACGCCACGGGAAGCTCGGACTTGTGGAGGCGTAGGATCTAACAGTATCACCGACGAACTCTGCGCGCACCTATCCTGAGCCCCGCCCTTAATAAATGTTTGCTATTCGGTTTCTTATTTCTGCAGGCTGCAACTGAAAGGAGCCTGCTGAACTCCCCGGGGCCGGCCCTCCCGGCTCCCCCCAGGGGAACCGGCTGGGGCGGGGCTCGGATTCCAGGGCCCCACCCGGGGCTGTCCCCCCCCCCCTCCCCCCGGCCGCTCCCCCGCCGCGCGCGTCCCTGCTGCTCTCGGAGCCCGGGGAACGGGGCGTGTCTTCGTGCTTTGCAAAATAGAAAGACAAAAGACTGCCGGGCCGAACCCCTGACCCAGGTAGCCCCCGGCGGAGCGCGCTCCCTCCTTACAGCCGGCGGGGCTCCGGGTGGGCAAGCCCCGGGGCAGCGCCGAGGCGGGAGCAACGGTGGGCGAGCCGAGGCCCCTCCCCTTTCCCGCCCGAGAGAGGCCTCCTAGGCCGCCCGCTTTCCCGGCCCTGGGACCCGCAGCCCCTCGGGGCCCAACTGAACGGAAGAGGCCCCAGGGGCCCCAGGCGCCTCACACCCGGGAGCTGGCCCGCATCTGGCCGCCGGGGAGAAGCTCCACCCCACCCCCACCCCCACCCCCGACCTGGATGCCCGCCGGGTCCTAGGTGGCCTCGGGCAGGTTGCCTTCCGTCTCTGGGCCTCAGTTTTTCTCATCTAAAAAGAGGCGGCTGGGCTCCATTTCTCCAAGGTCCCTCCAGGTTAGAGCGGTCTGTGTAATGACGCGCCTTCTTCAGATTTGAAAATACCTTCCCTCAAGGCCTTCAAGTGGACCCTGGGTTGTTTTGGATGGCATTTATCCATCCTACCTCCTTGGGGAGAGAACTGTTGGCAGTGAAGGGGTACCCTCCAGTAGGGGTCTGCACACTTTCTCCCCCGCTGCAACCCCGTCCCCTGCTTTCTATAAAGAGGCAGAGAGTGAAAATTTTAGTCTCTCTAGGCCCTACTGTCTCTGTTGTACTCAATTCTGCCCTTGTAGCGAAAGCAGCCTTTAAACAAATGAGCCAGGCTGTTCCCATTAGACCTTGTTAATGGCAGCTGAAATTTGAATTTCTTATAATTGTTACAAGAAATTTTATTCTTTTTTATATATTTTTTAAAAGCGTAAAAGCCGGGGCGCCTGGGTGGCTCAGTAGGCTAAGACTCCAACTTTAGCTCAGGTCATGATCTCACTGTTCCTGAGTTGCCCCGCATTGGGCTCTGTGCTGACAGGTCAGAGCCTGGAGTCTGCTTCAGTCTCTCTCTCTCTCTCTCTCTCTCTCTCTCTCTCTCTCTCTCCCCCGCCCCACCTCAAAACTGAATAAACATTAAAAAAACAAAAAACACCTTAGAAACCATTCCTAGCTTGCAGACTGCGCTAAAACAGGCAACTTGGCCACTGGCATCAATTTGTAACTCCCCCTGTTTACAGCTCAGGCTTTGTCTTGTGAGCTTTGGGGCTGGTTCTTTGGCGTTGCTGGAGCTGTTTTCTCATCTGCCAAATACTGACAAATTGCAGCATGACTGTGGGGATGAAGTCAGACCACAGATGAAGCTACTGCATGAATGATGTTATTCTTCATGTGGTAGCTGACATGTGTCCCCAACAGAACATAGGGACTTGGAGGACAGGTCCCACACTCCCCCCATTTCCTGAGTGCTTACTATGTGATAACACTGTGCTAGGGCTCACCTTGCAATATCTCATTTAATCATCTCAGGCCTAGGAGATAAAAATATATTCCCATTTCACAGATAAGGAAACTGAGACTCAGACCTGATTTTTTTTTTTTTAAGTTTATTTTAATAATCTCTACACCCAATGCGAGGCTCAAACTCAAGACCCTGAGATCAAGAGTCGCATGCTCAGAGCTGAGGTTTGAACTGGGTATTAGGTTGGCCTCTGGGGCCTCTATACATCTTCCTGGCTTTCCTGTGAGCAAACTTAGAGGTATTTCGTCTGGCTATGTGACCTTAGACAGGACACTTTATCTTTCTGGATATCTGTAATCTCTGGTCAAGGGACAAGAATTAACACCCTCTGTGGGCAACTGTCATTCATTGTCATTTTTCAGAAAAGAAAACCAAGGCTTGAAAAAGTTAAATGAGGACTGAAATTTGAGCCTATCTGACCCCCGAAATGAGCTCTTTCTGATGACAACAGCTAGAGTAACTGGTTGCATAGGCCCCAAATCCAGGAGTCTTCTAGGACTCTTCCCTTCCCTCAACCCACGTCCAACATATCGGCAACTTATTTTCATTTATCCTTGAAAATATACCCCAAATCTCTGGGGCTGCTGTCATCTTTTTTTTTTAAGTTTATTTATTTATTTTGAGAGAAACAGAGTGCAAGTTGGGGAGGAGCAGAGAGAGAGGGGAGCAAGGATCCGAAGTGGGCTCTGTGCTGACAGCAGTGAGCCTGATGCCGGGCTTGAACTCACAAACCATGAGATCATGACCTGAGTCAAAGTCAGACACTTAACCGACTGAGCCACCCAGGCACCCCGGGGGCTGTTGTGATCTTTTAAAAGGGCAGATCAAGCCTTACCACATCTCTGCTTAGAACCCTGGAAGACTTCCTAGTTGACTTGAAATAAAACCCAAATCCTTACATCAGCCACAGGGTGCTCTACCACCTAGTCACTGCCTGTCTCTGCCCTGACCCCCCTCATGCCCTCATTCCCTTTGCTCCAGCCTCAGAGTCTTTCCTTTTGTTCCCCTGACTCTCCAGGGTGTCAAGTCCTCCGCTGTCCCCTGAGCTCTTGCAGGTTTTCAAATGGGAGATGGCCCAGTGATACCTCCCCAGCCAAGCTTCTCTGGCCACCCCACCCACCCACCCTCTTAACACAAGACCTGTGTTGTCCTCTTTCTGGCAGTCATGCTATCTGATATTCTGCACACCTTGTCCCTCCCCCAGTGGAATGTAAACTCCATTCCAGCAGGAAACTTGTTTGCTTGTTCTCTCCTCAGTCCCCAATGCTTAGCCCACGTCTGACATGGAGTAGGTGCTCAACAAATATGTGATGAGCTAATGACTCATTGTCCCTGGATCTCTATTCTCTCAGTGGGAGATCATGAACTTGCAACAGAACCTTTCAAGAGAAATTGATCCTGATCATGTGCCTGGCCCTGTGTTAGTCAGGCACAGGGTGAGCAGGCAACCACAAAAACATACCCAGTCCGGAGTTGGTGATTCACTGGCCCCCTGGGCAGAGATATGTGCATACATAGGAAGACCAGACACTGTACATATGCCCAGGATCTGCTTGAAAGCTGTCTGGGCTCAAAGGTAGCTAGAGATAAGACCACACAGCTCCCAAATCCTATAAGAAATCCACATCCTCTCTCTGTCCCAGAGCTGGATCTCTCCCCCAGACTCCCTCTGCCTGGAACAGCTTTCTCCCTGTGCCCCCAGCCTTCCTTGGCTTTGATTCATTCTTTGGACCCCAGTTTCCACATCACTTCCGCTGGGAGGGCTTCCCTTGCTTATCAGACCCCACCTTGATGGTAGCGCATCAGTCCCACTTGGCACTGTCCGCCTGTTTCCCTGTCTATACCTCACACACACTCTATAGGGCTATTTGTTCCAGGGAAGGAGGGACCTTAGCCAGCACATGGTGTAGTACAAAGCACAAAGTAGGCGCTCAAAAGTATCTCTTTCCTGAACAAACAAATACTCACATAAGGAATTTCTTGGGAAGGCACAATTTCATCTTTCCGAGGCCAAGACAAGGGGATGAGACCCAGAGCCCCTCCATCTAGCCATGGCTGACTCTGCTAACTCTTTGCGGTTAGCCTGGCCCACCTTCCCCTCTAGGGGCTCTAGCATCCAGCCCCAAACTGATGCTTTCTCTTCTCCTCCTTTTTCTTCTCCTTCTCCTTTTTTTTTAAAGTAAACTTTACCCCCACATGGGGCTCAAACTCATGACCCTGAGATCAAGAGTGTCATGCTTTACTGAGCCAGCCAGGTGCCCCATAAATATGGTTTGCTTGTTTTGATTTACTGTTAAAAAAATTGTTTTTTTTTTAATGTTTTCATTTTATTTTTGAGAGAGAGAGCGAGAGAGCAGGGGAGGGACAGAATGAAAGGGAGGCACAGTATCTGAAGCAGGCTCCAGGGCTCTGAGCTGTTACAGAGCCCAACGCGGGGCTGGAACTCACGAACCACAAGATCATGACCTGAGCTAAAGTCGGACACTTAACCTACTGAGCCACCCAGGCACCTCACTCACTGATTTACCATTTTTTTACAACAAAATTTTAAGTAAACTCTATGCCCAACATGGGGCTCGAACTCATGACCCCAAGAACAAGAGTAGCATGCCTATGACTGAGCCAGCCACCCACCCCTTGATGCTTTCTCTTGTTAATTGTTTCTTGAAATAGGTCCACTGTAGTACACATCGCAAAGCATGACGGGTCTCCCTCCCTCTCCTCCTGGAGGTCGGCTTCTGTTAGCACTTTCCTGTACCACTCTTCTCTTGGTGGTATGGTGTCCTAGAGAGGCTGCAGCTTGCATCTCCTGGCCTCTCTAGCCACAGAGAAGGGAGAACATCAGTTTTGGCCTTAGTGGCCTCACTCTGTAGCTGGGTCCAGGCAGAGCAATGGAGGGGGTGAAGGCAGAGGGCCAGGATGATTCATCCCAGGCTGGAAGATTCCCAGGCTCCAGGGCAGCTGGGAAACCCCCTGCAGAGAGAACAGACAGTGCCTGCTGTCCTGCATTACAAGGTCTCTTCTGGCCCTCCTGGCCAGATCCCCAGAGATGCCACTCGGCAGCGTGACAAAGGGTGGGAAGACGCTGAGGCCCTCAGGAGGGAGGATCTTACTCCAGTGTGGGACCTGGTGAAGGGGCATCCTTAATCTGGCTCATTCTGCCAGTTCTAGCTCCAAACCTTCCCCACCAAAGGGTTGTGAGTAAGTGGAAAAAAAAAAATCTCAATGGCAGCCTCTCTCTGCCCAAACATAGGATTCTACATCAATATTAGGTTAAGACAAATGTCAGAAGCACCCAAAAATCAAACCTGACAGGGTTCTGGGAAAGAGGCAGAGCTGGTTCCCCGATCCAGGGCCTGCTGGAGGCTCTTCTTGGGGACTGCCATGTATAGGGGCCTCCAGTCTGTGTGTGTGTGTGTGTGTGTGTGTGTGTACATGTGTGTTTTCAATATAGGGTTGACAGCTCCATTTTGGATTCACCACTGAGTTGCAAGGAGAGGGGCAAGATACCTCCTAGTAAAGTTCAATTTCCTATTTCCTATATCTTAGAACAGGGAAGGCAGATACTCAGCATTCACAGCTACCTCACACCTCCTTCCCGAAGCTCCTGACCTCATTAATTATTCATGGCACCTTGTCTAACAAGCAATGCATGTTCACACTCGAAATGAAACCTATTTGCCACCCCTGCCCTAAACGTAGCTTTGCCTTAACCCTACCAGCCTCACAAGGTAGCTCACAGGAACGGTGTCCCCCATTTTGCAGAGCACAACCTGTGCAGCCCTCCGCGGTGGCCCAGAGTAGAGAGATGGCCTTAGAGGTTCAAGGGTATGGGCCTTGAAGGGTGGAAGTGAAGGGGTGAGGGTGTGGGGGCTTTGATAATCTCCCAGGCTGCCTCAACCTAGGCAGTCTTACTTTACCTCTTACACTTTAGACTTCCCAGTAAGACTTCACTTGAAACAGAGTGTCCCATTGCTAACCACAGTGACTCTCCCTGTGAAATGTGTTCTTGAGGGAGGGGGCAGTGAAACCTCAGGCTTTAGCATCTGAATACCAGGCCTCTCACTGACTGAGTGACCTTGGGCAAATACTACTACCTACCTCACTGTGTGGCTGAGAGGACTAAGGGAGAAAAGGAAGCCACAGCACGGCCGCCACATGGCCACCACCTGATCCATGGCAGCGTGATGACAGCAGGACCAGGGAAGAGGACAGTCTCTTCCATTTTTGATGGCAGTGAGCCTAGGGCAGTTTCTCTCACCCTCAGCACTGTTGACATCTGGGACCAGACCATTCTTTATGGTGGGGGCTGTCACGTGCCTTGTAGGAGGTTCAGCGGCCTCTACCCGCTAGATGCCTGTCTCGCTCCCTCCCCACTTGTGACAACCAAAAATGCTTCCAGGGACTGCCAAATGCCCCAAGACAAAATCGCCTCTAGCTGGGAACCACAGCTTCTCTTGCTGCAAGAGCCAGGAGGGTACTGTGGAAGCAGCAGGGACCGGAGGAAGGAATGTGGAAGGCAGCACAGCCTGCCTCCCCCTCCTTGGAAAACTCCACAGTCAGCGCCTCTTGCTGTGTCCCTGGAGACCCCTTGTTTCTGCTGGAGGCTTCCTTCTGATAAGGCTGCAGTAAACTGCATGTATGTGTGTGAGTGTGTGTGTGTGTGTGTGGGAGAGAGAGAGAGGGAGGGACGGGGGGGGGGGCAAAGGGAGGGACCCAGGGAGGAGAATGAGAGACTGCAGAGGAGGGAGAGAGAGCTATAGAATGCTGAAAGCACCTCGGGTCCCCAGGTCCCTAGTGTCTGAACACACCCACACAAGATCCAGGCCTGGGGGTCTCTGGCAGTGGAGTCTAAGGTCCTTCACCCCTCCTGGAAGTGAGCTGAGGGAGATGACTCAGTAGGGCCCATACCCAGGCTAGAAGACGTGGAGTGGGAGGGAAGGCACCCAGCCTGGTCTCGGCTCTCCCAGCCTCTCCCAGACAATCCACCAGCAGGTCCTTCCCACCATCTACTATCCACTGTGCCCCCTAAGATTCATCAGAACATGACTCTTCCCTGCCCCATTTCAGCAACCATCTCTATATCTGGAGACCTGGAGTCACTTCCTAGCTGGCCTCCTTGCTTTCACCCTCATTCTCTCTATCCTTTATTCTCCACAAGACAAAAGGCACGACCTATTAAAAATGCAAATCGGATCACACCGTCCTCAGGGTCAAAGCCCTCCAATGACAGCCTCAGCCCTCAGGATCAAATCAAGTCTCTGGCACAGCCTTGGAGCCTGTGTGGTCCCTGCCCTCTCTCTGACCTCAGCCCTTCTTGCTCTTTCTTTCACCCCACCCTGTCTTTCCTTCTATTCCTGCAATATACTGAGATCACCCCCCACCCCAGCTTTGGTACAAGCTGAACTTTTGCCAGAAGTTTCTCTGCTCGCTATTCACAGTCCTGTGTCCTAAGCATTAAAGTCTCTACACCAAAAATTCTTACCAGGCCTTCCCTGTCCACTAGTCTGAAAAGGACCTCCTTAGGCACTGGCACATCACGCCCTTGTGTGGTGTTCCCAGCACTTTTGACCTTGTTCCTTTGTTGTTTGATTCTCCTGGCCTGGGATCTCGATTCCCGGAAGTCAGGGACCTTGCCTATTGTTAATTTCCGTATCCTCAGGACCTGTGTGTCTGCACATAGTAGGGGATCAAGAAGATTTAGAATAGACAAGGGAACGAATGATAAGATGATCTAAAGAGCCCCTTTCTAAAAAAAAATTTTTTATTAATTTTTTTAACATTTATTAATTTTTGAGAGACAGAGAGAGGCAGAGCATGAGCAGGGGATGGGAAGAGAGACAGAGAGATACAGAATCTGAAGCAGGCTCCAGGCTCTGAGCTGTTTTGTTAGCACAGAGCCCAACATGGGGCTCAAACTCACCAACCGTGAGATCATGACCTGAGCCAAAGTCAGATGCTTAACTGACTGAGCCACCCAGGTGCCCCTCAAGAACCCCTTTCTACCCTATGGCTCCGTCTCATTGCAGGCTTTGTCCTCTGCCTCAGGGAGGCTCACAGGCTGAGGCTGGCCCAGCCGCTGGTGATAGGGCAACAGATGCTGACCCCCGCAGCCCTGTGAAGGTGCCAAGACGTCGTTGGTGCAAATGCTATGCTGTCCCAGGTCACAGTGGGGAGGCCACGTGCGGGGTTTGTTACACCTTTCCTGTAACTCTGATGGGCCAGTCATGGCTTCAAGAGTCCCTTTCCTCCTTCCAGCAGTCCCTTTGTTACTCTTTCTGTGAGTGCCTCGTTGTTACTATTATTGAGCTGGCTTTCCTCCGAGGAAGGACACTCCGCGGTATAGTGGCAGGCCAGCCAGCCCCCCAGAGATGAGTGTGGACAAAAGGGGCAGCCCCTCTTCCCTGGACCCAGACCCCCATGGGCCTTCGCAGGCCAGGCTGCAGAGTGCACCACCAGAGGGCGCTCCAGGTCACGGCATCTGTGGCAGCCAGAGGCTTGGGGCGGGGAGAAGGGAGCAGTGTGTGGGGCTGTTAGCCAGCCTTGGCTCTGTCCTGCCTGCTCGGGCCTCTCTCTCTGTCTTTACCCAGCTTCCCCCACCCTTCACCTAAGCTCCTCTGCCTCGTCTCCGTCAGCAAACCCGCTGCACACCCTGTTCTGTGGTAAGCCCTACAGCCAGACGCCAGGGTGCCTAGCCTGAAACACAAAACCAGCCCCCAAAATAGGGAAGATTGCTGGGGATTCAGGCTTTCCTGCAAGAAGGGGAACCGAACATGGTCCGTGGAGAGGGGCCCGCGTCCCCACATGCCCTACCCCAACCAGTTCCTTTTCAAGCCCCTCACTGCACAGTCACAGGCCATGTGACTTTCTGAGGTGGAAGTCGAGGCCGTGAAACACAGTGTTAAGTCTAGGATCAAATCCTGACTCTATGATTTGAGAGCTGGATCACTGTGGGTGTGTTCCCTAACCTCTCTGAACTCAGGCTGCAGAAGTGCCAGCCTCTTTTTTTTTTTTTTTTTAAGTTTATTTATTTTCGAAAGAGAGAGGTAGAGAGAGAGAGTATGTGAGCTGGGGAGGGGCAGAGAGGGTGAGAGAGAGTCCCAAGCCTCCAAGTCCTCTTGCTTCCTGTCCTGCCATCCCATCATAGTTTCTTTACTGGGAAACGTGCTGTGAAAGAGAAGCCAAGGGTTCAGCGCCACCCTGTGAGCAGCCTTGAAACTTGGGCTTACTACTGTCTCTGAAATCCTGTCATGAGGTTTACAGCTCCAAGGGCAGGGCTGGGATGGGGTGGGGATCATGGAGCCAGTAGTTCCCTAGGTAGAAAACCCCAGAACCTCAGGGAATAATTAAAAACAAAAAAAATTGTAGAGGGTCCTTCTCCACTGCTATCAGTGTGGTTTTAGTGAGGTTATGATAAAGGCTGAGTCTTATGCCTGGCTTGGGACCCACAGCCTACTAGTCAAGGACAAAATCCTAGTAATGATTAGATTGTTACCTTGGCCAAGACTTGCAGTCTCAGCATATCTACCCAGGAAGGCCACAGCTAGGACAGGTCAATTCCACCAGCTTTCCTTACTGGCGCAAGCCCCTAGCTCAGGTGGACAGTCGCCCCTATATACATGTGCATCTCTCCTTATGTGTACATGCACATCCCTCCACAAATACCCATCTGCATGTACATATATGCACATAAACAGGCATGCATGTGTTAACTGGCACACGTACACTTACATACATCTACCCACATGACTTAATACACACATACAAACAAAAATGCACACACTCACACACGCCTATCTTCATGTTCAATACATATTCCTACTGTTGTAGATCATTTCCAAAGATGGCTGCCATTGATTCTTTTCTCTTCTGCCTGTGCATCCTTTCCCACCTATCAAAAGGCAAATTCTATTTCCCTCCTCTTGAATACTTGTGGTAGAAGTAACATTCTGAGAGTTCTAAATCCAGGTTTTAAGAGGACTGGCAAAAAAAAAAAAAAAAAGCCCAAAACAAAATAAAACAAAATGACTGGCAGTTTTTGCTTCTACCTTGTTGGAAGTCAGCTGCCATTTAAGAAATTCACCCTTCCTGAGGCCACTATGCTGTGAGGAAGCCCAAACTAGTCATGTAAGGAGAGAGAGGAACCGTGCAGAGGAACACTGTGTCAGACGTGTAAGGGAAGCCTTAGACCTTCCAGCTCAGCCCAGCTACTCGTGGAATATAGCTTTGTGAGTGACCACAGAAGATGCCATGTGGAGATGACCACCCGGGCACACCTTGCCCAAATTCCTGACCCACAGAATCATGGGAACTGATAAAACTTTGTTGTTTTAAGCCACTATGTTTTGGAATGGTTTGTTATGCAACAATAGGCAATTGAAACACCCATACATATTGTATACTTACTTATGTTTATATACACACAGACTCATGTACACTTACAGACATGCTCATATACATACACACACCTTTGTACTAGACACTATTGACTGTCTACCTGACATCCATTCCCATTTGTCTTCCTTTTTAACACTGTTTTTTTTTCATGTTTATTTTTTTTTGAGAGAGAGAAAGAGTGGGGGAGGGGCAGAGAGAGAAAGAGAGAGAAAGAATCTCAAGCAGGTTCCTCACTGTCAGCACAAAGCCTGATGTGGGGCTCGAACTCATGAAACATGAGATCATGACCTGAGCCGAAATCAAGAGTCAGATGCTTAACCCAACTGAGCCACCCAAGAGCCCCTGTTTTTATTTTTTTAAGTAATGACCTCAAGATGAAGTGTCCCATGCTCTACCCACTCATCCAGCCAGGTGCCCACACATTTGTCTTCCTGACAAAACTCTGTCAAATGACTGACATTCCTCTGAGCAGCCTTGGGCTTTGAAAAGCTAATTCCATCCTTAGTTCCAGGAGGGGGCCTAATTAGTTTAAGTGGAATTGTTGGTCTCAGTTCTCTTAACGGAGATTGGTTTAGCTTTGACCATTTAACCAAGTTCGAGCCAATGAGGCATGGTGGGGGGAGTAGGATTAGGGCTTCTGGGGACAACATCCTCCTTCTTAGGAAAGTCACCCCAAAAGCAAAGATGCATTTATCTGTTACCAGATTCTTCATGTCTGAGTGTGTGATTTGGAAATATTGCAGTCACTCTGTGACCAGAAGGATATAGAATCAAGCATAGTGGAGAGGTGGAAAGAACAGGTTCTTAAAGATATATATAAAGATCAATGCAATCAGTCATCTTGAGAGTCCTTCCTCCCCACGTCTGGAACTCCTGTTATGTAAGATAATAACTTTATTTATTGTTTGAGGGTTTTTACTTGCTTTGTTTGTTTTCCACTTGTAGTCTACCACATCCAACCAATATCTCCCTTCCCTTCGGTAAATAAACACTCCCACATGCCAGTATACAAACAGGTCCAAGCCATTCACAGAGAACCACAGCTGAGCACATGTGTTCTGTGCTTTGTATGCATACATACCTATACACAGGGAAAGCATGCATTCTCCTACACACAGACATAGGGATATATGTATATATGTACATACATATACTTTCTCACACATGCATGCGATTTCCACTGCAGTATCACAGATGTAAATGCACCTGGGCAGTATGCATTTTTGCACACATAGGCACACAGACACACATATGGGTCACATCGATGTCAACATGAATTTACCCATTCCTTCCCACATCTGAATAGCCATAGTGAACATACCCACAGCTCCAAGGGTCTACTTGGCTGGGAGCAAGCTGAGAAACCAATGGCAGAGGCCAACAGCTCTTCACCCAGGACTGACAGAAAGTTCTGGAGAGAGTTAGGAAACAGGGACTTGCAGACCAGAACACGGCCCAGGAATTAGGAAGTCAGTTTCAGGTGGCTTGACTGTGCACAGCAGCCCCATGGTCATGGGAGCTGAACTAAATACAGCACCAGGGAAGGCCGGGATGAGTTTGTTTCCACCTCAGAGGGGAAGAAAACCTTCCCCCCACCCGCCCAGCACTTCCTTCCACATTTGCACAAAACCTGCTTCGCCCTCCAAGGAGCTCTCTTTGTTTACCTCCTAGGCAAACAATTGAATTGGTTATTGCACAAAAGTGAGCTGTCACTAATTACACCACTGGGTATTCCAGGTAGAGAGAATAGTACGTGTAAACGCAAGGAGGTGTAAAAGAGCACATAGTGAGTGTGTGTCTGTGTGTTGGTGGGTGGTGTGTGTCCAGTGATGATGAGTTTGCAGCAGAGAGTGAGGGCATAACAGAAAATGAGCTTGGGGAGCTGGGCAAGGGCCGTATCAGGCCCCTGGGTTTACCTTTAAACTCCCAGGGTGCCTGGTGCCATGTGACTTTGCACTTAGAGCTTGATAAGGCACATTGATAATGGAGATGTTGTGGAAGATAGGTAGCAATAAGTACCTTTGCTTTCTGGCTTGTGGATGAGGTTATTTGGGATTTATTCTCTAAATTCTCCTTCTTTTGTATCTTCTCATAACCCAGAGTAGTTACCGAGAGTATTCTTGTTAGGTTAGATTTTATTATTTGACAATGTAAATTCATCTTTCAGAAATTTCATGTTGCTAAGTTTAATAAAAAGCAATTTCCAGGGGAGTCTGGCTGGCTCAGTCAGTGTAGCATGTGACTCTTGATCTCAGGGCTGTGAGTTCAGGCCCCATGGTGGGTGTGTAGAGATTACTTAAAAATAAAATATTAAAAAAAAAAAAAGCAATTTCCAAAGTAGCACATATAGTAGAATCACACTGTGAATAAAATGTTTGTATGTATATTTATATGTGCATATCATAAGTTCTCAAAGGATATATATACCAACTGTTAAACAATAGTTATATCTGAGTGATAGGGTTACAGATGACCCTTATGTTCTTTATTATTGTATTTTATTTGTTTTAAAACAAACTTTGTTCTTTTTAATTTTTTTAGCATTGTATAAGCTTTTTTTATGTTTAAAATATTTATTTTTGAGAGAGAGAGAGAGAAAGAAAGAGAGAGTGACAGAGTGCAAATGGGGGAGGGGCAGAGAGAAAAGGAGATACAGAATCTAAAGCAGGCTCCAGGCTCTGAGCTGTCAGCAGAGAGCCCCATGTGGGGCTTGAACCCATGAACCGCGAGATCATGACTTGAGCTGATGTCTGACGTTTAACTGACTGAGTCACCCAGGCACGCCATTAAAAAAATTTTTTTTTAAATTTTTGTTTATTTATTTTTGAGAGAGACAGACAGACAGACAGAGCTTGAGTGGGGAAGGAGCAGAGAGGGAGACACAGAATCCAAAGCAGGCTCCAGGCTCCAAGCTGTCAGCACTGAGCCTGACATGGGGCTTGAAGTCATGAACCACGAGATCGTGACCCAAGCTGAAGTTGGACACTTAACCGACTGAGCCACCCAGGCGCCCTGACCCTTAATGTTCTTTAGACTTTTCTGCATTTTTCTGAATTTTATGCAAAAAGCATTGGTTACTTTTATCACCCTGAGAAAATGATTTCAGACTTTAAGAAAAGTTTAATTTACGTTTTAGCTAGAAGTATAAAGGTGGTCGTAAGAAACTGGGAATAAAGAGAAAATTTCAGGGAGAAGCAACTTGTTCATGAGAGAATGTTCTCGGTGCCTTCAGGAGGCCTGCCCTGCCCTTACCAAGAAAGCCTTGGAGCCCACCCTCAGAACCAAAGGCAGTCAAAGAGGTAAAGAGGGTCATAGAAATAGCTTCATCCTCAAGGGATGGCTGACCTAGGAGTGAAATACGAGCCATGTGCACATGAGAAGCATACCAGGCAGTAAATGAGAGGTGAGCTGGAGGGAGAACTCACTTGGGGGTCTGGAGATGTGAGTTCCATTTCCATTCTGGCGCCCAGTGACCTTGGGCAAGTCTCTTCACCTCTATGAACTTCAATCTCCTTATCTGTCAAAGAAGTTTAATGATAGTAACTGGGATGCTATGATGATCAGATAAGATAGCTTATCAGTAACCACATTGTGAACTCTGAGGTGTGGCACAGGTCACCTTCCAAGGTGCAACAGTGCCTCCAAGACAAAGGAATCCATCCCTGTGGTGCAAATTCGGACCTAAGCAATAGGCGAGTGGACAATTTGGCTGCAGGGCCACCTTTGGGTGGGCCTTAAAAATCCCACTAAGCAGACTGCAGCCTGCACAGCTCTGAAAATTATGGGATATAAAATCAGGGAGGGCACTCTTGCCTCAGCTCAAAGACCTGCACAGCTGGTTTCTCTCTGCAGAGAAGTACACCCCAAGGAGAAAAAAAAAAAAAAAAAAAATGAGTAGCCACTTCTCGCCCTTCTCTGAATGTCCAATCCATCCCCGAATTTAACTGCCTGCTCCGGATAATTACTTTTCTCCTACTTATGAGCTTAGAGGAATAGTAGTTCCCAATAACTAGAGACTTAATAAGGCTAAATTATAATGAGTGTCCTGTGGAATTACACACCGCATTAACACCAAATGAGTTCATTAGAAATTCATTAGGAGTGATTCCTGTGACCACCACAAGAATTAATCACAGTTAGCCAGAGGCAGGAGAGGGGAAGATGAATAATTGCACAGGGAACTGGATGAAGACCTTTTGGCACCTGACTTTGGCCCGAGGCAATACTTTTGGAGGGTCATGGGGTGCTTTGGCGGTAAGTGTGGAGGTGAGGTTGTTTGGATGTTGTTGGATCTACCTCCTACGCTTTTTCCTCCTCCTTCCTGGCTACAGCCCCAGTCAGGATTAAACTGGTAGATGTGGGAGCGAACAGTCTTCTTCTCCAGTCCTAAGGAATCATGGAGAGGACTTGTAGTTCTTGTAAGAACATGCATTCCCCTTTCTCTGTAAGAGCAGGTGCTGGTCTGCTTTCTGAGTGCCTGTATGTATGGAGTCATCCAATCCTCCCGTGGCCCTATGAAGTGGGTTTAATTGTTGGCCCCATTCTGCCACTGTGGAAACCCAAGTGCAGAAATTAAGTGACCTGCCCAGGTGACGCAGCCAGTAGTTGGCCAAGCTCGGAATTTGAGTCTTGAGTGGTGTGCTGTAAGGATGGATGATGGTTGAAGGTGGTTCACTGGTCTTTCCTTCTTGCTCCCTGGTGTTAAGTGTGATCTTTCTTGCTCCCTGGTGTTAAGTGTGATCTTGAGGGCTGGTGGTTTAGCTTTTCCATCCTTTCTATGAGCTACCCCATACTCTCCCAAGAAGTTACTTTTTTGTTTATCACTAAGAATCAGCATTTTTTTTTTTTTTTTACAGATTTTATTTTTAAGCAATCTCTACACCCAACATGGGGCTAGAACTCACAACCCTGAGATCAAGAATTGTGTCCTCTACCAACTGAGCCAGCCAGGTGCCCCAAGAATCAGTGTCTGTTACCTACATCAGGAAGAGTCCTGATCAATGCCTGAGTCAATTAACAAGTACTTGTAAAGTCCCTACTACACGTCTGCGCTGAGTCAGCTGCTGTACAGGTCACAGAAAAGCATAAGGCAGACTTCTTGCCCTCCAGCTGTTTCACTCTCAGACGGAAAAGCAAGGGTAATAATTTAATCCCGTGCCCTCCTCTGCAGGTTTTAAGTGGAAGAGAGTGAGACCTAGGTGAACTGGACTGGGAGGAGAGAAAAGCTTCATGGAGGGCACAGCACATGAGCTAGGCAGGACCTTGGGGGAGAGGTCACTGTTGTGGACACTATCTAGGCAACTGCCCATTCCACAGTCCCTTTTTCAAAAACTGTCACTCTCCACCTGAGAAGTTGTCCCTTTGGTGGGATGGAGTGTCTGCACCCTCCTCTATGTTTAGAGAACTCCCCACTGCATGGGTTCTGGTGGAAGATGGGGTCAAGGCCACTTCCCAGTACAAAGCTGCAAAGGCCAGATACCCCATGGTCTTATCACCAGTGGCAATGAGGTACCTGTTCCTGACTTGAGCTCAACCAATCAGACATTCCCACAGGTACATTCCCTCTGCAGCTTGTGATGCAAAGAAGCAGGGACAAGAGAATCCATTCTGGTGGGGGTAGGGGAAGGCTTGGCGGGGGGCATACCCACTGCCCAAGGGAATGGTGGCTGCAATGCCAGTGAGCTGTATCACAGTTGATAGGGGTGCAAACTGTCCAATCCATCTTTTGGTGGTACAGGGAGCAAGATCCCAACAAAACCACTTCTGTGATGTATTTGAGGCTGTGGTTCTTCTAGCTGTTTATCCTCTTCTGTCCCCGCTTGTTTACCAAGCCTGAAAATTCTGTGACCTAATCCATATCCCTTCAATAAATTTCATTTCTGCTCATATCTGTTTCCATTGCTTGCAGTAAAGACCGTTGCCTCTGTGACCACAGATGATCAGACCATGGGCAGACACCTGACTCACGATAGACCAATCACAATGTCTTTCCTGAGTTAGCTTCTGTTGGTTGCTCTGAAAGCCCTTTTCTCTGTGAGCACTGGCAGGGCAGAGAAAGGACAAGAGGGGAGAATCAAGTAGACACAGGGAAAGAAGCTGCATATGATAATGGAGAGACAGGTTCTGACGCTTTCCAGTTCCTCATGCTGTCCAACTCCATTTCTACCCTGTGGGCTCTCCAAGTTGGCCCCACATCCTTATATTAGGTTGAACCACACACAAAAAACTGTTGTTTTTAAAGGTCAAGAAGATCAAATATTAGCAATTGGGTATGGTTTAACCTAATAGGTCCCTTCTTTTGGCCTAGTCTAGTTCAAGTAGGTTTCTTTATTTGCAACATCAAGGACTGTGTCTACAACAGTCAGATATTCCATCAGCTCAAAATTGAGTGGAACAGTCAGAGACACAGAGCAGAGACAGAAAACAAGGGTTTGCCCTGTTTGGTGAATACTGTCTCCAGTGAAGAGGCTGTCCTGAAGACCAAAGGTTGTCTAGGACTTCCCATCTAATCTCCAGGGACCATCTCTGAGGTCACTGTCCTGTACTGGTTTATGACCCATGAACATCTACCAGAACTTTAGCCCCATCCCATTTGCCTCAAATAATACTCTTCATGTTAATTCATGGTCTTGAATAATGCTTTTGTTTTTTGTGTTCTCCACATTGTGGTGTTTCTTATTCATGTATGTACTTTTTCTTACCTAACCTAATCGTCCAACAATAAGGACTGGTTGACTAAGTTGTGATATATCCATAATGTGGATTAGTATATGGCCATTAAAGTGATGGCTGGGACTGAGGTGGACTTGGGTGGTGGGGATGATGTATGAGACTTGATAAGAGTTGATAACCACCCAGTGATGAGGGGAAAGACTAGTGAGTGTTCAATACCCGGCTGAGGGAGGACCATGAGCTTGTAGTGGTGTCACTCTCCCTTCCCTGCACTGTACCTTTTCTTCTGATTGTAATCAGCAATCCTGGAGATGGGAGGTGAAAATACAGGGGTTTTTTGGTCCAAGGATGGGGCCTGGGAAGCCAACCAATGAACACTGAGGGTCCTGGCAGAGAAAGTGATGCATCAATGGGCTGGATAGGAAAGGAAGTGAGGCTAAAATTAGGGGGGTGCATGGGGGAAAGGGGAATGAGCTATGAGGCCGAGCTTCATTTATTGGGGTGGGGACTGTTTTCTCTTGCTGTGCATCTCTGCTCCTTAACACATAGACTGGTGCTCAGTAAATGTATATTGAATGAATTAATTGATGAATGCGTGGGTCATAATTCTGATATTAGAACCAGAGACCGATATTCTGCTTTTCGTCAGGGATCTGGCAGGATCCATAGTGGTGTTAAGTACCACTTCAGGTCAGAGAGAACTGAGTTCAAATCCAAGTGTCATCAGCAACAAGCTGTGTGACCTTGGACAAGTCATCTAACCTTTCAGGGCTTAGACTTTCTTTTCTGTAAATAGGGATAATAACAGCTCCCTTGGAAGTTCCAGATGCCATGTGTCAAACACTCGACACAAGAATTAGTTGGTTCTGGAGGCTGCATCCAAACCAATTGCTGTATTTAGAGGACATGAGGGCAGGAGAAAAGAAGATGAAGACAAAGACAAAGACGAAGACGACAAAGAAAAAGACGACGACATGAGGGCAGGACCTGAAGCCAGGCTATGGTCTCTAATTACCACCTGAGTGTGACATTTCTGAGGCTCAGTTTCCTCATCTACATGGTGAGTATATTATGAGGATACTACCTAACCGATTGGTTGAGAGAATTGAGCAGATAATTCATGTAAAACATTTAGGACGTCACAGGTTCGGGATAGATGTTGGCTCCTGGTGGGTTTCTTATCAACTGAGATGGAGAAGTTCAGGGGAGGAGGAGGCTTTGTTGAGGGTTGAAGAACAGGGGGTTTTAACCATGTTAAATTTGAGATGGCATAAGACGTGAGGTGGTAGTCAGTTGGACATAAGTCCATAGAGGAGGTCTGAGACGGAGAGAACAGCTGGAGTCATCAGCATATAGATGACACTTAAAGACTTGGACTGGGCAAGCTCATCAGGGAAGTGAGTGCTCAGAGAATAGACAAGAATGAGGACGGGACCCTGGGGCTTCTGACACTTAGCAAAGAGGGAGTTGATTGTTATTGCAAAGCTGGTGGCCAGGCACAGCAGCACTGAAGCTACACAGCTAGCCTGCCACAGCAACATTTACATAACACTCTTACCTACAGGCAACTCTTAGAGATGTGGGTTCAGTCCCAGACCACTGCAATAAAGCGAGTATCAAAACAAAGTGAGTCAAATTAAGTTTTTGGTTTCCTAGCACATATAGAAGTTATATTTACACCGTGCTCTAGTCTATTAAGTGTGCAATAGCACTATGTCTGAAAAAAAAAAAACACAACAATGTACATACCCTAATGATAAAACGTTTTATTGCTAAAAATTCTAACCATCGTCTGGGCTTCCAGTCATAATTACTGATCACAGCTCACCATCAGAAATATAATGGTAATGAAAAAGTTTGAAACATTGCTAGAATTACCAAAATGTGACAGAGACCCAAAGTAAGCAAGTGCTGTTGGAAAAATGGGGCCGGTAGACTTGCTTGACTTGGGGTTGCCCTGACCTTCAATTTGTAAAAAATGCAGTATCTGCAAAACACAATAAAGCAAAGTGCAACAAAACGAAGTATGTCTGTAGTCTGTGCCAGGCTCTGCAGAAAATGCTTTCCAGAGATTAACTTATTTAATTAACTCATGGGAAAACAAAAATACAGGAAGATACATGACTTGCCCAAGGTCACACAGCCGGTGAATGGCAGATCTGGGATTGAGACCCAGGCCTTCTGGCCTCAGAGGCTCCATCTCTTCTGCTTCCAACTGTGGGTAAACAAAGTACTGACTGGAAGCTCCAAGGGAATGCTGAGTCCTGAGAGGAGAGCTGGGAGAATCATCATGGAATAAATTGCCCTCAGAGATCCCATTTAGCCTTGACACTCTAGGATGAACCCCAAGAAGCACTTCAGATTTTTGGTTGAGGAAAGAAGAGGAAGGAGGTTTGATTAAGGAATGTGTAACCCTGAATGTGTAACTTATTCCATGCAAGGCACTGGAAGGTTCTGAGGTGGGGGGGTTAGGAGGAAGGCTACTGCTCCAACCATGGACTAAAGCATCTGCATTTCCCACTCCCTAGGCTAGCTACTCTCAGAATAATGGTGGCTGATTTGAGGTAGGAGCCAGAGTGCAGGTGGGAAGTTGGAGTGGCCCAGGGGATTGGCCTTGGAGTCCTACTTGATCTCCATTGGGGTAGAGTCTCTCTCTGTTAGTTCAATTGCCCCATAAAAACTCACTGAGATATGGAGGCAGTTTGAGTTCATTTACCCCTCTTGGAAAGTTCTCAGTGAGTGTCTGAACAAATACGTGAACCCCAGCTGAAGAGGAAAAGAGGCAGGGCGCAGGTGGAGAAGGGGTGAGGGTCAGATGCACACATAAACTCCAGTGAAGGGGAGAGGAGGAGCACAGCTGAGTCAGGCATCCGGGTGACAGTGTTGTTCTTTCCCACACACCCCCGCCTCACCCGTCCTGCCCTTGATGCTATTTAGGAGAAAACAGTTTTGACCATGCAGAAGGAAGTCAATGGGAAAGGAAGCTGGAGGGCCCTGGAGAGGCTGTCTGGTCCATCCTGCCCACATCTCCCTAGAGCTCCTCAGGGTAACTGTGCAGCACAACCACTGGGGGTGTGCCAAATGCAGATTCCAGGGCCCCACCCAGACCTACGAAGTCAGAACTTCTGGGGGTCAGAGCCCAGGAATTTCTTTAAAAAAAAAAGTTTATTTATTTATTTTGAGAGAAAGAGAGAGCGAGAGAGTGTGCGCGCACGAGAGAGAAACAAGCAGGGGCGGGGCAGGGAGAGAGAATCCCAAGCAGGTTCTGCACTGTCAGTATAGAGCCCAATGTGGTACTGATCTCATGAACCCTAAGATCATGACCTGAGCCAAAGTCAAGAGTCGTACATTTTTTTTTTTTTTTTTTTTTTTTTAAGAGTCGTACATTTTAACTGACTGAGCCACCCAGGCACCGGAGAGCCCAGGAATTTCTATTTTTCACAAGTCTTCTTCTCCCACACCCTTAGCAGTGTATGATGAGGACCACACTGTACAGAACACAACCACACAGCCTATTGCAGACTGGTCTGAACAAATAAAATGAAATCAGTGGTATTCCAGTGTCTCTCACGTACACATTCACAAAGAAGTATGAAGTGCAGCTTCTATACTTGAAGGGATTACAATCTAATTGGGCCATAAAAGACATGCTTTGTGAAGAATTAAATTAATGCTAAAATAAATAAATATTAATTCAAAACAACAAACAAATTCAAAAGGCTGGACAAATTGCCAATGAGTGGGCATAACAGTATCATTCAACGAGCACTTATGAAATACTAGATCCTGTGCTAAGCACCTTATTTATGTACTCATTTAATTTCATTAAAACTCTGGAAGATGGCTTTTTTAAAATCCCCATTTAATAATGAGTAAGTTGAGGTTTTGGCTTATTGGTCAATTCTTCTCAGATCAGCTTTCCCTGATCCTTAGGAGGTGGTCAGGCTCACATCTCTATTTTCTACAATATCCCCATGTTATGGCCTTTATCTCATTTATCACGCTGGGTTGTAACTCCCTGTTTTCTAGCCTGAGTCCCCCATGAGACTTGAGGGCAGATACTTGGCAGTTCCAGAGTCTAGTACACACTAGGTGCTCAGCTAATGTCTGCTGAGTGAATGAAAGCAGTGTGTCTGAAGTCTCTGAGCTAATACATGAAGACTAATGCATATGACTGTAAAGTCCAGGTCTCCCCGTGAGCCATTACAAGCAGATGGTACACACTATGGGGATTCCTGCAAGAGACATTCTATAGGTTGGAGGAATCAGGGAAGGATCCCTAGAGGAAGCAGAGTTGGAAGGACAGTTAGAATTTGGAAAGACAGATGAGAGGTGAGCAGTCAGTCCAGGCAGGCCAAGGCACGAAGGTGGAACTCTGCAAAGTACACACTTCCTCCAAGACTACAGACCTCAGAGGAATCCAGGAGACTATACGCCATCCCCTAAGCCTTCCTAGCTTGCCTGTCAGCTGTCACCTTCTACCTAACTTACATGCCAGTTACTGCGGTGAAATTATTTTCCTCCAAGGTTTATGGGAGATGGCAATTGCTCCATGTTTTCCCATGCCTAGACCAGGTGACATAATATACTCTTAGTTGATTTATCCATTTGGAATGTCACTTAATAATGAATGGGGGCACACCTGGGTGGCTCAGTCGGTTAAGCATCCGACTCTTGGTTTTGGCTCAGGTCATGATCTCACAGTTCGTGAGTTTGAGCCCTGCATCAGGATCTGTGCTGACAGCACATAGCCTACTTGGGATTTCTCTCTCCCTCTCTCCTTGCCCCTCCCCAGCTTGGTCTCCTTCTGTCTCTCAAAAAATAAATAAACATAAAACACTTTTAAAAAAATGAATAGGATATTTTTCAGTTTCCATGAAGAAATAAGATCCATTAATGTCCATGGAAAAAAATCAAGATAAAACAGTATCATGGGATTTCATTTTTGTTAAAAAGAAAATATATTTGTATGCATGTGGGAAATGTCTAGAAGGCTATATATTCTGAACTTAACAGCAACTGATTCTTGAAAATGAGATATAGTGGGATGTGGGACTTTCACTTTTACTTTACAAAGTTTCTGAGTGTCTTTTTTAAATGTTTATTTATTCTTAAAGGAGAGGGGGAGAGGGAGAGAGAGAGAGAGACAGAGAGAGAGAGAGAGAGAGAGACCACAAGTGGGGGAGGGGCAGAGAGAGAAGGAGAGAGAGAGAATCTTAAGCGTATAGCCTGACACAGGGCTCAATCTCACCAATGGTGAGGTCATGACCTGAGCTGAAATCAAGAGTCAGACATTTAACCAACTGAGCCACACAGGTGCCCCTGAGTGTTTGTCTTTCTAAACAATGAGTATGTATTAATTTTACAATTGAAAAATAAGGCCCTTTGGTGGGATTTAGGTAGTTTTTAGTTTATTTGTTCTTTGTTCCTCCCAGTTTTTCTACTGTGAACATCAACTACTTTTATAATCAGAAAATTAAAAGCCCTTTACACCATAAAGTTTATTAAAAAGAAAAGAAATAGATTATCAAGATGACATAGTTTGAGATGTTGGGGGACGGTATGTTTGGGGAAAGTGCCAAAGATGGTCTAAACTCTGCGTCCCAAGAAATTCAGCACCCAGACAAGCTGGATGTCAAACCAATACAGTCCCAACTTGGCAAAACATGTTAAGAGTTATAAGAATTTTCCAGATCCCATAATTTTGGAATCCCATCCTGGGGCTTCTGTTTAAGGAGATGCTTTTTAAAAAAATCATATGAAGGGGGGGGGTGCCTGGGTGGCTCAGTTGGTTAAGTGTCTGACTTTGGCTCAGGTCATGATCTCACTGTTCGTGGGTTACATCCCATGTCAGGCTCTCTGCTGTTAGCACAGAGCCTGCTTCAGATCCTCTCTCCCTCTCTCTCTGCTCCTCCTCTGCTCATTCTCTCTCTCTCAAAGTAAATAAACTTAAAAAAAAAAAAAGGCAGCTTTATAGAAACATGGGACTGTGTTTACAAACTAATGCTGAGCAAAGAAAAACAGAATGGAATCTTGTATTTACATGGTGATCATGGCTATTATTTCTGTGCTATACTTAGGGTCAGTAAGAAAGAAAGCAAGGATGAGAGAGGAAACAGAGAAGAGCTGAAGGCTTCTGCTCATCCTAGAATAGCATCGCCCTGTGTTCTCCAGCCCTCCTGTTTCTTTAAATATCCAAATCCATGGGGTGCCTGGGTGGCTCAGTCAGTTAAGCAGTTAAGCATTAGTTGGACTTCAGCTCAGGTCTTGATTTCACAGTTCGTGAGTTTGAGCCCCGCATTGGGTTCTGTGCTGAGCGCTCCCTGGAGCCGGCCTCGGATTCTGTGTCTCCCAATCTCTCTCTGCCCCTCCCCCGCTCGCACTCTGTCTGTTTCTCTCTCTCTCAAAAATAAACATTAAAAAAAAATAAATAAAAGAGAAAAAAAAAAACAAACATCCAAATCCTATTGTTCCTTCTGGACCAGCATTGCCATCTACACAAACATGCACCAGACCCCAGCTGCAGAGCTCACTCCTTCCTGCAGCCCCAGGCCACACATCTGCATCTGTCTCAGGACCAACATGCTGCCTGCTGAGGGTTCTCTGCAGGCAGGTGTTTCGTCTCAGGACTAGACACGGAGCTCTTTGGGAAAGGGTATATGTCTCATGGATCTGTGTTTCCTCAGTGCCAGCCCTGCATGCAGGAGGTGCTTGGTGCACTTTGGTCGATGGATGAGAGGGTGAACGAGTAAATAAGGGGTGACGAGAGTGTGGCTGGAGGGCAGAGCAAGGAGGAAGTTTTGGGGGTGGGATGGCAGTGGCGGATGAGGCCTCAAAGGCCACGGCATTGCCCTCGTCCTTGCTGGGAGCGGCAGTGGGCTTACAGCCAGCTCTTCCCCAGGGTGACTAACCTCAGGGCTCTGCTCCTCTTAGGTCCTGCCCACGTTGTAAAGTGGCAAGTGCTTCCTCTTCAGGGGCTGGAGGGAGAGGTGGGGTGACTTAGGGGCCGAGCCCCAGCATGTGGAAGAGTTTATAAGCTGGGGCACCAGGCCCCTCAGCACCACGACCATTCTCCCTCATCCCCCTGCTGTCTGCCCTCCAGCTCTCCAGCAGAATGGCCTTCAGCGGCAAGTACGAGATCGAGAGTGAGAAGAATTATGACGAGTTCATGAAGCGTCTTGGTGAGTGAGTGCATGAGTACCCCTTCCCAGGGCTGGTCTGTCACAGCCAGCTTGGGGCCAGGAACCCAAACTCTTTGAGGCCCAGAGGAGTGGAGTGACTAGTCGAAGGTCACATAGCCAGTAGTTAGTGAGTTGGAGACCTGATTGGTTTATTCATTCATTCAAATGTATACTGAACACCTGCTATATGCAAGGGCCAGCCTGATGCTACTGATGGGGTGCCTCAAGGTCACACTGTAAATTAGGGACAGAGATCATTAGAACCCAGGGCCCTATGATGAGATGATGAGGGGGGCCACCACATCCTGCCTGGGGAGAGGTAACCAAAAGGTCAGTATAGAGACCAGGCTTGAAAAGCCATGCATTCACTTGGCCATTCAACAAACACGGGCCTCTCTTCCTGTGCTAGGAACTACGGGAAGAGATCAAAGATGCCACTCCTCTCACCACTCCATTTGTGGCACTGGGTGTGAGGAACCCACAGGACAGCGGTCCTGACAATCCTGCAGAGGTCTTGGTGCACTATCTAAGTCTGAGGCAGCGCCATTGTCACGAGTCAAGAGACAGCCCCGGGGGATCTCTGCCCTACCTCCCAGTGGCCAGAGAGGCCCTGAGAGCAGGGCACAAGGGAGACAAGAGTCCTTCTGGGTCAATTATGGCGAGTGGCCCTGAAGGATCGGTGCCTGGCTTCCCCTACAACAGTCTCACGTGGAATGGAAGGGAGCCAGTCTGAATGCTAGACCTGGTTCTGCTGCTAGCCTCCACTGAGATGCTGAGAAGCCCCTTTCCTGGTCCAGGTCTTCATTGTCTAATCTGTGAAGTAAGAGCCTTAGGAGACGGTGTTGGTGGTCCCATTCGTTCAAGGACTTTGTGAGCTTGGCAGTCTGTGTATGCTACGGTACTATCAGAAGAGCAGCTGTTATTTATTGTCAATTATATGCCAGAAGTTTTACAAGACACTATCACTTTGATTTCAACCTTGCAACAGCCCTGTGAAATGGGCCTTATTATCCCCACTTTGTCGATGGAAACACTGAGGCTCAGAGAGGTAGTGACTGACTCATCCAAGCTCATGGTTCATGGTAGAACTAGGATCTGTGTTCTTAACCATTGCGCTAGCCTGCCACTAGGGAGGAAAGCCCTCTCTCAAAGCCACAAGCTGTAAGCAGCTCTTACACAGCTGCTCTACTTGTCCCTGGGCCAGGGCTCCCCAGCGATGTTATCGAAAAGGGCCGAAACTTCAAGATTGTCACGGAGGTGCAGCAGGACGGGCAGAATTTCATCTGGTCCCAGCACTACCCGAGCGGCCACTCCATGACCAACAAGTTCACCATCGGCAAAGAATGTGACATGGAGACTGTGGGGGGCAAGAAGTTCAAGGTGAGAGGCCACTGGCCGCCATTCCCTCCTTCCCCAAGCCTCTGGCTAACTTCTTGGTCTCAAGCGTGTCCCCTGGGGCTATACCCCAAGCTGAGGCTCTGTTCTCAAGTCTAGCCTCCAGCCCCTAAGCACTTGTGTTACTTGGCAACTTAACCACTCCTGGTTTTTAATGCTACCCCCATAACAGACACTGTAACGAAATTGTTAAAAATTGTTAACATGTGCCAAGCACTTAATATATCCCAGACACCTGCTGAATATTTCACATATGTTAATGCAGTTAGGCCTACAAAGTTGCTACAATTACTATCCCATTTTACAGATGAGGGAGTTAGGCTGAGCCATGGGGTTAAACAGCTTGCCCTCTTGTCCCGGTTGCACAGCATGGGTGCACCTTCACACCCAGGCAGTCTGGCTTCAGAGAGCATAACCATTTTTTCATGCTGCCTTCCAACGTAGCCTAGAGATTGACAACCCTAGAATCAGACTCATGTGGGTTTGAAACCACAATCTTACATAAGAAAGAAGTAAAAGGTGACTGTCCTCATCCGACCCAGCCTGGTCCCTCAGGTCTTCCGTGCATTCTGGGTCCCCTCTCTCTATAGCCCCAGTCATGACCGTGCGTACTTTGCCCCTTAGGCTGCCCCAGTGGAGAAGTAGTCATAACGTTCATGTTCTGTCACTTGTGTATTTAAAAAAATTCAACCATTTCTCATGATGTCTTTCTGAGTCAGCACATACTGATTTGCCTTATTCTTTTTAATGCTTGCATAGTATCTTGTAGTATGGAAAGCCTACCATTCATCTAACACTTCCTCCTCGATAAGATATTTAGGTTACTTACCAGTGGACAGTCCAGACTAGATATTTAGGTTGTTTACAATTACAAACGAAGCTGCACCCACATCCTTGGCTGACATCATCGTTGTCCTATCAGTGAGGATCGTAACTAACTCCGTGGCTAACAAGGTGTGCTCAGCATGTGCCAGGCACCGTGCCAAGCACTTTACACATGTCATATGAAATTGCTTAGTCCTCGTAATAACTCTGAAGTAGGTCCAGTTACTACCCCCACTTTAGAGGGGAGAAAACTGAGGCACAGCAAGGTTGAGCGACTCGTGCTTGTTACCCGTATCTTCAGACATAGGTCATCGTATATCTATCTACAAGGCAAACAATGCCAGAGGGGGCTGAGATGGCTGTAGGTAGCCCTTCCTCCCTGGGGGGCTGGCCTGCATTTGGGGGTGTCTGCCAACTCAGGCTCAGTGTTATGCTTCCCTCCCAGGCCACCGTGCAGATGGAGGGTGGGAAGATAGTGGCAGACTTCCCTAACTATCACCAGACCTCGGAGATCGTGGGTGACAAGCTGGTGGAGGTGAGTGTCCTGCTCGTTCCTGGGATAATGATGAGAACACTCTTCTGCCTCCAGCCATGGCCCCTGAGAGCCGGGCCTCTGGGTCCTGGCTTTGTGAGCACGTCCCGTGTGCCAGGCTCTGTGCTGAGCACCCGGTGTAGGTCATCTGGTTTGATCTTCAGAGCAACCTGTTAGGCGGGGGTTCTATCTCCATCTTCCAGGTGAGGGGACTGAAGCACCGGGAGCTAAGCGGTGAGCTGGAGGGCACCTAGCTTCTACGACAGTCCTGGGAATTGACGCTTGGCAGTCTGGTTCTGCCACTGCCGGGGCACAAGTGTGGAAGCCCAGAGTTTAGGTGAAGGGGGGAGTCTGGGTGGGCCCTGCAAGGGCGGCCACTATACTGCTCCACGTCCTGTAGGCCCTTCTGCTAGACCTTCTGATTTTTCAAGAGAAGCTGGAAATTTGCACTTCCAGACTATTAAACATTGGCATTGAATTAATCCTTTTAAAAAATGCAGGCAGGGCTAACACACACATCTGTGGATGGCCCCTTCCCACACTTGGTGCTCTGTAAACACAGATTGGAGGCCCGTTACTTCTTCCAGGGTTCCAGAATTTTCCCCAGGTGAAAGAAATAGATGTGAAATTGAAAGCAAAAGGCAGGCATTTCCACACTTCATTCCCCACCTTGTGATCCTGTGTCTTGGGCCAGAGCTCCCTGGGGTCCAGTCTACCCTCCCCAAGGCTCTCCAGAAGGGAGGTGATGAGGGAGGTAGGGTTTGCCACCTCCTTGTTGCCCCCTTCTCCTCTTTCTCTTTCTTTCTCTCTCTCTCCCTTGTTTTCTTCATCTCAAACCCAGTCTAGAGGCCCAAGAGACTCAATGACCTCTCATTATTCCCATTTTACAGACTGGCCATAGAGGTTCAGAGACAACAGGTAACTTGTCCAAAGCCACACAGCTAGTTTGTGCTGGAGGCAGATTCCACTGGCTGACTTCTAGACTAGGTCTCTGCCAGCTCTTCCCAGGCTGGTGGGTCTCTATTTTTTTTTTTTTAATCTAAAAATGAAAAAGATGCCCAGTGTTTTAAAAAATATATAAAAGATCAAAAGTGATTATCCATTTTTTCCTGGATGGAAATTGATCTCTTAGAGAATCTGGTAAAAGCTTTGGACACATTTTTACATTAAGTGTCAGCCAGTGGGTTCTGACTCCCAGAAGCAAAGCTCCCCTAACTGTGAGGTGTGTGGGGAGAACCCAGGGCAGGAGACCCAGAAGCAGGTTTGTGCCCAACAAGAGGATCGATCTTCCCAAACTGAACAAACCTGTCTCCTGATTCCTAAGGTCTCCTGACCATGGAGCCTGTGTGGTGTGAGCAGTGCTCAGAGACCAGGGTGTGTCACATGTGTACACACACACGCACACACACACAAACACACACACACGTGCATATGCATGTATGCACCAGGGCACTGGCATGCACACACACAAATGCACATGCACACAGACCAAGCACCACAGAGAAGCTGTCTTGGTGGGCACATCTCCCATTTCCAGAGGCTGGAATCATCCTGGACTTCTCTGTCCTCCACCAGCAGGGAGTGCATTAGGTGGGCATCCGTCCTCCCCCTCCAGGCCACCATCAGCAACACTTGCCATGTTCTCACCATGGCTCTAGACCAAGTCCCAGCCTCCTTCCTGCTTGCAGCTCCCCCTCTGCTCCATCCTGCTCCATGTACAAATCACACATCACTTCACACTGCTGCCCTTGACAAAACTCCATTTGCCACCTGCCCACTTCCCGTGAGAAGGCAGCCTCCTCTGTTGGGTCTCAGGACCAATTGATGATATGTACGAGCCCCATGATGTTGGGTCCCTGATGGCCTCAAGCCCAGGACACAGCACACAGTGGGCCTTCACGGAACAGCATCCTCTCACCTGCCTCTCTCAAGAAATCTTACACTTCCTTGGGGGCAGGGACCCTATCTTCCCATCACTGAACACAGGTGCTCCATAAATGCTGTGTGTGCAGAGGCTGTGGCCTCTTGATCTTAGAGGGCTTACTTGACTCCTCTAGACTTCAGTTTTTCCATCTGTACAATGGGCACAACCCTACACCATTGTTGGGAGGATTAAATGGGATAATGCAAGGCAAGTGCCTGAAGTGGGTGAACTTCAATGAACAGACAGGTGGAAGGTTATACTACAAAGAGCCACATCAGCCCTGACATCTGTTTAGCACTTTCGCCACATTGAGTCTGCACAGTGACTTGTGTAACAAATTGGGAAACTGAAGTTCAGAGGAGTGGTGCAACCGCTCACTTCTACCCAGGGCTGGGACTGAGGCCAGTCCTCCTCCAGCTGTGCCCCATGTCACTTAGCGACCCCTGCACTGACTCCCTCTGTTCCCGCTGCTTCTTTCAGATCTCCACCATCGGAGGCGTAACCTATGAGCGTGTGAGCAAGAGGCTGGCCTGAGCAAGCAGGCGGGGCTCCCAGGGGGCTACGAAGCCAGCAGTGAAAGCTGGGATAAGAACAGACATTGTTTGCTCCAAACCTTTGTCTTTGTTTTTTGTTTTCTGGTGTCTAGGGACAGTTTCTAGCTCGCTGGGGGTGGGAGAGGACTCAGGACGGCTGCATAGGCCAAACCTTGGCCCTGAGACCCTGTGCAGTCTGCAACATGGCAGGGGGAGGCTTGAATGTGGACTGCAATACTCCTGACCCCCTGGAAGTAGCCAAAGGTAGTGTTCAAGAAGCATGGTGGGCACACTTCCATGTGCCCTCACCCTACCTTGCCACCCACCTTTCTGTGGGTAGGGAGACAGGGCTCCTTTAGAGAGACAGATGTCACCTGGGAAAGGTAACACACGGACTCTCACAGGGGCCACAGGGTAGGTGTGTCAGATGGTGGGTAGGAGTAGGTGTGGCACTTCCAGGAAAGGGCCGTGGACTTAGGCTCCAAGGCTGGCAGACAAAGGAGGGACACACCAGGGCTTAGCCAGGAAGGTGTTTTGGCATTGCCATGGCTCTGCTGTTAATTGGCTGTTAAGAGGCATCCTTCTGGGCCTGTTTACCTAGTGGCACAAAGGGGAACCAGAAGGACCAATGAGGGCTGAGGAGAAATCAGAGAGTATGAGATGGCCAAGGGGCCATGGGAGGGGCAAGAGGGACTAGAAGGGGCTGGGATGTCCTGGTTTGCACAGTGGTGCCCTGGGAAAACTGCGAGGGGCTTTGGCTGGCTGGGAAATGTGGTCAGAAGGGTCATTCTGACCTCCTGGTGGGTGCCTGGAGCCCAGCCCAAGATTCTGAGGCAGCATCTGGGTCATCTCTGCCTGATTATGCGTCTGTCTAGGGCATGGGAGTGGAGGACTGGGGTCGGCTTGCCTCCTGGCTAGATAATCCCTATCCCAGAGCACAGAACAGACCCTTTTCCATTCTCCTCTCCCCTTGGCAGTGTTCCTCACCTTGACTTCTTACCCCATATTTTCCTGTATGACAATTCACTTATTTTTGCTACAATGGAAACTTTACATCACTTCTATATATGGAAAGCCAACATCATTTGTCGTGAACAGATGAAAACTATCAAAAAAACCGAAGCTGAACAACAGTGAGATCCTGTTGCCAGCCCAAAGCCCTGAACCTATGGCCTCCCTCTGTGAAGAGAGATATGTAGCAGACACAACAGCATCAAGTGGGCAATGTTTTCTTTGACTAATCAGAATTACTGCAAGGCTACTAAAAAGAGAACATACTCACTATGAGAGCCGATTATCTAAATTATCTAGAATGTGCAAGTCCCAGATATGGGGCATTAGAAATAAGGTTTGCTCAAAGCCTTACACAGGGTCCGGCACACAGCAGGTGCTTCATAAGTGTCACCTGACACGTGGCCCTTCCAGTCCGTGTAATGTACAACCTTTCACTGTCATGGGCCATCCTCAGTCTAGACAGATGGCATGGCCCAGCTTACTGGCAGCTCCCTCCTGCCTCCTCCCACATTCTGCCCTGAAACTTGTTTATCTTCCCAAGAACAGCATTCAGCCTCCCCCCACCCCCCATCAAGCCAGGACCCCTTGCATTCCATCGTTTTGCCAAGACTTATTGCTAATTAAGTGAACTAGGTAAGCATTAAATTAAACTAGCAGTGTTGCTGTTTCCCCTCCAGACTGAATAATTACTCATAATGAGCTTGGATAATAAGTCTCTAAATAACAGACAGTTAGCCATAATTAGGCTGAAAATTGAGAGATTGAGAGAAAGCGAGAGGAGGAGGAAGGGAGACGAGAGAGGATAGAAAAGAAGAGGAGAGAAGGGGCAGGGGGAGGGAGGCAGGGAGAGGGAGAAGAAGGAGGAGGGAGAGGAGAGAGAGAGAGTTTGTCTTTAGATTGGTAACTGATTCAAGGACAAATTCAAATTGTTAGCAGGAGAGAAATTCTTAAGCCAGTGTCATTATAGATTCACAGACTTGGAATAGCAGGACCTCAGAGCCCAACTAGTTTAAGCTCTGTATTTCACAGATAGGGAAACAGAGACTCAGAGAGGGGAAGCCATTTGCCCAAGGTCACACAGCAGAGAGTGAGTCTCTGAGGAGAATGTGGGGTTGGGCGTCGCCAGCTGATGGAGGCTATGGCTTCTCAGGCCAGCTTGGGAGGGTAGACGGAGTGAGGTGCGCTGGAGCAAAGCATCCATTTTGCTGGCATCTCAGCAAGGAGGCTTCCTCAGCCAGTAGAAGGGACATTGGTTAAGAGCTTTAGCGCTGGAGACACGTTGCCAGGGTTTGAATCCCTCCTCTACCACTTAGAAGCTGTGTCACCTTGGGCTAAGTTCATCCATTCCTCTGAATCTGTTTCCTCACCTGAAAATGGGGATAATAATGTACTTACCTCATACAGCTGACATGCTACAAGTATTTGCTACAAGCAAATATTAGCTGCTGCCACCGTGACCACCATCACCTCCATCATCACCACTGTCATTCTCAACCAGTGTGATGAAAGGGCTAGCTGCCTCCTTCACTAACTCAAGGCACGTGGGCAAGCTGCTGGATTTATGTGTCTTATCTTGTCCATGTGTAAAATAGGCCCCTAAGACCTCCCCTTCCTTCACAGGGGAGTTGCAAGGATAAAGTGTAAAAACCCATGTTCATTGGCTTCCAGAAAGAGAAGCCTCTATCATTTTCCTGCACTGTTTGAGATGCTATAGTTTGAGATGCTGTTTGAGGCCCCTCCACAGGCCTCAGTTCTGCTGCCCTTTACCCCAGGCATGACTTTCATCCTGACCCTTGGGAGTCATCTCTTTCACTCTGCCAGGGCAACTGTCTCCCTCCACCAAACTCATCTGGTGGAGCAGGAACTTTCAAAAGCATCTTTAAATTTGTATTTATTTCTGAGAGAGAGAGCCAGTGAGTGAGCGGGGAAGGAACACAGAGAGAGAGAGACACAGAATCTGAAGCAGGCTCCAGGCTCTGAACTGTCAACACACAGCCTGATGCGGGGCTCGAACTCACAAACCGTGAGATCATGACTTGAGCTGAAGTCTATTCAGCCACCTAGGCGCCCCTCGAGAGCGGTTTTTAAGACCACCACTAGGTGGCGCTCCACCGCCCAGCTGCTGCCCTGAGATCACCAAAGTGTGAGTGTATGTTGCCGGTTGGGGCAAGGGGTGGGCAGTGAGATCCTGAGTGATTGGGCTTTTGTGGCCGTGTGTATGTGTCATCTAAGGGTGACATGGCGCTGGAGGTCACATGGGCTCCTCAAGCATTTCTAAATGTGAAACCCATTCCTACCACTCACCCATATTGAGACCTTGAGGCTTCCTCAGCCCCAGTATCGTCATCTGGAAAATGGTGATAACAATATTAGCTCTGGGTGATGCTGTGAGGACAAAAAAAGAATAGGTGGAGTAAGAGAGCATGAGGAAAGTGTCAAGTACAGGCCTTGGAACATAGTAAGTGCTCACCAAACAGCTATTAAGGGACTCTCTTGGTGGTTCTACTGGGAGAATGGGCACACACAGGGTCAGAGCACTTACAGCGGGGAGAAGGGTGCAAACCTGGCTGTGCATGAGCATCTCCTGAGGGTCCTGGTGAGAGGATAGCGCAGGCTGCACCCCAGACCTGGAGAACTGTCACTGTGAAGTGCTCCCCAGCCAGGCATAACTTTGGAGACTGACTACTCCAGTCCCAATCCTCCCATTTTGCAGAAGGCATGACCTCCTGTGTATCCTGTCCCTTGTATCCCGGGCAAGGACAGCAGCCTGAAACACTGGTCAGCACTGGCCCAGTTCTTCCTTAGAAGCTAGAGCTTGGTTGGAAGAAGTGAAGCTCAGAGACTCACCTGCATCCCCAAAGAAGGGAGAGGTCCACTTATTCACATTCTTTCTCACAGAACTCACTGTTGAATAACGATACCATATATTCCATGTTTTGTTACCATAAATCTGAAGTGTAGCCCAAGCTGATACCCTTCCCACCTTATAAATGAGGAGACAGAAGTCAGAGTGGAGAGGTGGCTTTTCCCAAAGTCATCTAGCTAAGAGCAGACAAACTGAGACCTCCTGGCCTAATGTTCTGGTCTATATACCAGAAGTAGCATGCTTCCAGCCCAAGAACTACTCTAACTTACGATGTGTTTTATTGGTCTTCTGTTGTGTTAATAATTTTTTTAATTTAATTTTTAAATTAAATGAAAAGTTAATAGGTTTCCTAGAGGTTCCTGAAGATTCCGCAATGTGGAGCTTACACCCTTGAAAGGCAATAATTGACCAGAACAGAGTAGGAGCTATATCCTCTAGGGAGACACTGGTTTCAACACAGTACTGACCACATCACACCCTCTCAATCACCCAGCTGGATTCACTATGTTACCTGCCTGGTCCTGGCAGGCATCTGGACTTGAGACTCCTGCAAAATGCTATGGCCTTTCTGCTGAAATTCAAGTCACAAAAGTCTTCCCTGAGAAACAAAAAATGAGGTGAATGAGGGCTGTTAGATTCTTTCCTAGGCACTTAGGGCCAGGGATTGCCAGAGCCAGCCCAGAGACAGGTTAGGTTCCTCCCCGGGGGATGCTCTGGGAAAGCCCCAGGCCTGCTCCCACCTTCACAGATGGGGTTCAGGGAACTCCTCCCAAATCAGAGCCTGCTGGGGACAGACAGATGGAGCCATAGATCACATTAGCTCGTGGCAGATGTGCGAGAAGCTGTTTCTATATCTCTGTCTGCTGGTGAGCACACTCTGAGAAGGCCTGCCACCCAGTACATCAGGAGCATGGACGCCTGGCAACTCTTATGAATCTATATCCATTATTCTGCCATGTCTTCCCCACCAGGTGAGTGAGATGGCCCGCTGGGACAGTCACGCCACCTTTCACTCATTCAAAACCCTTGACTGAGGTACTACAAGGCGGCAGGGCAGATTCAGACTGCCTGTTTTTGAATTGTGTCTCCTTCCTTCCCCACTGCTGTCCTCAGGCAAATAACCCGTGTCCCCATTCTCTGATCTGTAAGATATAGCCAATAACAGTTCCTACCTTGTAGGGTTACTAAGATGGTTACCAAAAATATGAGCAAATGCCTTAGCATAGCACTTTATACATACATAGTAAATGCTCAATAAATGTCAGCTGCTATGATTACTGCCACCACCACCAGGTGATAATATTCTTTATATTCTACTGGGGGGGAAGTAGCTTAGGGCACAGCCATCAAACCAAGCTCACAAACTAAAAAGATCATTTCAAATGGCTTGAACAGCTATGGAGAAAAGGAAGAGTAATGAGTGACTAGGGTTGTTACAGAGACCTCTTTGGGAGATGACACGGGAGTTGAGGTTTCTTAACCTTGTACTGTTGTTGTTTGGGGCTCGACAGTTCTTACTGTGGAGGCTTTCCTGGGCTGTGGGATGTTGAGCAGCATCCCTGGCCTCTATCCACTGGCCCCCAGCCACCACAGTGGGGACAACCAAATATGTCTCCAGGCATTGCCAAATGTCCTCTAGGGGGCAAAAGTGAGCTCTGCTGAGAATCACTGATCTAAAGGATTAAGGGAGAAGAGTATTCACATGACAGAACAGATGGCTTTGGAGAGATGGACTCTAAACCCAGAGGGCTGTGGAACCTTGACCCCAACCCTAATCCAGGCACTGGTGATGTTAAACCTGAAGGGAAGCCGGTTCTCCTAGGAAAATGGATCTGCATGTCCAAACCTTTCACACAGAAATACTGCATAAAACACAGACAACTAAATATGGAACAAAGTCTAGGTCTGGAACTCAGATGGTGCAGAAATTCAGCCGGGGATGCGGTTTCCTTACTCTCTTTTGGGCCCACAATCCAGGGCCTGCACACTCAGTCCTTTATTGGAACTTCAAAGAAAACCTGCATCTGAATCCCTGGGAAGCCAGCTAAAAACGCAGATTCTCAGGCCCCACTCCTCTTGGAGATTTCAGGTCATTCTGCAGCTTGCTCAGGTTTGAAAATCTCTGGACTGAACTAGATGTCAGCCCTGGCAGGGCCTTTAAAGCCACCTCTATGCTTTTCTTTTTGTTTGTTTTTATTTTGAGAGAGAGATAGTACAAGTGGGGGAGTACAAGTGGGGGCAGAGAGAGAGAGAGAGAGAGAGAGAGAGAGAGAGAGAGAGAGAAAAGAGAATCTTAGGCAGGCTCCTCACTGTCAGCGCAAAACCCAGTGTGGGGCTTGAACCCACGAACCGTGAGATCATGATCTGAGTCGAAATCAAGAGTCAGATGCTCAACCGACTGAGCCACCCAGGCACCTCAATCATCTCTGTGTTTTTCAAGCTTTCCGAACTACTGCCCAGCATGGGAACTTAGGAAATCTAACACAGAACACCCATGTGTGGGAGAGGTACAAGTAGATCCCTCTGGTTGAAGAAAGGCAGGGGCCCAGGGCCTCTGTGGCTCAGTTTCCCTCTAATGCTCGAAACCACCCATCAACTCAACCATCTCTATGGTAACAGGTGGAGAACCTGAAGCCTAAAGACAGAGGCACAGTAAAGTGGGTATTCTTGGTAAACCCAGAATTTGCCTTATTGTTGAGTCCCCAACACCTAGACTAGCTTCCTGCCTTGCCTGACTTGATCATGGCAGATGGAGAGTACTGCCCCCAGCCCAGCCCTGCCTGCACACACACACATGGTTCCCAAACACCTCCTGGGGCTGGACGTCAGCTTCATGCCCTGGGCAGCTCTCCCCACACCTCCCCTTCCTAACTAAAGGCATCCGTGCTTAGTGAGAACCACTCAGCTCCACACGGACACCAGATCTCCAGGATGGCTCTCCTGCAGGAACCTGGGTGGGTAGAGGGCAGGGCTCTCTTCCTGTCAGAAAAGAGTCTGACACTCTCCATAATTGCAGATATATAGTCCATCCATTCTATGATACACATATTTTTACGTGTTAACGTTCCTGAAATAAGAGTACACTATTTAATCAGCAGTATCTTAAACACTATGTCATGGCTTAGTTGGTGACTTTTTCTTGAATTCTCTCACTGGTGCATAAAATAATGGTACATCTTGGGGCGCCTGGGTGGCGCAGTCGGTTAAGCGTCCGACTTCAGCCAGGTCACGATCTCGCGGTCCGGGAGTTCGAGCCCCGCGTCAGGCTCTGGGCGGATGGCTCGGAGCCTGGAGCCTGTTTCGATTCTGTGTCTCCCTCTCTCTCTGTCCCTCCCCCGTTCATGCTCTGTCTCTCTCTGTCCCAAAAATAAATAAAAACGTTGAAAAAAAAATTAAAAAAAAAAATAATGGTACATCTTAAAGTAGACCTTGTGTTTGGCTTTGACATGCTTTATGTTGCTTAATCCTCATGAGAACCCTGTGAAGCAAGTGTTCTCACCCCCATTTTAACAGGTGAGAAGACTAAGGCTCAGAACAGTTGAGTCAACTCCCTCCGGACAGCTAGTAAGTGGTTGTGGTGAATTTTACGTGGTAGCTTGGCTAGGCTATGGTGTGTGGCAGTTCAGACACTAATCTAGATGTTGTTGTGGAGGCATTTTGTAGATGTGACTAATATTTAACAATCGGTAGGCCTTAAGTAAAGGAGACTCCTCTCCACGTGGGTGGTCCTCATCCAGCCAGGTGAAGGCTGTTAAGAGCAAAAAACAGGTTTCCTGGAGAAGGAATTCTGCTTCAGAGACTGTAACAGAAATCCTGAGTTTCTGGCTTGCCCTACAGATTTTGGACTCAACTGAAACATCCACTCTTACCCGAATTTCCAGCCTGCTGGCCTGCCCTACAAATTCCTAACTTGTCAGCCCCCACTGTGTGAGCCAATTCCTTAAAATAAATCTCTCTGGGGTGCTTGGGTAGCTCAGTCGGATATACATCCAAATCTTGATTTCGGCTCAGGTCATGATCTCGCAGTTTGAGGGTTTGAACCCCGTGTTGAGCTCTGTGCTGACAGTATGGAGCCTGCGTGGGATTCTTTCTTGTTTGCTCTCTCTCTGCCCTTTCCCGGCTCATGCACGCACGTGCTCATTCTCTCTCAAAAATAAATAAACATTAAAACATAGCAAATAAATAAATCTCTCAGATATGATGGGCTGTTTCTCTGGGGAACCCTGACTACTAGTGGTAGGGCAGGGGTGTTAAGCTCTACTCCGGGTGTCCCCAGAGAGGCCCAGCTCCGCAGGAGCCAGTCTTGTAGAGCCCACCCCCCCCACAGCCTCTCGGCGGGAGCGGAGACACCGACGGGGCTGGCTGAGAGTCGAAGGCCAGGAAAAGAACGGAGACCAGGAGCAGGTGATCTGTTTATTGCAAGACGCCTTCTTCTGCGTGCTGGGCTGGCTGTGAGGCTCTACTGGGGGGCCCTTCACAAGCCCCAGTCCCAGGCCAGACAGACACAACAACTTGGAATCCAAACCAGTCTCACATAAATAGAAGGAGGTTGGCAAAGGAAAAAGAGAAAAGCAACAAACAAACGTGTAGTCTTCCTACACTCATGTGACACAGCGGCACCGGTGCCTTATTCGCGTTACCTCTTCTTATTCTGCTTCCACACCGAAGCCTTCATCTGTTCTGAAAATCACCTTCGGATCCAATTCAGCAGCACATGGCCGCCTTCCTGATAGTCCCCGAGCCAGTCTCCTGCACTGACGGGCAAATAAGCCAAGAAAACCAAGATGGGTTCTTCTTAAAACAAACAAAAAAAATGTCTCCGTTGTTCTTTACACCTCCCAGTTCTGATGGGTGAACAGTGTGTCGCCCCGACTCGGAACAAACCAAAAAAACACAACTAGCACAAGCCATGAGTCAGAATAAAAACATATTGCACATGGTTATGAGAGTCTTCCTGAGGGCCCTCTTGCTGTAGGTGCCCAAACACTGGCTTTCGATCCAACCAATTGCTTGCCTGTATTTGTGACATACACCCCTGTCCATGCCCCGCTCCCCGACTCCAGCTGGCACGAAGCAAACATTCCACATTATTAGCCTTCCCTATTAGCCAAACTCACACACCGTAAGCACCTGGTGGAGCGGGGTTAGGGTTGTTGGTTGTAAACCTCTGTCTACCTTTCAACCACTTCTCCTCTGGGTGGCTGTCAAAGTTCTACAGGTGAACACAGCATCCAAGATGTGGAATCTTCTTGAACTGAGAGCCTGGGGAGTTGCTCTCCCCAACCACCTGCTTGTTGTTACAAGCTGGGTCCGAACCTACAGCCCTTGCATGGGACAGGCAGTGTGGCGATCAACATTTTTTCTCTCCTAAGGAATTTTCAAGTATCGTAAAATCCCTGATACACTATGTAAACAAGATTATCTTACTGAACAGAAAGCTAGGTCACTTCAGGAAGCAGCAGCATGTGAGATATCTAAAAGGCCTAATAAGGTTTTAGGTCCGACAACAAAGGCAAGACAGCCGCCCGCCGTGCCTCAGAAGGCCGACCGACGCTTAGGCATACACACACACACACAGCTCTTCTGTATGGAGGCAGGGAAAGAGCAGCCAATGCGGCACCTGCTGGGGTCCTGAGGATACATCATGCAGTCCCCTTCTTTTTCAGTGTAGCTGCCACTGGCCAGAAGTAAAGAAGTCTTTGATGCTAAAAACCAAACATGCTCGTGGACTGGCAGTCTGCATCCAGTTTCCAGTCTCCTGGCCTCTCACCAAGTCTTTCTCAATTCAGGGGGTCCCTCCTCCAGAGGGTGGTGGCCGAGCCACCCCCCTGCACCCCAGCTACATATGTGGAAGACGCTTTCCAGAGGAATGCTCTCGGGGGAGGTTGTCATGGACTGTTTTGCTGGGGGTCAGCTTTATTTAAAAAGAACATGAACCCTCTCCGTTCAAGGGTAACAATGAGGCTCTGTGGGGATGGCCTCCCCACTGCCTCACTCCGCTGAGCTCCCCTCACCTGTGTCCTCGTCCTCTGCCCAGGTGGGTCTCCAAGGGCTCCCTGTGTGGCCCAAAGGTGCCCTATCTGTCGAAACAGCCCGTGGGGAACGCGTGGCTTCCGCTGAAGTAGCTGCTTCCATAGGTGGTGGTGAGGCAGTGCCTGGGCTCAGCCGCGATGGCCATCTGCATGCTGAGGGGCGTGGGGAGGGACACGGGACACACGTCCAGGGGCTGGAGGGTGGGGTACAGGGCATGGAGGGAGGAGCCAGAGCCTCCTGAGAGCAGGCTCCCAGAGCGATGAGCCTGCAGCGAGTCCCGATAGGCCAAGCATAGGTCCTGCACAGGGGTCTGAAATGGCGCCAGGGCTGGTGTCGTCGGCTGGCTCAGCGTGGGGTAGGTGGGTGGCTGGAACAACACCTGGGTGGTGGCAGGGGGCGTGCCAGGCACCATTGCCAAGGCCTGGCTCTTGACCGCAACAGCATCCTTGAAGACATTGTCATAAGCTCTGAAAGGAAAGGACCTAGGTGAGACTTGAGGTCCAAGGCCACAGCAGCAGACACCTGAGTGTGCCCCTCCCTCCCTTGCTAAATGGGATTCGAGATCTGTGTGCTGTGAGCTCAGGGTGGTACCCAGCCCACACCCACTGCCTGTAGCACTGCCTCCCCTGTCCTCTGACTAAACTCAGGCCTCACACCTACACCCGGATCTGCCTCCTACAGAAAACCCCTTCTGATCCCAGACTCTAGCTGTCCCCCCAAGCCTCTGTACTGCCCTATCTTGGCGATCAACCCCCCAGATGATAACTTCTGTGTTACCACCTAGTCCCTTGTGCCGAGCACGAGCTCCAGGGGGAGGGGGCCCTCTGCTCTTGCTCATCACTGCATCCCCAGCATCTGGCACAGGGCCCGGCACTTAGATGAGCATCTCTGCCTTCAAGGCACCTGCAAACAGATCCCAAGCAAGCTGCCCCTGGGGTCTAAGTTTCACCTTCTGGAAAGGGAACCAACAGGTTTATTTCCATAAAAAAAAAAAAAAAAAAAGCTTCCCATAAAGCTTTTTGAAATAACAAATCTATTAGAGGCTCAGGTAAGACAGGAGCAAAGGGAGGCTGCTGATCTGAGAAGAGGATCATCCCAGAGCCACAACCATGGTGAAGAGGCAGGGCTGGTGGCCAAGAATCTGGGGGCACCTATCTGCACTCAGATCAGACCATATGCTCTGTTTCTGGGCACCTTCTACAAGCAAAGATTTTAAAACAAGGCCCAGAGAGCAGGGCAGACAGTTCACACAGGGATGAGACAAAGGCAGCTACTGGCACAGCTTCCCATATCAGGAGGCTGAGAGGCAGTTCTCCAGGGGCCTGGCCCCATGGTCAGTAGGGCCAGCATCCAGAAGATGCTGCCATATGCTGGGGGGAAGAGGGATGGGCAGCAGCCAGGCTGGGGTTCTCTGTCCTGTCTCCTCCTTGTGGTCACCAGTGAACACCTGCACCTTCAATATCAGTTTCATGGTGTTGGGTCTGTGCTGCCTCTTTGTACCCTCTCTGATACACTGAACATGTCCTCACCAAGCTTCCCAGGGACCCTTGCGAGGAGGCCATGGCCTCTTATGTAGCTGGCTAAGAGGTCAGCTTTGTGGCCACATCTAATCAAAGTAGCTGACTGTAAGTCTCTCAGTGTAATCACCCATAAGACTGACTGGCACACGGGGATTCAGAGCAAACAGCCCAGACACTCAGAAGGATGTGTCCATCACCTTCTCTTCTCCCCACCTCCTTGACCTTAAAGTCACAAATTCAAAGCTACCCAAAATAGGAAGGACCAACTCTGCAAACCTCATTCTATCAGGAGTCACAATGGCTCACTTCCTGTGAGACACTAGCTCGGGGAACTACCCTAACCCTCTGACTTTGAGAGATCTCCTGAGGTGGGTCTCCAGAGCAAGTGCCTCGATTATTTTGGAAACAAAGAAAGATCAGGGATGGAACTTACACCAGCAGGATTTCAATGCATGTGCTGAGATGTTCCAGAGAGTAATTTGAGATCCTCTGTAGGTCTCTGGTCCAGTAGGGGGAAAGCTGAAGGCAAATCCTGGAGGCCCCAACGCAGGCTGCGGCCACCACAGAAGGCTGGAATTTGTAGAAAATATGATCTGAAAGAGAATCACAGAAGTCGGCTTCATAGAGCCTCACTCTGGAGTCCCAGTGGCCCTCCTTCCTGCCTTGTGCTTCCTGAGAACTGGCAGACAAGTGATTAGGTTCAAGGCTGTTCATTGCTGAATACACACACAAGATGAAAAATTAGAAACAGTATGAAGTTCCATTCCTGAATCTTAAACACCTTGGCTCTCGGTCTGGGATTTCTGGTGTCAGCCTAGAGTAATGATTTTTCAAAATTTCGCCCTAACTTCTGGGGGGCTGCGAGGGGCTTGCTGATGGGCTACAAAGAGAACCACAAAACATGTGTCTCTTCTTTGGCTGTTAGTGGCGAATGACACAGCATTTCAAAAGCTTCTGTTTTGGGGCATGACTACAGGCTACTTATTGATGGTAACAAAGCCTGGCTTACAGTGAGCACCCAATAAAAATTTGTTGAATGAATAAATGGTCACAAACATTTGATATACATAACTAAAACCAGCACCTGACTTAGTTTATGGAGGAATCTTCCCCCACCCTCAGCTTTTCTGACATATGATTGGCAAATAAAAAAACTATGCACATTTAAGGTGTACAACATGATCTTTTGGTATATGTATATGTTGTGAAATGAATCTTAATGTCCTACCAAGATATTTGGCAACATGGCAAAGTCTGGCACTACTTATGTGCAAAGGCAAACTGTTCAAATTTCCACTCTTTGTGTGAATGACACTGGTTATTTGTGCATTATCATCCTGTCTTACATTGTTTATGATTTTTGGTAACTTCCACATTTGCCTGTGAAAGTCTGAGTCAAGGCAGGTGGCATTACAGTTACAGGCACAGTTACAGAGTCAGATGCCTCAGATTCAAATCTTAGCAATGACCTTGGGTAAGTTACTTCACCTCTTGAGCATCAGTTGAGGAAACGGATTGGTAAAACAGGAATAACAGAAGTGATTTTCATGGGGAGTCATTGTGAAATTCAATGACATAATATACACAAAGCACTACAATAAGGTGCCTGGCACATGGTACATGCTCAATTAATGCCTGATATTGTAATTGTTTATATTGGTTTTTTAAATTTTTTTAATGTTTTTATTTTATTTTTGAGAGAAAGAGACATACAGTGAGAGCAGGGGAGGGGCAGAGATGGAGACGAACCTGAAGCAGGCTCCAGACTCTGAGCTGTCAGTGCAGAACCCGACATGGGGCTTGAACTCACAGACTGCAAGACCATGCCCTGAGCCAAAGTCAGACGCCCAACCGACTGAGCCACCCGGGCGCCCCTGTAACTGTTTACATTGTTACTTGGGACCATTTTGGTTTGTGGTGGGTTACTGGGTATTGTATCAACAGTATTTCTGACCTGGTATTTTACCTAGTACCTAGATATTAAGACAATGGGAAGAGTGGGATTCACATGAGGTCCCCAAACAGGATAACTTTATTGCTGAACTTTATTACTAAAACATACCCCCTCCCCCACCCTATCTGTACGACGACTGCTCTTCCAAAATGACCTACTTGCAAATCTCTCCCATTTGGATCACTTGGAATGTTCCAGGTTACTGTAAGAAAAACTACCAGGTGATCAGTAAGTTTGTAGGGTGCCGGCTGCCTGTATGTATATCAGCTGCTTTATTTCTCCTTTACATGGTGTTGGCAGTACTTTGGGAGAATCCTAGCTCCTTCTCTGTGTATCCCGAGAAGTGGGAGTGATCTGGGTGGATGGGCCCCGGTCAGCAAGGACTCCCTGGGTGGACATGCCTCTCAGATCCCAGCCTCTGTGTGTGGGGGGAAGGGGCTACCGGGTCCCGACCGCACCTTGCAGGGTAACCTCTAGGAAGTAGTGGGCATACTCCTTGAGGCACTCTTTGGTCTTGCGGGGGCAGGTGGCGGGCCAGCTGTGGCAGTGCCGATCCTTCTGGCTGACGGAGGCTGAGAGGTAGTAGTCCAGAAAGTGGGCGGGCGTGGGCAGGCAGAGGTTCCAGCTGAAGGCTTCCAGGAGCAGCAGCTCTGTGCTGAGCAGCTCCTTCTTGGTGAGGGTGAAGTTCTGGCCGTTCAGGACCCTTGTACTGTTTATCTGCTCCAGCTTGGGCACGTGGTCTTCCCTGTCCTCGAACTTACCTGCAGGAGAAGCAGACGTTACTGGAAGACAGCACTTGCCTGCACCCAGGAAGCAAAGGCCCACCTCACGGTGCCTGGACAGTGCTGGCACGGAGCACAGAGAGCCAAAAGGCCCCACTGCCAAGCGACTAAAAACACACATTTTGGATCTGCCAACCCTGTGCTTAAATCCCCAAGTCATCATGTCCAGCTGTGTGATTGTGCACAGGTGATTGTGCACAGAGGCCTTTCCATGCCTCAGTTCCCTCATCTATAAAACGGAACCTAAGGGGGGGCGCCTGGGTGGCGCAGTCGGTTAAGCGTCCGACTTCAGCCAGGTCACGATCTCACCGTCCGTGAGTTCGAGCCCCGCGTCGGGCTCTGGGCTGATGGCTCGGAGCCTGGAGCCTGTTTCCGATTCTGTGTCTCCCTCTCTCTCTGCCCCTCCCCCATTCGTGCTCTGTCTCTCTCTGTCCCAAAAATAAATAAAAGTTGAAAAAAAAAAAAATTAAAAAAAAAAAAAAAAAAAAAACGGAACCTAAGGGTTTTGTCAGATACAACAAGAAAATGCACACCACATGTTCAGACCAGCACGTGGAACAAAGAAGGCACTCCATGGCAGTTAGAAACAGCAGTGAGGGCCTGGAGGATGAGGGAGCCCTCTCTCCACTCCTGCCTGGTCCTCACGAACACAATGTCAGGACTGGTCACGGGGTCAGACAGCCATAGTCAGAATGACCTTGCAAATTTGATCCTGTCCCCCCACATATAGAAAAGCCCTTCAATGGCTCTCCACTGTCCTCAGTACTGGGTTCAAACCCTGTCAATAGCTTTTCAGCTTGGATTCCCTCAGAAACAGTTTGCTTAGGAGGTGAGCCTAGGAAAGACTGGTAAGTGGGAGAAGACAGGAAAGGGAGGAAAGCCAGAAAGGGAACATACATGATCTTGAAGTTATCCGTACCCCTGTGTTCACTGCAGCATTAATTACAATAGCCAAGACTGAGAAACAACCTGAGTATACACTGATGGACAGAGAAAACGCGGTATTTATATACAATAGAATAATATTCAGCCATACAAAGAAGGAAATCCTGCCATTTGCGACAACATGGATAAACCTTGAGGGCATTATGCTAAGTGAAATAAATCAGGCAGAGAAAGACAAATACTGCATGATCTATCTCACTTACATGCAGAATCTGAAAAAGCCAAACTCAAAGGTACAAAGAACTGACTGGTGACTACCAGAGGCAGGGATGGCGGAAACTTGTGAAGGGGGTCAAAAGGTACAAACTTCCAGCTATAAATTGGCCCCAGGGATGTAAGGTACAGTATGGTGACTAGTTAACAATGCTGTACTGTGTATTTGACAGCTGCTAAGAGAGATCTTAAAAGTTCTTATCATTAGAAAAACATTTGTAACTGTGTGAGATGATGGATGTCAACTAAACTTACATGCGTACAATAGGTACATATATCAAATCATTTTTATACACTTGAAAACTAACATGACATTATGTGTCAATTATATCTTAATGCAACTGGGGTGGGGGTAACACTATGGACTTCTGAGGTGAGGCTTTAAAGAGGCCATGCAACTCCCACCTTCTTCCTCCCTTGGAGTGCCATGCTGAGACCATCATGTAAGGAAGCAAGCCTAGCCTGCTGGAGGTGGAGAGGCCACAAGAACAGAGGAACCCAGGTGATAGCCAGCGCCAACTCTCAGACATGAGAACGAGACCATCCAGGACCTTCTAGCCCAGCCCCTCCAGCGCTGTTTGAATGAGCATAGGTGAAACCAGCAGAGGAAACCCCATGCAACCCACATTGCTGTTTTTTTGTTTTGTTTTTTAGTGTTTATTTATTTATTTTTAAGAGAGAAAGAGGAGGTAGGAGCAGAGAGACAGAGGGTGAGAGAGAATCCCAAGCAGGCTCCAGGCTCTGAGCTGGAACCCCTCCGACGTGGGGCTCGAACTCACAAACCAGGAGATCATGCCCTAAGCTGAAGGCTGGTTGCTTATCCGACTGGGCCACTCAGGCTTCCCACATATCACTGTTGTTTAAATCACCAAGTTTAGGGATGATTTGTTTGGCAGGAATAGATAACTGGGATATACTCATATCCATGGGCAGTGGCAAAAAGATGTGAAACCCCACAAACAGGCACGTCACACGGCTCAGAAGGTTCCTCTGAAGGAACAATGAGTAAATACCGGAAGATCCTGGAAACAAATGCCATGAAATAAAGCCACATAGAGTTAGATACAGACAAAAATTAAACACGAGTCTTGAGTTATCCTCAAGGGTCAAGGGAACTGAGGTATTTACAGAACAATCCCCAGCGGTCACCAGTGGTGGAGAGCTCCAGTGGCAGCTCCCACTGGGGAAAGCTCTGCAGGTGGGGCGGCTGCAGGCCCCCCAGCCTAAACCCACCTCACCCTGAGGAAACCATGCACACCTGGCTGAGGCCTCTGTCACTGCACTCTCCGAAAGCCCCGTGCCCCCCTTCCCCATGAGCCTTCATCTATCTACACAGCCTGGATCACCCTTCCCCTTCCCCTGTTCACTCTGCCAACCTCTCCCTACCCTTCACCCTTGAAAGCCTTCCCTGACCACTGTCCTTGTTCTGGCCAACCCCCACATCACATGGTGATCCCTGAGGCCTGGCTTTGGTGTGGTCGCCCGTAGCCTCCAAGCCCAGCCTAAGCAGGGGCAGAACACTGCTGAGTGAGTGTTGGAAGAAGCGGTGGGGTGGCCCAGCTGAGCTCAGAGAGCATGTGACAAAGGGTCCGCACACCTGTGCACAACTGTGAGTACCCTGTGACCCAGTTCTCACCAGACTTTCATGCTTCTTAGGAGAGATGAGGAAGTAGCCGCTTCAGGCTGCCTTATAGCAGATACAACACATTTCTCAGGAAGGCCTCAAAAAATGTCCCCAAGAGGGGCACCTGGGTAGCTCAGTCGGTTAAGTGTCTGACTTTGGCTCAGGTCACGATCTCACAGTTTGGGAGCTGGAGCCCCGTGTCAGGCTCTGTACTGACAGCTCAGAGCCTGGAGACGGCTTCAGAGTCTGTTTCTCCCTCTCTCTGCCCCTCCCCCACTCATGCTCTGTCTCTCTCTCAAAAAACAAAAAAAAAAATGTCAAAAAAGTGTCACCAAGAAACGAAACATTGGACTCTGGGAAGCCAGTGTCTCTATTTTCTCTGCAAGCTTTATTATTTTTTTATTTTTTTATTTTTTCAACGTTTATTTATTTTTGGGACAGAGAGAGACAGAGCATGAATGGGGGAGGGGCAGAGAGAGAGGGAGACACAGAATCGGAAACAGGCTCCAGGCTCTGAGCCATCAGCCCAGAGCCTGACGCGGGGCTCAAACTCACGGACCGCGAGATCGTGACCTGGCTGAAGTCGGACGCTTAACCAACTGCGCCACCCAGGCGCCCCTCTGCAAGCTTTAAAAGAGTCCACTAAGTGGGCAAAGATGGTGTGATGTGAGGCTCTGGTCTTTGATGGGCAGGAACTGAGCAAGTGGAAATATACAAAACAGCAAAGAGTGGAGACTGATGGCTGACTGGCTCCTATGCAGCTTACAGCCACCCCAGAGCCTCGGCTGCCGGAGCCCTTATCCAGCAGGGCCTAAGCCTGGCACAGCACCGCCTCCACAGCTCACACCTTCCCTGGTCTTGCACACATGGGCAACTCAGGCAGGACAGGCAAGATCAATGCTGTCCAAGGCGGGAGAGCCTCCTGTATGGCTGGAAATCCTGGGGTGGGGAGGGCTGACCAGGCCTCTCCAGCCCCCACACCCTCCCTAAATGCAGGACCTCTCCTCCGGCTGGGATTGCTCATCCCTTCACTCACCTTCCTGTGTGTCCTCCAGTGGTCGGTTCAGAGGCCACTGGCTGCCATTAAGGCACTTCTTATGCTCAGATTGCTTAATATCAAGTATTGATATTAATGGCTAGCACCTGACCAATAGGTCATTAATGGGCCTAAGCCCATGAGGACAGGAACCTTGTCTGACCCATTTGCAGCTGTGCCCCCAGGTCCCAGCACGGTGCCTGATACAGAGTAGCTGCCCAATGAATATTCGTTCAAAGAATGAATGGTATTCTCTTTCTTGTTTTGTTTTGTTTTGTTTTGAGAGAGCGTGAGCAGGGGAGGGGCAAAGTGGAAGAGAGAGAGAGAGAGAGAATCTTTTTAAGTTTACTTATTTTGAGAGAGTGAGAGAGGGGCAGAGAGAGAGGGGGAGAGACAGAATTGCAGGCAGGCTCGGTGCTGTCAGTGCAGAGCCCATTGTGGGGCTTGAACCCCACGAATCTGAGATCATGACTCAAGCCAAAACCAAGAGTAAGATGCTTAACTAACTGAGCCACCCAGGTGCCCTGTGAGGGGGGAGAGAGGGAGGGAGGGAAGGCTCCACATTCAGCACAGAGCCCGAGGTGGGACTAGATCTCATGACAGTGAGATCATGACCTGGGCTGAAATCAAGAGTCAGACTCTTAACCAACTGACCCACCTAGGCGCCCAGGTACTCTGTTGATAGTTGAATTTAGGGCCATTTAAATTGTTCTCCGATGATATCAGATTATCTGTATTCCCTAATTTTTTCTCCCATGATCATATATTCTTTGTACAACTTAAAAAGAAAAAAATTTTCTTGCACAATTGTCCAATTTTACCTGAACCTTGTGCCGAACTAAGCCAACACTGTTAGCAGGCACTCAGTAGATACAAGTAGATACAAGTGCTCTTTTCTTCCCCAGGGCAGAAGGTGGCAAGGTGAAGGTCACAGCCCGGCAAAAACATGCATCATACTCAGGGTGGCATTAAGACTCTTCCACACCATTTCTGGCAGCCAGCAATCTATTCTAACTGGCAGATGTGCTCAGTGAGATTAGTTTCCTCCCTGCCCTCAGAGCTTTTCAAACCTTTCAGAGCTCTGCCTTTTTCCCAGCCACCAGGCCCAAGAGGATTAGCCTCAAATGGAAGGGGCTATGGATTACTGAAGAATCTGAATTCACCTGCTCCCCAGGCTGGAGAAGCTTCTTGGGGACCCACCACACTGTGGGCCAGGGCCAGGCAGAGTGGGGTCTGAATCCTCAGAGTTGGCGCTGGACCTAAGAGCACCAAACTCCACAGGCCGTTTGTTTCCTGTTTAGGAATATGCCCCCCATGGAGATGAAATGGCCACGCAGAATGGGAAATGCTTCAGTAGTACCCAACACACACACATGGGCAGTCTTCATGCTGGGTTGGGCACTGGATCCTCCCAGGCAGGTTGCGTTCGGATCCCCAGAAGCTCAGAGAACTTAGCTCCACACATCTAGGAGCAACCTTACAGTCCCTGCTCTTAATTGCTGGCCAGCAGACCCCAGCTTAGCAACTATTCCCAAGCACAATACATTTCACAGCCAGAAAAGATTTTATGGGTTTCCTGGTGTTGCACGTGCCTGGCAGACATTTCCTCCCCTCCTCCCATGACTGTGAGCAGGCCAGCCTTTTGTCCCCATTGCTGCAACCAAGCACCGCCACTCAGCTGCCTGCTCCTTATCGACAAGCTGCACTGACGACAGATGCCTGGAAGTCTTCAGGCAGGTCCCCTGGGAGGTGTGGGGGACAGAAGTCCAAATCTTTCCAAGTCACACCAGAGCCACAGACTCTCTTCAACTCCTTTAATGTACTTTTTGTTTGGAAATTTTTCAAATACACAGAAAAGATTAAATAATGAACACAGAGGACCCTTCAGCCAGATTCACCAACTGCTGACTTAGAGCCACATTTATTCCATGTGTGTGTGTGTGTGTGTGTGTGTGTGTGTGTGTGTGTGTGTAAATACTGAGTTTGCTGGACTATTTCTTTTTTTTAAATTTTTCTTTTAATGTTTGTTTATTTTTGAGACAGAGAAAGAGCATGAACGGGGGAGGGGCAGAGAAAGAGGGAGACACAGAATCTGAAGCAGGCTTCAGGCTCTGAGCTGTCAGCACAGAGCCCGATGCGGGACTCGAACTCATGGATCGTGAGATCATGACCTGAACCGAAGTCGGAAGGTCAACTGACTGAGCCACCCAGGCGCCCCTTGCTGGACCATTTTTAATGAAGTTACAGACGTGACAAGCCAGCCCTGGACAGTGTACAGCCCTGAAGTCATTTTCCTACATAATCATGATGCTATTACCAATTCTAAGAACATCAGGATTAATGCAATAACATTCTTTTCTTTAAAAAATTTTTTTTTATTATTATGTTTATTTATTTTGAGAGAGAGAGAGAGAGAGACAGAGACAGAGACAGAGTGCGAGTGGGGGAGGGGCAGAGAGAGAGGGAGACACAGAATCCAAAGCAAGGCTCCAGGCTCTGAGCTGTCAGCACAGAGCCTGACGTGGGTCTCAAACCCATGAGTGTGAGATCATGACCTGAGTCAAAGTCAGATGCTCAACTGACTAAGCCACCCAGGCGCCCCTCTTTCCTTTTTAAAAAAAAATTTTTTTTAATGTTTATTTATTTTTGAGACAGAGAGAGACAGAGCATGAACGGGGGAGGGTCAGAGAGAGAGGGAGACACAGAATCAGAAGCAGGCTCCAGGCTCTGAGCTGTCAGCACAGAGCCCGACGCGGGGCTCGAACTCATGGACCATGAGATCATGACCTGAGCTGAAGTCGGATGCTTAACCGACTGCGCCACCCAGGCGCCCCTTTTTTTTTTTTTTTTTTTTAAGTAAGCTCCACACCCAGCATGGAGCTTGCACTCACGACCCTGAGCAATCAAGGGTTGCATGCTCCACTGACTGAGCCAGCCAGGTGCCCCGGCAATAACATTTTCTAATATTCAATCTACATTTGACTTCCCCTAAGGTGCCCCAAATGTCTTTTATTATAACTTTTGTTTTTTTTGGATCCAGGTTCAACAAAGCTCACACATGGTGTCCCCTTATATCTTTGAGTCCCATTCTTTGTTTTTCATGACACTGACTCTAGATAAACCCAGGCCAGTTTTCTTCTAAAATGTCCTATATTTTGGGAGCACCTGGCTGGCTCAGTTAGTAGGGCATGCAATTCTTGATCTCAGGGTCATGAGTTCAAGCCCCACATTGAGCCTAGAGACTACTTAAAAAAAATGTCCCATATTCTGGACTGTTTCCTCATGATAAAACAGTCTGGGCAAGGAAACTACAGAGGTGATGTTTTGTCCTTCTTACCGGATCACATCAGGAGTTATATAACGTCAGTTTGTCCCGGCAATAGCGATGCTACGTTTGATCGCTTGGTTAAGGTGGTGACACCAGATCTCTCCATTTTAAAGGTACCATTTTCCTGTGAAATTAATAAGTAATCTGTGAGGTGACGCCTTCAGACTCTCTGAATATCCTGTTTCCCAACAACCTTTATTTTTTAAGTTTATTTATTTAGAGAGAGACAGAGACAGCATAAGCAGGGGAGGGGCAGAGAGAGAGGGAGAAGAGAGAGAATCCCACGCAGACTCCACACCGTCAGCACAGAGCCCAATGGGGGCTCGAACCCACGAAACTGTGAGATCATGACCTCAGCCCAAACCGAGAGTCGGACGCTTAACCCATGAGCCACCCAGGCATCCCCCCACCAAACTTTAACTCAATGATTTGGCGTCCAGGAAGAATTCTTTCCTGAATAAGTAAGTAATTACACTGGGGTTGAAAAAGAATTTTTAACAATTCTGTCATTCTATCTACATTTTTCTTTTTGGATGTTTACATTGTTCCCAATTTGACCAGTGGGAGCCCTATCATCATACTTATAAGATTAAAAAAAAATCCTAAAACTACTGAAGCGCTCAGCCTGGGTCTGCAGCCAGGCACAGGCACATGAACCCTTAGTGTAGGTGGCAGTGGTGAAAACTGCAAATAATGCCCTACAAGACCCTTTGCACACCCGGCTGACCGGGTCCTCTTGCTACTCTGATGCACAGACAACCAGGAGAGCCCCAGCCATTCCTGGCATGTCACACAATTACTGGACTGACCACCACAAGTCCAGCCAAGTGGCCGGACTCAACCAAAGTGGCAAGACCCTGTCAGTCCAGCAAGCCTCAGGAGGGACTCTCACAGACTGGCTTTTTTTCCTTTCTTTTTTTAATAGCATTTTTGTTTGTTGTGGTAAAATGCACATAACATAAAATTCACCATTTTAACCATACAGTTCAGTGGCATTCAGTACATTCACATTGTTGTGCAAACCAATCATGAGAACTCTTCTCATCTTGCAACACGGAAACTGTACACCCATGAAACCCAGTAACTCACTGTCCCTGTGCCCCCTCCTCTGGTAACCACCATTCCATTTTCTGTCTCTATGAACAGACTACTCTAAAGACTGGCTTTTCTTCTTATACCTATGGTCCTAGCATTCAAGCCTTCACCAGACCAAACAGGATTCCTGACTTTTCTGAATTAGGGCTGAGAGAAACAGTACCTTTAACTGCTTAAAAAAATGTTTTATTTTAGGGCCACCTGGGTGGCTCAGTTGGTTAAACGTCTGACTCTTGATTTCGGCTCAGGTCATGATCTCACGGTTTGGGAGTTTGAGTCCTGCCTTGGGCTCCGTGCTGACCACACAGGACCTGCTTGGGATCCTCTGTCCCTCCCCCAATTCACACTCTTCCTCCTTCTCAAAAATAAATAAATAAACTTTAAAAAGGTTTTATTTTGGAAAAATTAAAATACCAAAAAAAAAAAAGAGATGTTCTAACGAACCCCTAAGAATACATCACCCATCTCCAACAATCATCAACCTTTATACTGCCTTCAGAAAAATTCCTACACAAAACGGTGCAGAGTAGGATTCTATAAAAAGTCAGTGCCGCCCTATCTGTGATGTCCAGGCCCAGGGCTGCTCACACACTACTACAGTCTGCTTCACGTACTGCTTGCTGTGAACTCCCCCATAGACAGCCCTTCATGCCCAGCAAGACACCTCTTTACACACTCATCCGGGGTTACCTGCTGCCCATTCAGGAGCTACACTGAGGCTCAGGGATGAGGCCACAGTTTCCTGGCTAAAGAAAACCAGGTTTTAAAGCAACAGCTGGTTCCTCTTCTTCCCTAAAGAAATGCAACGCTTTTAAAAACAGGCAAAGCTACTGTTCCCCAAGAAGGGCCATACCCCTATTTTAAAGTTTTCCCCTCTCTTTTACCTGAGAAAGAGAAAAAATGTGAACAGGAACTGAGGCCCCATGGCTGTCCCACACCCTTCAGGAGCCCTCTGTCCTACTCTGTCAGGTGCTGATGGTAAAGGGAGGTGAGGGAGGCAGGTCAGGGGATAAAGGGCCACTCCACTGGCTTCCCAGCCTTGCCTGGCCCTCCGGGTAGGCCTGGTATCTTCGGAGGTGACTGTGGGAAGGACCAGGCAGTAGACAGAGATGGCTGGAGCCAAAGAGGAAACAGGAAGCTGTGGTGGAGATCTTTCTCCCAGTACCCAGGGGAGGAAGTATGGGCCCATTTGTTCCCAGGCAGGACCAGGCTGAATGGAGACTTTTCTGATGCTAATTCTTTCTTCCTCAGATTCTTCCTTCCTTGGGGGAGATAAGTAGCTATCAGGAGAGACATATATTTAACGTGAGCTGAGAATATTTAATGAGGGCTGAGAATGTTGTGACCCAGGGGAGCCCAGATTCTGGGGGAGGTCCTGACTGGAAACAGGTTGAGAATGCCCTCTCCAATATCATGTGTGATTTCGGGCCATCACTTAGAAACCCATACCTCAAAGAGTGGTAGGGAGGCTCAGGAGATAGCACAAGTAACGTGACTGGCACAGATCCTAGGACAAAGAAAGCACTCCATAAACGACAGCAGCTGCTGTTCTATGATTTATGGAACATGGTACTTATTCTTTGCACCCCAGACCCAGGATCTTCTTCTCAAGTCCTGTTAGGTAAGTACGGATGAACCAAAGTTGGTAGCTAGTGCTGCAAGACATTTTCTTACAGGCCCCGAAAAAGGGGTAGAAATAAGCTCAAGAAAAGGCTCCCCAACCCCAACTCCATGCCCCTGGCCAGGCTATGCTGGACTCTAGAGTGGCTCCAGCCTCCTTCCCCTGGACTGTGACCTTGAACTCCACCCTGGTGCTGCAGGTTCCAAGGTTGTCTAAAGGGAAGCAAAGGGGACAACGGGGTCCACAGCCTTTCCCAGATGGGTCCTCTCCACAGGCGTGGGACTTTCCCAGGTCACCGAGCTAGTCAGCAAGAGACAGAACATGCGTGAACCAGGACATGCATTCTGGGTGCACAGGGATTCTGCTGCCAGGTGCCACCACAGTCCAGCAGGCACCAAGAAACACAGGCAGCACCCAGGGAGGGGAGGCCTCCGTGTCATGGACTCAGCACATTCTGGTAACACGCCGGGAGGCTGGGAGCGTTTCCCACTTGGAATCAAGCTCAGAAGGATTGAGTGAGCTGCTCCAATCACCCAGCTGGTAGGGGACAAATCAGAATTGGAAATCCAGCAATGTGTTCCATGAGGTCAGGGGTCACATGTGTCTTGCAGAACATCACAGATCCCCTTGACGTGGCACAGCATCTGGCATAAGGTGAATAAAGAACTGCTTTTTATTTTAAATGATGAATAAACGGCGCCACAGTCCAGAGCATCTCAGAGTCATGAGGATCCCTACAATCCCACAGAGTCTCCATAACGAGTACATCTGTCTGGGTGCAGGGATTCCCACAGATGTGGGTGTGAGGCCAGTTGTGCCCCCTCCCCACCTCGCAGTCCCGTTCTCCACACACACTCTTGTCTTCAACCTCCTCTATGCTTATGCTAGTTTAGCAGTTTAATCTCAGAGCCTTTCTGCTACAGATCAGTACAACCAACAGGACCTACTTTTTCCTTCCAATGAGAGGACTGAAGTTGAAGAGTGTATCTCTAACGGGACACTTACTGTAATAAAGGACCACCCTCTTCCCATCCACCTAAACCAGCTTTTTCATTAAAAAATTCTTTGGCTTGGGGCGCCTGGGTGGCGCAGTCGGTTAAGCGTCCGACTTCAGCCAGGTCACGATCTCGCGGTCCGGGAGTTCGAGCCCCGCGTCAGGCTTCGGGCTGATGGCTCGGAGCCTGGAGCCTGTTTCCGATTCTGTGTCTCCCTCTCTCTCTGCCCCTCCCCCGTTCATGCTCTGTCTCTCTCTGTCCCAAAAATAAATAAACGTTGAAAAAATTAAAAAAAAAAAATTCTTTGGCTTGGGGAGCCTGGGTGTCTCAGGCATTTAAGTGCCTGACTCTTGATCTTGGCTTAGGTCATGATCTCACAGTTCGTGAGTTCAAGCCCTGCACTGGGCTCCATGCTGACAGCGTGGAGCCTGCTTGGCATTCTCTCTCTCTCTCTCTCTCTCTCTCTCTCTCTCCCCTGCCCCTCTCCTTCTCTCTCTCAAAATAAATAAATAAACAGATAAACTTAAAAAAATTCTTTGGCTTTTTGTATTTTACTGGAGGCCAGAAGGGGGCTTCTTCCTTGTCTCCCTAGAGCACACTGCTCATACGTCCAGCAGGCAAGTGTCTTCCTGAGGAACCATGGGAGACAGATTTTGAGTGATGTGACAGAGAAGCCATTAAAACCCAATGGAAACACCACTCAAAGTATATACCTCATGAAAAACAGAGTGCTTGAAAAATTTATATCACTGACTCCTCTGCCACTGCAGGGCAGGGTAGTTATGGCAGCAAAGGTTGGAAACAACCTAAATGTCCAGCAGAAGAAGACCAGCTACATATCTCACGGTGGATCCATTCCCTGGGACATGGGATAACTGTGCAGCTCCACGGCTACGGCCATGAAACCAAAAGGAAATAACAAGGTGCAGAGGGATGTATACCATATGCTACCACCCATGTGAGAGGAAAAAGGCATAAATGTCTATGTTATTAAATGTACAGATCACTTCTGGAAGGAAACATAAGGCACGGGTTATACTTGGGGAGGAGAATGAGGCCTGGGACCAGGGGGAGAACACATACATTTCACCATAGTATATATTTGTAAAATGACACCTTGTATCATATGAAAACAAAAAGAGAGAGAGAAAGGGAGGTTAAACTGAGCATGTGATGATATTAGATTGATTTGTCCTCTGAGGAAAATTGGAAAGGTCAGAGAAGTTTTTTTGCCCTCATTTTATATGTGGGCCAGTTATCAGTAGATAGGATGCTCTTGCCCTAAATCTTTGGTTTCCAGCCTGTGAGCTTCAGAAATTGGGGGTAGGAGGGGGTTCAGTGGTTCATAGTAAGCACTTGATAAAGGTTTGGTTTTGAATGAATGAATGAAGGAGTGAACAAATGAATACTTCTTGGCATGGGTGGGGTATAGGGGGTGGGAAAGGGAACTCAGTTGCACGGTTTCCCTGCTGGCCAGAAGAGGCTAAGGGCACTGACATCATTTCTACCTGTGGACAGCGATGCACCACCAAAACCATCAGTGCAATGTATTTTTATTCTTCAGAGATACTAGGAAAACAAGAGTCTTTGAAATGATACACAAAGGACTGCAGACTATGAATGGTTTTTAGAATCTTTTGAAAATCACTCCTGGAGAAAAGCCAACTTTCTGCCTCCCTCTCTCTCTCACTTGTCAGAACTCCTGATAACTGAGGGGTGCCTGGGTGGTTCAGTCAGTTAAGTGTCTGACTCTTGATTTTGGCTCAGGTCACGATCTCACAGTTTGAGCCCTTCGTCAGGCTCTGCACTGACAATGTGGAACTTGCTGGAGATCCTCTCTCTCCTTCTCTCTCTGCCCTCCTGCACATGCATGCATGTATGCTCTCTCTCTCTCTCTCAAATAAATAAATTAATTAATTAAAAAAAAAAAAGAACTGGGCGCCTGGGTGGCGCAGTCGGTTAAGCGTCCGACTTCAGCCAGGTCACGATCTCGCGGTCTGTGAGTTCGAGCCCCGCATCGGGCTCTGGGCTGATGGCTCGGAGCCTGGAGCCTGTTTCCGATTCTGTGTCTCCCTCTCTCTCTGCCCCTCCCCCGTTCATGCTCTGTCTCTCTCTGTCCCAAAAATAAATAAACGTTGAAAAAATTAAAAAAAAAAAAATTCTTTGGCTTGGGGAGCCTGGGTGTCTCAGGCATTTAAGTGCCTGACTCTTGATCTTGGCTTAGGTCATGATCTCACAGTTCGTGAGTTCAAGCCCTGCACTGGGCTCCATGCTGACAGCGTGGAGCCTGCTTGGCATTCTCTCTCTCTCTCTCTCTCTCTCTCTCTCTCTCTCTCTCTCTCCCCCTGCCCCTCTCCTTCTCTCTCTCAAAATAAATAAATAAACAGATAAACTTAAAAAAATTCTTTGGCTTTTTGTATTTTACTGGAGGCCAGAAGGGGGCTTCTTCCTTGTCTCCCTAGAGCACACTGCTCATACGTCCAGCAGGCAAGTGTCTTCCTGAGGAACCATGGGAGACAGATTTTGAGTGATGTGACAGAGAAGCCAGGAAGCCACTCTGAGGACAGCACCCTCTGAAAGGCTGTTTTACTTTTTTTTTTTACGGAGGGCAGGGGCACTCTGATGAACCACCCGTGGTTCTAGAGAGGCCTGGCCATGCACTGGCTGTGAGGGCTGGGCAAGCCGATGGGGCAAAGGTGGCTTGAAGGCTCAGCGTGTTGGAATGGTGCCCAGTGCTCCCCCCCAAACACTGGATCTTGCTCTTGTGAACTTCTGTTGACTCAGGGCCAACCGTGCAACTGCAGTCATAGGGACCATGACAGGTTAGTTTCTGGATAGAATCTGATACGGTGCAGAAAAAAAGTCAGGGACAGAGTACAAAAACCCTGCAGCTAAAGGCAGTGCTTGGGTGCTCTTTGGGGGAGTGGGAAGCTGTGCAGACCTCTGGGAGCACCCCTCCCACTCTGCCCTTACCCTGCTGCAGGGATCTGGAGATTAGGAAATGTCCTGGAGAAAAAGCCTCTGATCTTAGCCACACCGGGCAAAGGGGCCAGCCGGGTAGACCTGGAGTGAAGGTGGACCTGGGATCTGCCCTGGGTGAGTTTCATCCTTCCTTAGGACACAAAGAAAGGTCCTTACCATGGCTTACAGCCCCAGGGAGACGGTGTGAGTGGAAGCAACGTCTACAGTCCCGGTCGCTGAAGAAGACTCCACAAACTCGTACCTCCTCTGTGCTGAGCACAGTGGAGCACAGATCAGATCTCCATCCACACGATGCCTTACGGTGCCTCCCTCCTCCCCAGGCCTGTCTCCTTTCTCCCCTGAAAGCAGGCTCTTCCATCCATGGCTGTATCTCCAGTCTCTGGCACAGAGTAGGGCTCAATAAAAGGTTGAAGGAAACAATGAATGAATGAAAGCACACGTCTGACTGGCTGAGTCAATTCCTCAGTCCAACTTTGGAAACAGAGACTAGAGGTGAGGCTGCGGGTGGTTGCTGTCTTCAGGAGGAAACTGTAAAAATGCCTCTCAGGTCAGGGTGGCGTCTGGCCAGCTGGGTCACACACTGGCTTCCCTTCTGGCTGCGAGAACTTCCTTGTCTCAGGACAGAGCAACTGGTACAATGACTTCACACGGTGGCAGCAGATCCCGGGTTCCTTTGTGCTCCTCTCTACAAACAATTTCACTATCTAGGGGCGCCTGGGTGGCTCAGTCTATTGAGTGTCCGACTTTAGCTCAGGTCATCATCTCGTGGTTCGTGTCGGGTTCTGTGCTGACAGCTCAGAGCCCGGAGCCTGCTTTAGATTCTGTGTCTCCCTCTCTCTCAAAAATAAATTAACATTAAAAAAAAAAAAGTATTAAAAAAAAAAAAGAAACGAAACAATTTCACTGTCTAAAAGCAGGGGCTGTGGGGTGGGGGCCCTTTGTCAGGTACATGGCTGGCAGCTGGGGCCAGGACTGAGCACGTGCTTCATGTGGAGGAACAGAGTTCTCTCCACGAATGGAGGTCACTGCTCTGCAGAATGCTCACTCCCAGCTCACCGGGGGTTGCTGTGGGCCAGGCCCGACGGGGCTGCGGCTGCACCAAGAGCAGATAGCGCGTCCTTCTGGGCTGCAGTATCACTGGCATGGCGATCAGGGGTCCTGGCTGGACCTCTGCTGCAGCACAGAGGAGGAGGAGGAGGAGGAGGAGGAGAGGCAACTCTGGCCACTTCCCTCAAGGTTAGAAGGTGAGCTGCTTCCAGACCCGAGACATGTCCCTGAGGACTGAGGTGTTCACCCAGGCTGGCTAACATGTGGCTCTACAGGCTCAGGAAAGAGAGCCAGGAGTTTCCTAGCAACCTCGCTGCCTGCTAGCAGGTCTCCCAGCTGCAGCGGCAGAAGGAAGAAATCCAGCTGTAGGACAAAGGCCGCTGTTGTGTGGTGGCTGAGAGCAAGGACTCAGGGAGACGGCTACCTGGGTCCCCATCCACGTACCCTTGGGCAAGTCACCTTAGTGGGCCTCAGCCCTCCTCTGTCAAGTGGAGAAAATAATACTGCCTATTTTATAAGACTGTTGTAAGGACCAAATGAGGAAATCCATACAAAGAATCAGTGGTCTGGCATATAAACAACATACTAACCATTCCCTGATCACTGGGGCCAGGATCTGCCCTCTACCCCCAAGTTTTGATTACAGAAAAAAAAAATGTAGTGATTTTGCAAGTAATTTTTGTTTTATTCTTTGTATTTTTCTCTATTTTCTAATTTTCTACAAGGAACAAATATCACTCTCCCGCTTGGGAAAAAAAAAAAAAAAACACTTTAAAATTCTCAGAAGACACCATTGATGGGACCCTAGAAGTCAGAACTGGCAGAGTAACTGCCAGAGAAGGTTCCAGAACATGGGTCTGTCCTAATCCAAGACTATCTCAGTATGACTGTGCTTTACAAGTGCCCACAAATCACACTTTCCTAGAAGAGTTCCAGGAACCACAACATGTCAAGTGACAAAGAAGACACTTTTCCTGTCTAGACACTGAAATGCTTATAATTAAATCAAAGACTCAGGAGGCAGGGAGAAGCAACAGATACTCCTTTAAGACAATCTCAAAAATCTGGGCAGGGGCACCTGGGTGGTTTAGTCTGTTGGATGTCCAGCTCTTGGTTTCGGCTCAGGTCACGATCTCACGGTTTGTGAGATCAAGTCCTGCATCAGGCTCTGCACTGACAGTGGAGGCTGCTTGGGATTCTCTCTCTGTCTCTGTCTCTGTCTGTCTCTCTTTCTCTCTCTCTCTCTCTCCTCCCCCACTCATGCTCTCTCTCCTCTCTTTTAAAATAAATAAATATTAAAAGTGTATTTTTTTTTTAATTTTTTTTAACGTTTATTTATTTTTGAGACAGAGAGAGACAGAGCATGAACAGGGGAGGGGCAGAGAGAGAGGGAGACACAGAATTGGAAACAGGCTCCAGGCTCTGAGCCATCAGCCCAGAGCCCGACGCGGGGCTTGAACTCACGGACCGCGAGATCATGACCTGGGCTGAAGTCGGACGCTTAACCGACTGCGCCACCCAGGCGCCCCTAAAAGTGTATTTATTTTTGAGAGAAAGACAGAGCGCAAGCGGGGGTTGGGGGGCAAAAAGAGAGAAAAAGACAGAATCTGAAGCAGGCTCCAGGCTCTGAGCACAGAGCTGGACGCGGGGCACGAACCTACAAACCATGAGATCGTGACCTGAGCCAAAGTTGGACGCTTAACCAACTGAGCCACCCAGGCGCCCCTAAAATAAATAAATAAACTTAAGAGAAGGGGAGGGGAGGGGAGAGGAGGGAAGAGGAGAGGAGAGGAGAGGAGAAAAGAGAAAAGAAAAGAAAAAAGAAAAGATCCAGGCAAACACACCTAACATAAAAATACTCTCTAATCTCACCACCCAGGGGTATAACAGCTGGCCTGTTTCTTTGGGTCTGAAAGTGGTTTTAAAGCCAACCAAAGTTGCCCTGCCTGTAGTGTCACCATTCATGCTGACTAGGTGGTGGGTGCTCAGTGAAGGGCAGGCTGCTGTGACCCGAGGAGTGAAATGTCTCCACCACGGACGGCCTGAGTCTCTGAGGTGAGACAAGGAAGAGATATAATCTGGAAAAGTCTCCAGTGGCTCTCCCAGGGGGCAAGAGGACTAACGAATTAGGACTCTAAAGTTCTTCCTCTTCAGCATTAACAGAAGAATGCATATAACACAATCCTGACTGTAACAAGGGAGAAGGTACTGGTAAGACACAGTATTCACTACAGAGAGGGTTCAAGGTTAAAGTAAATAAAAAGAAAAGAAAGATAAATGCCTAGCTCTCAGCAGCCAGGCTGCAGATAAGTGTGAAGAGCAGACAGGGTGCTTGACGTCAATGTCTTGGTCATCTTCCCGCTAAGATGTGGGCCAGGCTATTCTCCTGAAAGTAAGACATTTAGATTTTCTTAGAAGGGTCACTGGCTCATTCTTGGCATGTCTCCAGAGACCTGCTGGGTCTCTGGCTTGAAGGCTGCTTCTTTAGGAGATGCCTCCAGATCATAAGCAACATGAGGATGGGGATTAGATTTGTTTTGTGCTCCCAACTATCTCCCAGGCTCAGTGCATAGGAGGTAAAGGTGTGTGGAATGACTTATCTTCAGTGGCAGGGACTATAGATATTCCTTCTTTTTGCCACTGCCTCCATGGGTATATAGCTTCTGGTATACAGCAGAGGTCCAATAAATTTTTTTTTTTTTTTAAATGACTTACCTGTGTGGGGTCATGGGCTCCTGAACATTGCATCTTCAATTAACCCATGCATCTTAAGACTTCCCTCTTACTCTCCTCAGCCACAGAAAAACCCTACTTGGATCCCAGAACGCCAGGCCCTGGAAAAACAGGCCTGAGCACTAAACTTGCTAAGGCAAACTGTACAATTTCTGAGTTTCCGGCCCAGCCAGTTTCCTGACCAACATGTCACACAAAATCCTTCCCCTGAAAATAGCTCTAAGCCTGCCAGTCTGCAGAGATGGGAACAGGAAATGGAAAATCACCATGTCCTCACTCACAGCACTGCAACATCAGGGCCCCAAGTCCGGATGTATTTGGTGTGGCCCTCAGGTGACAGACCACTTTTTCCAGTCCAGCCCATGCTGTGGGGCCACCACCAAGATGCTACTGATTAGAAGAGGCACCATTGATGTTGCACAGCCTTTGGAGGAAATAATAAACGACTGTCAATATTAAGTGCACACATCAAATGTAAGACCCGTCTTCATTTTCTGAAATGGGAAACCATGGCAGGAAGGGAATGTAGGATTCCTCCTAGCCACTCCCCCGTGAATTATCTCCTGCATGGGGGCAGCCATATTTCCTTGCAGATTTGGGTTTAATCCTGTAAATGAATCTCCTGCTTTGCTTTGTCTAAAGTACACCGGTGAAAAAGGCCACCTGGAAAAACGGCCCCCTTTGCATCCACTGCCCACGATTAGTACCCTAGGGGCATTTCGACTATTCCCAGCTTGGGGAGAGCTGGTGTGTTTAACTTCTCCCCCAGCAGGAAGGTACTGCCTTCCTTCATCCCCTTCACCAGGAGAGATTAAGACTGCTTTCAAGTCTGCAACAGGGAGACCCGCATCTCACCGCCCCCCTGCCCTGCTCTCAAAGAAACTGCTTCTCAGAAGCAGCAGTTGCTAATCAAAGCAGGGGGAGGAAAGGGGAAGGATGCAGGGGTGACTGAGGGGGGAGTGAAGGTGCTTTACTGGGACGGAGATGGGCCACTCCTAGAATTTCCTGAGGCCCAGAGAGCACAAGCCCTTGGTAGGCAGTGGTTTTCACTGGTACCTTCGCTAAGAGATGAGACTATTCATTTCTGGCTTGAGGAGTCTTAAAAGCAATTGGTCTGGGGAACTCATTTCTCATCTGGGCATCCTGGACAGGGCAAGGCAGCAGGAGGGATGCAAAGGTACTCCCTGCTGGGAGCACAGAAGGAAAGCCATAAGTAGACACAGGTGGGGGGCTGGCATGGGGGAGGGACACTGCTCCTCTACTGATGGTTTCTTGAGGTAGAGAAGTGTGGTTCCAAACGCTCCCACAAATTAAGTTCGATTTAAGAAAAGGGATCTTGTCATTCACGAGGCAATTTAGTGCTTCCTATCAAAATCTTACATGCACACAACGCACACACCTTTGACCCAAGCATTTCCATCTGTGGGCATTTTTCTCACACTTCCTTGTACAAAGATACAGGGAAAAGGATAGTTGTCGTCGTACTGTTGACAGTAGTGAAAAAACCAGATGGCAATCTAAATGGCCACCGACAGTGGAGTAATCAAACAGACATCAGTGTTTATGGTATAGAGAACTCTGCAGTCAAGGAAGAGTAAGGTAAACCCAGACAGACTGACAGGAAAGATGTTCTTGATGTGCTACGAAGAAAGCACTCTTGGTATTAACCCACTTGTGTAAATACACAATTGATTCTGGTTACTTGCAGAAGCTGTGTTCCATAAAGTCACTGGGAAAGGCGGAACTAGTGAACCCAGAACCGGACTCCTAGGGAAGTACAGGGTTAGGTTCCTGTGAGCCACTGGTCATGTTTTCATCAATCGATCAACACAGAACCTGGTTCTGTGTATTTCTGTTCAATATACTGTTGATTCATTATCACCGAACCCACAGCCTGCAGCACTGTAACTCACGCCTGAACAAGCCTCATCTAGCACACAGGTTTTGTCTGAACGGCACATCATGGCCTTGCACTCAGGAATGCGAGACAGCACTTCAGCACTATGCTTCTTGGGGGCCGTATTAAGCAGTAAAACCACCAACAAGCAGAAAAATGAGAAAATGTGGCACTAAACAGACTGAGAAAAGGACCCTTGTTTTTATTTTTTTTATTTAAAAAAATTTTTTTTCAACGTTTATTTTTTTGGGGACAGAGAGAGACAGAGCATGAACGGGGGAGGGGCAGAGAGAGAGGGAGACACAGAATCGGAAACAGGCTCCAGGCTCTGAGCCATCAGCCCAGAGCCTGATGCGGGGCTCGAACTCACGGACCGCGAGATCGTGATCTGGCTGAAGTCGGACGCTTAACCGACTGTGCCACCCAGGCGCCCCAAGGACCCTTGTTTTTAAGCATGAGAGCTGAATCAAGAAGGCAGAGTGTTGTCTTTGTTCCTCAGCTGGGAACGTGCACACTGGGTGCCTCTGCACATGTCCACGAATGACCGCCAAAGTTCTGTGAGTATGGATTTTGAGATTACAAACAAATTTTAGTGAGGAGCACCTGGGTGGCTCAGTCGGTTAAGCACCTGACTCTCAACTTCGGCTCAGGTCATGATCTCACGGTTTGAGAGTCTGAGCCCCACAACACTCTGTGCTGAGAGTGCTTGGGATTCTCTCTCTCTCTCTCTCTCTCTCTCCCTCTCCCTCTCCCTCTGCCCCTCCCCTGCTCTCTCTCTCTCAAAATAAAGAAAAAACCCCACAAATTTTAGTCAATTCGCAAGTATGGAATCTTTGAATTATGAGGAATTACAGTAGATCAATTTTGGAAAAAGACATAAGAAACTACTCCCAGAAGGTATTTTTGGTGAGTGGGATAAGCAGCAGATTTTTTATTTTATTCTGTGAATCTCACTGTCCAAATGAGTATACTATTTCTAATTTTGGGGTCACCTGGGTGGCTCAGTTGGTTGAGCATCCGACTTCAGCTCAGGTCATGTTCTCACAGTTCATGAGTTTTGAGCCCTGAGTTAGGCTCTGTGCTGACAGCTTGGAGTCTGCTTTGGATTCTGTGTCTCCCTCTCTCTACCCCTCCCCTGCTCACACTGTTTGTGTGTGTGTGTGTGTGTGTGTGTGTGTGTGCGTCTCAAAAATAAAGAAACATTTAAAAAAATTAAAACAAAATTTGCAGTGGGAAGATGAGCCTTTCTGTAGGTACATGCATCACAGCATGACAGATTCACTGTGAGCTAAAGGATACTCTGCCCTCACATTTGATGCTTCCCTCTTCTGGGGAGGAGGAGGGCTGAAATGAAGGCTAGCAGAGGACTCAGCCTCACCTACAAAAGCCTGAAAGTCAGAACTTTACCCCAAGAAACAAACTTGTCACCCTTAACTTTTCCCGCTTCACATACCAGAAGCAGTCAGTGAGGGGCAGGATGGGGCTCACAATCCAGAAGAGAAAGTACGATGGAATGGGGGAAAGGGAGGGAATCTTGCAATTCTGTTTACTGGGCAGTTTATATGGGTGTGATCTAGGATTCCTTTTACCACCTTGTCAATAAAAATAGATTTATTTTCCCAATTATGAAAACACATAAGTATGTTTGGGTCTGGAAGTATACACACCAAACTGTGGCAAAAGGACTATGGGTTTGGGGAAAACAATTTTTTTTCTTTTTTCTTTTAGAGAGAGAGAGAGAGAGTGTGAGCACACACACACAAGTGGGACAGGGGCAGAGAGAAGGAGAGAGAGAATCCTAAGCAGGCTCCATGTTTGGCATGGAGCCCGATGCAGGGCTCAATCCCACACCTCTGGGATCATGACCTGAGATGAAATCAAGAGTTGGACACTCAACTGATTAAGCCACCAAGACATCCCGGAAATGAATTTTTATACTACTGTATCTTTTGGATTTTTTAATAATAAAAATGTATCTCATACCTTTTTGATTGTAATAACAACGTCTCACATTTAAGGCCATGCTGCCCTACCAAAAAGGCCACCCTGGTCATGCCTCCTGCCTTTTTGGTTTTCTTCCCCACCCTCTCTCCTTCTCAGGTTGCTTCATGCCCTGGCCAAGCACTCAACACCCAGTCATCTCGGAGCAGCAGTAGCTAGGCAAAAGCAAAACTCTGGGTTTCCTTAAAAAGTTCAACACTGAAGAGCCAATTCTAATCAGCAATTCCACTCTTAGGCTTCTGCCTAAAAGAAGTGAAAACAGGTGTTCAAACAAAACTGGTACTGAACGTTCATAGCAGCACTAATAATAACAGCCAAAAGGTGGAAACAACCCAAATGTCCATCAACAGATAAATGGATAAACAAATTGTGGTATGCCCATACAACAGTGTTATTCAGCCATGACAAGGAATGAAGGACTGATGTGCGCTACAACTTGGATGAACCCTGAAAACATTAAGTGAAAGAAAGCAGACAAAAGGTCATGTACTGTAGGATTCCTTTCACACGAAATGTCCAGAACAGGCAAATCCGTACAGATAGAACACAGATTAATGGCTGCCAGCGGCTGTGGTGGGAAGGAATGGGAAGTGGCCACTTAATGGATACAAGTGTTCCTTTCAGGGGGATGAAAATGTTCTGGAACTAGAGAGAGGCAACAGTTGCACAGCAGTGTGAATGGATGTACTAAACGCCGTGAAACTGTATGGTTCACAATGGCTAAAAGGGTAAATTTCATGTTGTGATACGAATTTTACCGCATTTAAAAAACAAACAAAACTCCTGAGCTGTGTGATCATAGGCAAGTTACTCAGCCTCTCTGAGCTTACAGAATGGGCAGATGACAGCACAACCACATAGGCTGGTTGGGAGGATTCCACGAGACATGGGTGTTAAGTGCTTGACACACAGCTGGGTGTGGAGAAAGGGGCTAGTAAGTAATAAAGCTGTGGCCACCAGGATGACAGTTATGGCATGCTGACAAAGCCCATTCACCTGGAAGTTGTGGGGTCTCCATGCTGCCAAATTATCCTTTTAATTAAACAGCTATAACAACAACAAAAAGAGGGGCTGGGAAGCTGTAAAAGATGAAAGATTAAAGAAGACAGTGGCTCTACTATATTTACAGTATACTTACATCTAGATTATATTTATGGTAGGATTCTATCCCGTGTAGGTTACATGAACAGTTAACTCAATCATAGGAAGACCAAGTCCACCATGGAACAACCTATAAGCTCTTGCTTTTCCACCTCCTTCCATTGGTCTGACCCTTGACTTCCACTGGTCTGACCAAGATATGGACCCTTGACTGACCCTTGATTTATGGGGGCAGAGGGGGCTGCAGGTAGGTGAGAAGGTTCCATCTGTGCAAAGGCTCTTATCTGGAAACAGCTCTAAAAACTGAAAAACTGACAGGTGGGTGCAAGAAATGTTACTCTTCTTATCTAGGAATTATCTGGTACAGAATTAGCAGAACTCAAAACTTCCTGAGGCAAGGTGACCACCCCGCCCCCCCTTGTGGCTAATAGTCAGCCTGGGGAGAGGGGAGGGAGCAATGAATAGGATTTCAGGCTGTCATGGAAACTTTTCTTTCCTTGGGCCTCTGAGCATATGGCAGGTGTCCTGAAAAATCCGTTCCTGCTGCCCTAGGCTGGCTGCTGCCCTCAGACATGTGGGTGGGGGTGTCTGCCTCTCTGTCTGAAAGGCCCTCTTCCCTCTGCCATGACGGCGGCAGCACAAAGGAGTCTCCAGTGTGCGCCTCACGTCCCAGCTCCCCAGACAGACGCTGGAGGACAGCCTCCATGGCCTCATGGAAATCTAAGTCCCCTGCCCCCATGGGGCCTCGATGCAGCCCATAGATCACAGACAGCAGCAGGCCAAAGGCCATGGCGCGGACTTCTCCTAGGCCGCCTGAAATGTGATACCCGTTCTGCCCTCGGCCGACAGTGATATCTTGCAAGCCCTGCATCTCTTCCCAAGACGGAAGAGAGCTACATGTTGTTTTGGGACTTTGAGGTACCAAGCAGACTGGATTCCCACCCAGCAAGACTGACTTCTCTGTAGAACACAGGAAATCAGCTGGCCCAAGGTAGAGCAAATCAAATTGGAAGACTGTACACCCAAAGCAGCCAAAGGGATTAGAATAACAGGTGGAAAGTGCCATGGTGGAAAACAATACAGAATGTTTAAAACTCTATAGCTGTGCTTCTGGAACTGGGTGATCGTGGCCACAGGGGTTCAGGGCAGCATGCAGAGGACAGAGCCATAGGAGAAAATGGGTACCATCCTCTTGTGGCATCGGTGGGACTCAAGGATTGGAGAGGGGCCAATATAATAAAACAGGATGATAACATATTGTAGAGGGGAATGTAAACTCTGACTGAATTGTAAGAAGAAAATACTAGATGTCAAGGAAATGTCATAATTGTAGCTAGCCACTTTGGGGCACGTCACTCCTTTCCGTTAAGGGCACCTTGGAGAGGTGTGAAAGCCCAGCTCGGAAGGAACCTCTAGCTTCATTCATTTCCTTTATTCCACAAATATTTTTTTCAGGTCTTATGATGTACTAGGTTCCTTTCCCTCCCCAAAACTTACTGTTTAGTAGCGGGGGTGGGTGTTAATTAAGAGTGCATGATGCCATGGAAATGTGTATTTGCTGAGTGTGTGGGGGAAGGCTTTCTCAAGGATGTGGGGCCTGAGTGACATTTAATTGGGTCCAGACAGGTGGGGTGGGGAAGCTTTCTAGGCAGAGGAGACAGCATGGGCAAAGTTCTGTGACAGGAAGGGGCCTAGCTGGGATTCAGTGCCTGAAGAGGGGAAATGTATGAGGTCAGACAGACAGGACCTTGATAGACGATCCCTATCCTCAGATTGTTGGTAAACCAGGGAGCGATTTTAAGTAGCAGGATGACATGACAGAACTGTGTTTTAAGCACATGACCTGAGCAGCATAGTCAGGCGGTAGTCCCTACTGAGGCAGACAGACAGACAGCTATGCTGTGTTTTTTGTTGGGCCTCAATGGACGATTGAGGCCTGGTGTCCAGGCCTGGTGACAACACAATGGGTCTTGGTTGGCCCCAATCAAGCAGTCACATTTCTACATACCTCTAAGAACAGTGGTTGTTAGGGTTTCCCCTAACATACATTCCCCTAATAGCACACTCAGAGGCCCTATGCCTCTGGTGACACTGCCTTAAGAGTACAGGTTCTGGCACCACGCAGTTCTGGGCCCAAACTGTGTCTGCTATATACTAGCTAGATGACCCAAGGCAAGCTTCTTAATCTCTCTATGTCTCGGTAAGATGGGGGTACTACAAGTATCTGTCTCTCTGTCTCCTTGGGTCATGGTGTGGATGCATTAAAATCAAGATGCTAAAATCCTTATCACTTAGCCTGGAACATTACAGACGCTAAAGAAAGTGTTGATTATTATGACTATAGTTTGCATTCAGCAAAGGATGGACACAGAAGATGTGCAAAGACCTCAGAAATGTAAAATGACTCAGGAGCACCCAGGCTCTAAGGAGAGGGGGGAGTGGGTGGGAAGCAGCGGTTTCCACATACTTGCGAGCAGGAGGCAGGAGACCGCCACGGCATACAGCTGCTTGGAGGTGGTGATGTTGTAGCGGTCCAGGAAGTGGTCCAGCAGGTAGACAGCCAGGTGCCGGGCCGAGGGGCACAGCTGACAGTGGCTGCTCAGCAGGGTCAGGATGTCCACAAAGAACCGGCGGCTCTTCAACAGTGGGGAGTGGGCTCGGAAGGCGGGCAGCTTCAGCTCCTGGAGGACAGGAGGGACAGAAGGGGGGTCAGGGCTGCCTCCTGAGAGCCTCGGATGCCCCAGGAAAGCGAGACACGGGGGCCTGCCTGCCGGCTGGTGAGGGGCAGTGATTCCCTCCAGACCCTTCAAGTCCCAGGATGGCAGCCCCTCTATTCCAGAAACTCCTGGACCATCTCCCATCTGCCCTCAGTGAGCACAGGCTCGTGAAGTGTCAAGGATATGATGACAGAGGCACATGAAGGAGATAATAGGCACCAAAGACACCAGTCATTCCCTGGGGAAAGGATTAGTATTTGAGATATATAAGCCATAAAAGAATATAGGCCTGGAGGTCAGAGACCCACATCCCAATTCCAGTTGCACTACTCAACCAAGTCGTGCCAGCACGGTCCCCTGCCTTCACCTTTGCCTCTTCCTCAACAGCTGAGGGGAGGATTAAATAGAAAATGAATGTAAACACCCAGCACACAGTGACCTCTCAGGGACCCCAGCCTAATTGCCTCTCTGGGTGGGATTGTGAGAGATGAATTTTAAAAAATATTTAATATATGGGGCATCTGAGTGGCTCAGTTGGTTAAGCATCTGATTCTTGATCTCGGATCAGGTCATGATCTCACGGCTCGTGAGTTCGAGCCCCACATCGGGCTCTGTGATGGTAGTACAGAGCCTGCTTGGGATTCTCTCCTTCTCTCTCTGCCCCTCCCCTGCACTCTCTCTCTCTTTCTTTAAAAAAAAAAACAAAACATTTAAAAAATATTTAATACACAAAAAGCTGTTAAAATAATAGTACAAAGAACTCCTGAAATACCCTTCACCCAGGCTCCTCAGTTTTCATTTTACATTTTCTCTCTCTGCATGCACATACATTTTTTTTCTAAAAGTAAATTCCAAACATATTTCCCTCCACCCAAGGAGGCAACTTTTACTTTGTAATTTGTACACTGCCATGTTATCCAAATTTATTTCTCCAACATAAGCCAACAAGAGAAATATCAAGCCAACCAAGATTTTTAATGACAGGAAAAATTTTCTTATATATCTGCTATATTTGCAATTTAACCAAAGTAGGCCAGATATGATTTATTTAGGAAATGCCGTAGCTATATTTTGTCAAGTAGGGAAACTAAAGAGAAGCAAAATTGAGGGACAGTGGGAAAGGGGGACCTGGCAGAAAAGGAACTGTGAGAGCTTACTAAAGGCAGGTTCCCTGGGGGTGAGATTAAAACAGACTGGAGCCCCTTGTCTGTATCATGCCACTTTCTCAGCCACTTTCTCAGTGTGGCTCTACTGAGATAGCAACAGCTCTGGGACAAGAGATATCTGTTCATTCATTCATTCATTTATTCATTCAAAATATATTAATTAATTCATTTAACTCGGTAAGTATTGAGTGCCTTCTATACATCAGACATTATTCTAGGCACTGGGGATATAACCTAGAATAAGATAGACATACATCTAAATGGAAGATTAAAACCATCAAACTCTTACAAAAGGAGCAAATCTTCATCACTTAGGCAATGGTTTCTTTGATGTGACTAGAAGCAACAGAACTAGAAGCAAGATCATCTAACTTGGACTTCAAAATGTAAAACCTTCGTACTTCGAAAGACAACATCAAGAAAGTGAAAAGACAACCCACAGAACGGGAGAAAATGTTTGGAAATCATGTATCAATAAGAGGCTGTATCCAGAATAAGGAATTCCCACAACTCAACAATAAAAAGACAACGCAGTTCAAAATGGACAAAGGACTGAATAGATATTTCTGCAAAGAAGACATGGAAATGGCCAATAAGTACATGAAAAGATGCGCAACACTCAATCATTAGGGAAATGCAAATCAAAAACCACAGTGAGATACCACCTCACACCCATTACAATTGCTACTAGAAAAACAAAATCAGAAAATAAACACGTGTTGGTGAGGATGTGACAAACTGGAACTCTCATCCACTGGTGGTGGGAAGGTAAAATGGTGCAGCCACTGTGGAGAACACTCTGGTAGTTCCTCAAAACGTGAAGCACAGAGGAAGCACGTGACCCAGCAATTCCAATCCTTGCTGTATGCCCAAGAGAAATGAAAACATGGACACACAAAAACTTGTATAGGAATGTTTCTAACAGCTTTATTCATAACAAGATAGGGAAACTGAATGGACCCCATGAAAGACTACTTTTTTGTTGCCTCTATTCTTGCTAGGACCTATACCTCCACTCTACACACACTTTATGGTACAGATAATGTATGTCCTCCTTATAAAGGGCATGGAGTTAATGATTTCTTTGGAGTCATTCAGCGCAGCAGATAACATCTAAGGAGTGATGAGGTGGGTCCTCGTGAACCATTTTCCAAGACCACTGACTCACCAAGACCATTCGCTCCAGGGCATAAGTGACTGATGGAGGACACCTAAACACTTCTCTTTGTTGCTGGATGCCTGAGAAGACACGTGCATTGACCATAATCCTCAATGAAAACCCCAGACCCCAAGCAAACATGAGACTCACACCTCTTTCCTTTCTGAGTCGCCCACTCTGTCTGTATCTGCTTTATGTCCTCAATAAATGCTGCTCTCACTTCCTCTCGGCTTGTGCTTAATTTCTATCCTGTGAGAAGCCAAAGACCCTCTTGGCTGGTCCTGCAGGATTTCCTCTGGGTCCTCGGACGCAGCCAACCTGCATCACTAACAGTCTCCAAATGGAAACAACCCAAATGTGCATCAACTGATGAATGGAAAAACAAAATGTATCCATACACCACGCAATATTACTTGGCCATAAAAAGGAAAGAATATGAATGACCCTTGAAAACATTATGCTAAGTGAAAAAAAGCTAGTCATAAAAGGCCACATATTGTATGATCCCATTTATATGGTATGTCCAGTATAGGCAAATCCATACAAACATAAAGTACATTAGTAGTTGCTGGGAGCTAGGGATGGGTGGAAGTTAATGGGCAGGGGGGGGGGGGGTGACTGCTAATGGTTTCTTTTTGGGATCATGAAAACATTCTGAAATTAGATAGTGTTGATGGTTGCACAATGCTTAATATGCTAAAGGCAACTGAATTGTATACTTTCAAAGGGTGAGTTTTATGATATATGAATTATATTTCAATAAAGCCATCTTTTTACCATTCACATGGAGTTTCTAGACCAGTAAGAGATGGGAACCAAATAATAAGGCAATTACACAATTCCAAACGGTGATCAACACTACAAAGGAGGGGTGCCTGGGTGGCTCAGTTGGTTAAGCATCTGATTCTTCTTTTTTTTTAATGTTTATTTATTTTTGAGACAGAGAGAGACAGAGCATGAATGGGGAAGGGGCAGAGAGAGAGGGAGACACAGAATCGGAAGCAGGCTCCAGGCTCTGAGCCATCAGCCCAGAGCCCGACGTGGGGCTCGAACTCACAGACTGCGAGATCATGACCTGAGCTGAAGTTGGACGCTTAACCAACTGAGCCACCCAGGTGCCCCTTAAGCATCTGATTCTTGATGTCAGCTCAGGTCTTGATCTCAGGGTCATGAGTTCAAGCCCCGCGTTGGGCTCGGTACTGAGTATGGAGCCTCCTTAAAAAACAAAAACAAAGACGAAACACTACAAAGGAAAACCCTGAGCAGTGAACGCCCCCATCTTCTCAAAGGGAGAAAGGCCTTCCCTGTGAAAGTGAAGCCTGCGTTGAGATTTCACGCTGGGATCTCTCCTCTTCTGGCTTGTTCCCTCACAGAGCTCTGAGCCCAGGACATCTCTCGTGCTAACCTCAGGGCTCTGCTCATGGAAGGTGCTCCAAGGTGAACAAAGTACTCTCTCTCCCTCATGTTTACACATAAACTGGAGTTTGACAAAGTCCTGAAACCCCAGGCTTTACTTAACCTGCAAGGGATCTGAGACCACAAGACTGTCAATGTACCTTTTTCTCAACCTGTCTTTTTTTTTTTAAAGTAATCTCTACACCCAACATGGGGCTCGAATTCATGACCTCGAGATGAAGAGTCGCAAGCTCCACCAACTGAGCCAGGGGGGCACCCCGGTTTTTTTCATTTAAATCACAGAGACAATCTTTTATTGTCAGTTTAACTTTTTTAAAGAAAAGATTTGACTTGTGTATTATTCATCTTCATTGTCTGATGAATTTATGGGCCACTGTGGGATTTCAAACTCCTTGAGGGCAGGGTCTGGGTCTGCTCTGGCTCATCCCTGTTTTCTCAGCACCCTGGGGTGTCCGAACATCATCAGGTACCTAATACTAGCTGTGGAAGGAATAAAGGCAGGGAGGGGGAGAGCTGGGGAGGAAAGAGGAATGAACTGCAGTGGTGAGTGGAGAATGCCCTCAGCCCATCAGTAGGGAGCAGCAGTGGAGGCTTCAAGGAGGAGAGATCCATCCAGCCAGGATTTGGAAGGACGTTTAGGAAGTGACTGTTGAAGATACAGGAAGGGAGGAAGCTCAGCAGGAAAAACTGCATTGGCAAAGCTACACAGGTGTCCCATCCAGGGAATCGGGGCACTTGAACAGCCAGACAGTAGGGTGTGCCCAGACAAGCAGGTGAGGACGGCGGGCAGTCCCATCTTGTGCGCCCTGCTAAGACATCTAGCCTGCTCCGCGGGCAACAGAGAGCCCCTGAAGGGCTTAGAGCAGGGCATAAACACTGGTAGCGTGGCTACGCATGAAGATCTCTCAGCCAGGCTCCTACAGGGCTATGTCCAGACACCTGGTAGCAGCAGCCAATGCGGGGCTGCAGCTGCAAAAGCAGCCTCCTCCTCCACCCTCCGGCAGCCCCCACAAGCCTGCAGGCTACTTGGGTATTTCCTCTAAACAGCCGGCTCTGAGGCTCTTGACAAGACGCAACCACAGTCACAGATCCTTGGTGTTTCGTAGGCAGCAGCTGCCGGAAATGAGACAAGTGACCTTTGGCCCAGACTGCACTGCCCCCATCAAGGCAGTTCAGAGTCCCAAAACACAACAGGTCAGATATGCAGAGTCCTGACTTCCCTGACTGCTCAATTCGGCCAAGCTTAACTCCTTCTGGACTTTCTCCTGTGTCAACTGGGAGAAGAGAGCTCCCTCTGTATACTTTCCTGAGGAAAGGGTCTGCTGGCGTGAGCAGATTCCCAAAGGAAGTCATCCATGCATAAAACAGAAAGTTATGAAGGGGGCACCTGGGTGGCTCATTGGATGGGTTGAGCTTCCGACTTTGGCTCAGGTCATGATCTCGCGGCTCGTGAGTTCGAGACCTGCATTGGGCTCTGTGCTGACAGCTCAGAGCCTGGAGCCTGCTCAGATTCTGTGTCTCCTTCTCTCTCTCTGCCCCTCCCCCACTCACGCTCTGTCACTGTCTCTCAAAAATGAATAAATGTTAAAAAAAAGATAAAAAAAAAAAAAAGAAAAAGTTATGTTCCTTTGGAACAGGCAACAGTATGGTTCAAGAAGGATTTGGCAAATAGGGCTTCCCAGAAGAGGCTGAGTGTCAAAAGTGGGCAGGATTCTGAAAGTAGAACAGCCATCTGCGATGCTCTTCACCCCCATTTCTGCTCATTCCTCAGATATTGGTTTAAAAGTCCCTTCCTAAGTTTTCTTTGACTCCTCATCATTCCAAATCAAGCCCCCCTTGTTCTCTTAGCATGCTATTCTTCACGGCCAAGTATGTACTTATTTACATGTGTCTTCCTGCTAAACTCTAGCTCTGGAGGGTGGAGGTCAAGTCCACTTTGCCTATACCATTTGCCCAGTGCCCAGAGGGAGGTGCTCAAAAACTATCTGCAGGAGTAAAAAGGAATGGATAGTCATGAAAAGGCAAGGAGGAGGGGCGCCTGGGTGGCTCTAAGTGTCTGACTCCAGCTCAGGTCATGATCTCATCGGTTCCTGAGTTTGAGCCCCACATTGGACTCTGTGGAGCCTGCCTGGGATTCTCGCTCTCTCCTTCTCTCTGCCCTCCCCTATTAATGCTCTCTCTCTCTCAAAATAAACAAAACTTAAAAAAAAAAATTTTTTTTTAAGGCAAGAAAGAAACTTAAATGCACATTACTCAGAGAAAGAATCCAATCTGAAAAGGCTAAATACTATATGATTCCAACTGTATGACATTCTGGAAAAGGCAAAACTATGGAGAGGGTTAAAAGATCAGTGGTTGCCAGGGGATGGGTGGAGGAGGGAGAGAACAGGCCAAACACAGAGGATTTTCTAGGGCAATGAAACTACTCCGTATATTATAATGATGGATACACATCATTATACATTTGTCCAAACCCACAGAATGTACAACACCAAGGCTGAACTCTAATGTAAACCAAAGACTTTAAGTGACAGGGGCACCTGGGTGGCTCAGTCAGTTAAGCGCCTCTTGATTTCAGCTCAGGTCATGATCTCATAGTTTGTGGGTTCAAGCCTGGCATCAGGCTCTTCACTGGCAGTGCGGAGCCTGCGTGAGATTCTCTCTGCCTCTCCCTCTCTCTCTCAAAAAGAAACATTAAAAACAAAAGACTTTAAGTGACACTTATGTGTCATGAGGTTCATCAACTGTAACAAATGTACTCCTCTGGTGGGGCATGTGGATATGGGGGAGGCTGTGCATGTATGCGGGGGCAACTGGTACATGGAACATCTTCGTACCTTCTGTTCAATATTGCTGTGAACCTCACACTGTTTTAAAAACATAGTCTTTAAAAAACAAAAAGAATGAATACTGTAACGTACCATGGTGCATCAAATACACTCCTCTCCCCACATATTGGGGAGCAGTCTGGCACAGATAGTTAAGTCAGGCAGTTCTGGGATGGAATCTCAGGTCCACCCCAGTTATTAACCTCGGGCATGTGAATTCGGAACCCCAGTGCTCTCATTTGGGCCCTCATCAGCCCAGCTGATTCCTTCTGTAACCCAATTAAGGGGGAAAAGGCCTTCATTACAAGGGCTTTGCTCTAAGGATCCACATTCCTCCCCAGGCACTTTTGAAAAATGGGGCACATTTGAAAAATGGGGGTCACACTGCCCTAACTGTAAAATATTTAGCACTTGACAGCAATCAGTAAGCATTAGTGGCCTTTCCCTCAAGCTGGGCAATCAAACTTCAGATAAACTGAGCTTATCTGCCTCTGTCAAAGGCTCTCTGGACTCTCAGAGGAACTGTTGGATGGAATGCTTTGGTGGGTGAAGGGAAGCTTTCTACCTGACGGTTTATAGCTGGGCCTGGGGGCCTCTGCAGAGAAGGAAACCTACCCATCCCCCTTGTCCTCCACAGAACCCTGAAGTCAAATGGAATGAGGAGTCAGCCTCAGCTTCTGGCACTGAGAAGGGTGATTCCTTGGCAAATGAACAACAATGTGGGACGCCAGCATGCCTACCCTGTTTAGTTTGAGAGCCCAGCTGATTCCTTCTGTAACCCAATTAAGGGGGAAAAGGCCTTCATTACAAGGGCTTTGCTCTAAGGATCCGCATTCCTCCCCAAGCACTTTTGACCTAAGTCAGCTTAAAGGCCACAGCAGCCTGGGTGCATGAAGCCACCCTCCTGGTGAGGGGCCTGGATTCCAGAAACAAAAGAGCAGCCTGCAAGGGGCGGCCTGTAAAGCCCTCCCGGATTAGGCAGGCACTTGGCAGGCACTCAGCAGCCAGTGTGGGCGGAAAGGGGCAGGAAGGGCAGGAACAGGGCCAGGCAGAGTGACCTTCCTCTCGGCAGGGCAGGGGCAACATCTCTGTGGCCAGCAGAAAAGCTGGGAGGAGGGCACAGAAAAGGAGGCGTAGCAGGACAGGCAGAGGCTTCCAGAAACTCTCCCTCACAAGCTGCTGGCCCTTTATCACCTGAGCCAGACAAGAGAGCACGAGTTCCTCAGCCATAACCAGAGATGAGCAGGCTGGGGCACAGGGACAAGCGGCCGTGACGGAGTTCAGGTGCAGGGAGTGCAATCCACCTTACCAAAAAACACTTCTGTTATCAAAGTTTATTTTGGTTTTTATTATTTATTATTATTATTATCTTTAATGTTTGTTTATTTTTGAGAGAGAGACAGAGCACGAGCAGGGGAGGGGCAACAGTGAGAGACTAAGACACAGAACCCGAAGAAGGCTCCAAGCTCCAGGCTCCAGGCTTCAGGCTCCGAGCTGTCAGCACAGAGCCTGACGCAGGGCTGGAACCCACTGACCGCGAGACCTTGACCTGAGCCACGAGATCTTGACCTGTGCCGAAGTCAGACGCCCAACTTCCTGAGCCACCCAGGCGCCCCTATTTTGGTTTTTAAAAGTAATAACAATGGAAGGGCGCGTGGGTGGCTCAGTTGGTTAAGTGTCAGACTCTTGGTTTTGGCTCAGGTCATGATCTCACAGTTCAAGAGTTCAAGCCCCACGTCGGGCTCTGTGCTGACAGTGCAGAGCCTGCTCTTGGGATTCTCTCTCTTCCTCCTTCTCTGCCCCTCCCCCACTCACACTCTTGGGCTCTCTCAAAATAAATAAGCTTTAAAAAAACAGTAACAGTGGACAAGAAGAAACTATTAGATATACAACAAAATGTTAACAGCAGTATCTTGGAGGGCTGAGATCTTGTGTGATTTTTATTTTCATGCTTTCAACACTGTGGATTTTTTAAAAAAGAAACATTCAGGGGTGCCTGGGTGGCGCAGTCGGTTAAGCGTCCGACTTCAGCCAGGTCACGATCTCGCGGTCCGTGAGTTCGAGCCCCGCGTCGGGCTCTGGGCTGATGGCTCAGAGCCTGGAGCCTGTTTCCGATTCTGTGTCTCCCTCTCTCTCTGCCCCTCCCCTGTTCATGCTCTGTCTCTCTCTGTCCCAAAAATAAATAAACGTTGAAAAAAAAATTTAAAAAAAAAAAAAAAAGAAAAAAGAAACATTCAAAGTTAAAAAAAAAAAGCAAACTCACAGAGAACAGACTGGTGGTTGCCAGTGGCAAGGAGGTGGGAGGTGGGCGAAATGGGTGAATGGAGTGAAAAGGTACAAACTTATAACTGTAAAGTAAATAAGTCCTGGGGATATAATGTACAGCATGGTGAAGACAGTAATATCGTATTCTGCATTTGAAAGTTGCTAAGAGATAAATCCTAAAAGTTCTCATCGTGAGAAAAAAATGTAACTACGTGAAGTGACAAATGCTAACTATACTTATTGTGGCGATCATTTCCCAAAATGTACAAATATTGAATCCTTATGTTGTACACCTGAAACTAATATAATGTTATGCCCATAAAAAAAGAGTGCTTCAGGGATGAAAAGTACAGCATGGGAATACAGTCAATATACTGTAATAGCATTGTATGGTGACAGATGATAATAATACTTATCATGGTGAGCACAGCTTAATGTATAAAATTGTCAAATTACCATGCTGTACATCTGAAACTAATAACATCGTATGTCAACTACACTTTAATAAAAATAAATTGAAAAGTAATATTCAAAAAAAGACTGAAATTTTAAAAACATTCAATGTATAGACATTTTATTACTTCAATACTGTGTTTCCAGTCTGAAAAGAAACAGAGGGAGGGACTAGATACCCACTGTATTAAGGCCCAGCTCAAAATGTATCCCCAAGGATTCCCTGGTAACTTCATGTCACGTCTTTGAGAAAGTCAGCCCTTTAATAATAACATGCCCCATGTCAGCACTGTGCTAAATATCCCACTTCGTCCTCACAAGATGCAAGGCCCCACCCAGGTCCAACCCAGAAGTAGTGACCTTTTTTTCTTTTTCCGTTTTACTAATTATAAATGATATATTCACTGACAACTTTTCTAAAGTAGAAAAAAATAACAAATATCACTTACGATCTCTCATGAAAAGTCCTAGTAAGTTTTACATGGATTCCTTTTTTTAATGTTTATTTATTTATTTTTGAGAGAGAGTGTGCACACACACAAGCGGGGGAGGGAATAAAGAGAGAGGAAGACAAAGAATCCCAAGCAGGCTCTGCCCTATTAGCTCAAAGCCTGATACAGGGCTTGAACTCACAAACTGTGAGATCATGACCTGAGCTGAAATCAAGAGTCAGACACTTAACTGACTGAGCCACGTCTTTACACGGATTCTTCAGATATTTTCCTCTGTGCAAACTTCTACAAAACGGAGTCATAATCTACAAGTATGCCCAACTCCCCCTTCAAGACAGCATCAGAAACCATATTTTCAATGGCTGCCTAGCATTTTCAATGGCTGCCTCATCATAAGGTTGTGTCGTGATTCCACCAGATCCCCATTCTGGCATTTGGGCCATTTCTCATCCTTGTGGTCTCTGTTCTGGTCACTCACCAGACAGGCCTTCCCCGACTGCCCTCCCATAGCAGCCTGTGTGTTCCTACACTGAGCAGTGACTGTCCAATAAAGGGTTTATTCCTTCCACCCCGCAGAATGTGATCTCTGTGAGGGAGGGAGTCATTTTTCTCTCCAGGTCTGGGCTGTACCCCTGGTACCTGGCACACAGTTAAGGGCTAAAAAATATCTGCTGAATGAATGAACAAATGAATGTTTGAATAAATGAATGGAGTGTTCATGATGCACCTCAGCCAACACCAGCTGCGGGAAAGCTTCTCCCTGCCTGTGGCCATCCCTGTCCTGCCCCAGTCTCCCTTAGCCAGCCCTGCATCCTTCCCTGGGGTAACCAATGCGGGGGATACTGCGCCCTGAATGGGAAATTCCACCATGATGCGGGACAGTTCTGTGACCAGAGGCACCATTCTAGAGGAAAGGAAGGTGGTACATGTCCAGAAAGGCTTGCGTCCTTTAGGAACCACTCTCCTTGCTGACCAAGAGCTCTGTCTGGGGATTCCAAGGCAGAAAGAGGATTATTGAGAGGGACAGCTTTCCAAAAAAGGCTGAAGACAAGTGACTCACAACACCTACAAAGCCCAAACTGGAATACACAGAGTGGCGGCAGGGCTGTGTGGACAGGCTTCTGAAGATTCCATGCATGTGTCTGCTCCTCCAGTGCTCTCCCCTTTCTCACAGAGGCACTGACCTTGGCAGAGGTAGCAAACACTCTACACCTGGGCTGGTCTCAGATGTGCTTGGGAGAACAGGTGAGGCCAGGCTGAAGTGCAGTTCAACAGGTCCCAAGCCCACAGCCAGGACTGCTGGGCAGGGACCCTGGCTTGTCACTGCTGAAGGACAGATGGGGGAGAAAATTCAGCTTGTGCTCTTCACACACAGGCTATGCCGGCATTTTGAGGCTAACCTCAGAGGAGTTTGAAGGTCATGTGCACTGTAAAAGTTCAGCTGGTCACCCTTGTTTTCTCATATGAAGGGAGGAAGGGAGGTCTACATTTTGTAGACTTGGTGTCTTGTACTGTGTTGTTTTCTAACTGCCTTATGGTTTTACTTCTCATCATTCACCTATTCTTCCTTCAGATCTCAGCTTAAAAGTCACTTCTGAAAACAGTGCTTCCTGGTCATATGCCTTTCAGATATTCCCCAAGCACCTAGAACTTTTCCCCACCTATCTATCTATCCATCCATCCATCCATCCATCCATCCATCCATCCATCCATTCACTTTGAGTGTCTTTCTTCACTCCTCAACAATAAACATCATGAGAAAAGGGATGGGTTTGTCTTGTTCAGCTCTGTGACTCTAATACTTGACACAGAAGAAATACTCAATAATTAACAAAACGTCCAAATTTGGAGAATGGCACATACTTGAAATGAAAAGGGAAGTAAAAATGGTTTGCTCGGGATCTTAGAGGTTGAATAAAACTATCATAATGTGCAAATCAAAATACTCCCCAAGACCAGGAGGTGTAAGAACCTGGGGATGCTGAATTCTAGGGGAAAGAGAAAACTCTGTCCTTGCCTTGGGGTGCGTCAGTCTACCCAATAGCAGCAGGGGTTGAACACAGAGGAAAAAGGTGGTGTTTTATAAGGGACTGGGAACTTCAAGAATTCTAAATTACATACTCTACTCTCAGTCATTTCAAAGGCAATGTTTCCCAGTGTGTGTTCCATGACACCCCAGGCCCAATTTTATACTCCCTGAAGAACAGGGATCTGTGGGCCATACTATATACTGCATACTACTTTGTTCCTTCCTAAAAAGGAATCAGATATTAGCTCACTGGAATCCCTGAAACATTTGTTCAGGAAAAAAAATGCACATAGTTTTAGGAAACTCTAGGTTAAATCTGTTTATCCACAGATGACCATCACCACCATCCCTTTTTAGGGGGGATGGGGGCAGAGGAACAACATCCCAGAGAGCTTGTTCCGGGAGATGGTGATTTAGGGTGCTGGCAGCTGGGCACTGGTGTGCTGGGGACATTAAATTCCAATGCATCTGCAAGGTGAGACTCCAGAGAAAATCCCTGGCTCAACTCCCAACAAGTTGATGATGCTAAGCTGAAAGGTTTACTGAAAAGCTCTCTGAGATGAAAAGCCACAGTTTTCACCTGTTGAATTGCCCTGGTAAGAATTTCCACACAGCCATGGTGTTCAGAGCCTAGGAGAGGCACAAGACGACAGAGATGCCAGCTCACCCTGGCAGCCAAGAGCCGGGTGTCCTGCCTTGTGGGGTCTACGGACGGGTTCCAAATTAAATCCCCTCAACTTCCCTGTCTCATATATATACATATTACATATATGTATATATGTGTGCAATACACATACATTTATATATATGTGTGTATATATATATATATATATATATATACACACACACACACATTTTAATATATTACATATGTATTTACAATTTTGGCAATTCCCAGTCCTCTGTAAACACAGACTTGGTTCCTCCCTGGAAACCACCTACTGCTATGTAGACTGAGGCACCTGTCTACTGTCACTGCCACACCAAGGCAAAGACAGAATTCAGCATCCCCAGGTTCTTATACCTCCTCTCTGGTCTGGTCTTCATGAGTATCTGGAATCACTCATTATGATGAACAGCTTTATACAACCTTCCATTTTATATACATGCATATATATATATATATATATATATATATATATATGGTTTTAAAACTCTGTGTATTTCCTTTGCCAGATACCATGTTCCATGCATTCTGTCCTCTCACCTCCAACAAGCCCACATGGTGGGGATTATCGGCATCCCAGTATTCAGGACAAGGACAGCTCAGAGAAGCTACATAACTTGCTGAAGGTCCCCCAGTTTGTAAGTGATGGATCTGAATCTGGGCTTTCTGATTCCATGCTCATAACACTGCTTTGCAGACTCTATGGGATAGTTTAGGTTTGTGTTTTCCTTCCAAAATAATGTTATATTTAACAGGTTATAAAATATTTTATTACTGTAGGAATTTTAGAAAACACATATATGAATACAAAGAAAATTAAATTCACCAGCAATGCCACCACCAAGAGACAAGTGTGAGCATGTGCACGTGTTGGTAGACGCGCCTCCAGTCTAGCTTCTCTGCACACACATGCCCCCACTTCTCCCTCACACTGTACTATGGCCCTACTGACAGCTGTAACTCAACCTGGGCTCTCCATCGCAGCACTCAGCCTGTTGAGCTGGGCACAGTCAGTGGCACCACCAGGACTGGCTGATGCCCAGAAAAATGAGGCACAGAAGTGCAATGGCCAAAGCCGCCCTGTGGGTTAGTGGCAAATCCTGGACCTAGACATCAGAGGGACTGGCTGGGCCTGGGGTGTGGTGCTGCTTTGAGTGTGACAACCACTTTGTAAGTGGCCCAAGGTGCAGAGCAGGGGCAAGTTGCTCTCCTACACCAGCCGTTGAAGGAAAACCACACTGGTCTCCTTTGTGCTTCCCGCCATGCTCATCCTCAGTGCTGCCAACTGCTGCCTCCCTAGGGAGGCTGGGCCTCCAGGCACTGGGCCAGCTGGTTGGGAAACAGCTCGAGGGATGGTGTCTGCCTGAGAACAAAGAGTAGCAAGACATGAAGAAACATCATGTGTAACCAAGGTGACCAACAGGAAGCGGAGACTTGCAAATTGAAAGGGAAAAAGAAAGGGGAGGTGGGTAAGTTGGCTCTTCAGAGGCCTCAGAAGTACACACCTCTGACCCCAGAGGCCCTGCACAGTTCAAGGATCACCCTCCTTCCCCTCTCTGCCCCAATTGCTTCATAAAGCCCAAGAAGGTATTTTCGGTAAAGAACCAACATCGCTGCGAGAACACTATTTCGACACCCTCAAGAGGGTGGTTTGCAGCACATAAAGCCAACAATGCCAGTGACATCCCCTCCTGCTGACCTCCAGCCTGTCTTCCAGCAGAGAGAAAGGTCATCTCCAGCCACCACATCTCTCACTGGCCCCCTGAACTCAGAAAAGGGCCAGCTCCGGACACGCCTCTTTGTTCCCAGGAGCCACAGCCAATGGTGTCCAGAGCATACTCTGTGACAGGTCTGGCTGTAGCTGCTGGCATCCAACTGCGGCCAAAGGCATGTGTGTCTGCCTCTCTATGGTCCTGCCCCAGAGACCTCCCAACACCCCCAAAGACAACACTCATGGTCTTTTTATAAACTGTCCCCCATATTCTTCATTTCGGCAACTTCCTGATTTGACCACATCCCTCACACCTTATCTTCTCAATGGGGGGTGCCCCTCATTCTCCCACATGCTTATGTAGGGACAGGGGTCATGATGCACCCCCTTCCATGGTGGTTCTCTGTAACAGGTCCAACCCCTGGATCTCTCCCCCTTCCCTCCTGGGTCACCATTCCTAAGCTGTGGCTCCAGCAGCTCTTCACTCGACTCTTCCCGTTCCCAATTTCCAGATTCCTTCTGAGGGATTTTCCTGGGAACCTTGACCCTACCATGCAGCCTGAAACAGGTCAGTAAGGTAACCACTACCACAACCACTACCTCCATTCCCCTGCTGATATACAGTCCAGGGTTTCTACAACTATGGTCATTTGATCCCAGACATTGGAATCTTCTGAGAATTCCCTGCAAAATGGAGGCTTCCCCCTGTCCTGAGTTGAATAATGTCTCCCCCAAACCCCTACCTACCCAGAACCTCAGAATGTGACTTTTGGAAACAGGGCCTTAACAGATGAGACCAACTTACAATAAAGTTGTAATGGATTAGGGTGGGCCCTAAACCAATGACTGGTATCCTTATAAGAACAGAAAAGAGAGACATCTAGACACACAGGGGAAAGACTAGGCAAAAGCAGATACAGGAGGAAGACGAGGTCAAGATGGAGACAGAGAATGCATGAATGCAGCAATAAGCCAAGGAGCACTCCAAAAGTGTGAGAGAGTAAAGTTCTACTGTTTTAAGCCACCCAGTCTGAGGCAGCCCTAGCTGTCTACTGCATTCCCCATTTCCTGACTTACTGTATCTGACTTCCTGGAGACACAGCTGGGCATCCATCTGTGCTTTACGTGCACGTCATCTGAGCCTGATGCTTCATTATATGCTCCATAAAGGTAGAGAATTTTGTTTTGTTCACCACTTATATTCCCAGCAACTGGCAGTGCTTAGCATGTGGTCAGCTGCTAAAAATAGGTGTTGAATGCAAGAATGAACATGCACTGATGTTCAAGAACTACTAGTGCCGTGGTCAGTGGTCAGGACAATTAACTCGTCTTTTTTTTTTTTTTTTTTTTTTTTTGAGAGACAGAGAGAGAGAGAGCAAAGCAGGGGACAGGGACAGAGGGAGAGAGAAACAGAATCTTAAGCAGGCCCCATGCTCAGCACCGAACCCAACGTGGAACTCAAACTTGAACCGTGAGATCATGACCTGAGCCAAAATCAAGAGCCACCCAGGGGTCCCTCCTTGTCTTTTCTTTCTTAAGCAACATTAATAATCAATTAGATAATATGAATCAAGGATTTAACACTATCTGGCTTATTGTAGGCACCCAATAAACATCAACTTGGTGGGCAGTGGGAGTCTTTAAAGAGGACACAGAAACTAGCATATGCTAGGAGTTTTCTAAGAATGATGTTCACTGTGACAAAGGCCCATCATGCTCAGCAATGGAAAAACGTAAGAAACTTGAAACCCTTCTCCCCTTTGTTAACTGGTCCTTTGATTCTATTTCCTCAAACTCTCAAATCTCTCCACTTCCTGCCCTGGTTCAGATGCGATTTCTCTGGACCACCACCAACACTGGAGACACAGGTCTCCAAGGCCAAGGCCATTTCCCAGTGATCCAGCACTCCCTCCTCATACCACTGTGCGTGCTCGCAGGATACGTGTACACATCTGGGAGACCCACATCCCCAGAGCCAATGCTCCCGGCCCCTCTCCTGCCCCTCCCCCACTCACTAGACCGCCCTTTGCAAGTCACTGTGTGACCATCACTCACTGCCCTGTGCCCTGAGAGATGAACTTCCTCCACGCCTCTCTCTGCCTAGCAAGCTTCTGCTTATCCTTTGAACACAGCCCAAACAGCACCTCCTCTTTGAAGCTTTTCACGTGTCTCTAGGCAACGGGATGTCACCATCTGTACAGTGGTTCACAGTGTGAGCTTTGGAGCCAGGTTGCCTGCCTTCAAATCCTGGCTCTGCCATCTTCGTAGCTGCATGGCTTTAGGTAAGTCATTTAACTCTCTAAATTCTCCTGAGTCTCACCCGTAAAATGAGGATAATTACAGTACCTTCTGGGGGGGCTGCCTGAGGACTTTGATAATGGAAGGAAATGTGTATCAAGCAAGCGTCCATTAATGTACATTAACGTGGACTATCGTTACTGATGTTGAGGCCCCCAGGGTGTGGTTGAGTCCACAGCCTCTCCTGGCAGAGCCTCCCATAGGTCTACAGGTTATACGTGGGGCTCAGTAAATGCTGACTGAAGGGGCTGTCTGCCACTAAGGCCATGGAGATGGTCCAAGGAAATAAGCCAGTATTCTGCCATCCCCACTCATGGTCTAGAAAGGTTGCCTGTGGCACTGGGCTTCCTCCTTTCTCACCAGAATGCTGAAATCCCTTCCTCCCAAAGCAGGCTTCCAGGGAGGTTCCTGACAACTGGGAAGATATCCCTAGTGGTCTGACAACACTTCTCCCACAAACCACTTCATGGCCAATCTCAAAAGTAACCATACAAAATAAGCCCTGAAGTATTAAGGGATAACGCCTGCAACTTGCTTCCAGAAAAAAAAAAAAAAAAAGTATCAAGATGGAAGAAGAGAATGATAAGGCAAATGTGTGAAATGTTCACAATTGTGAACTGTGTTGGCAACTCTCCTGTATGTTTGATAGTATTTCAAAACAGAAAATGAACACAAAAGGAGAGACTAACGAGATCTATCAACTCAGAACCAACAGCCTTGTCCCACTAACCCCCGCCTTCTCACGTCCCTCAAGGGGAAGTTTGTGTTACCCCATCACTGACTTCAAGGCTGGCTGCAATTCTTTTGCCCGTCCTAAGTCATACTCTGCACAGCAGATCGCACGGTCTCAAAGCCCCAGCTCTCCCACTTAATAGGGAAGTCCTGGCTGAGCATTTAAGCTCTCAGAGGCCATTTCTCTACCAGCAGGGTGGAGTTACTGGGAGCCATGCTACCTGCCCCAAAAGTCTGTTTCAACAGCGAAATCCAGGAAGGCAGTGTGTGGGCTGTAGGACACAGACTCCAGATAAGGTGTCTGTGATGTGCAGCAGTCACTCTGCTCAGAGCTGAAGAGACACGGCCCTGGCCTGCCCTCTCGGGCCTGCTGTCTAGGGGGGAGGCTGGTTCTAAATCAGATAATCCCACTAATAAGTGTCGAATTACAAATCATGCTGAGTGCTGAAGCAATAATGCACGGTGGTCTGAGAATGTAACAAGGGTCCCAGGCCCGACCTTGTCTGGAGGGGAGTAAAGAAAGGCTTCTCTGAGGAAGCAATGTTTGAGCTGACAGCTAGCTAGACAAAAAGTAGGTTACAGCACACTAAAATCCCACAAGAGTAGGGAAGTATATAAACCAAATTGTTAACAGAGAACTCAAGTTAAATGATACCTTTAGGAAGGAACAGGCCAAATCAAGGTAGGGGACATTTATCAGAACAAATGACCTGGTTTCTCCAAAAATCAAGGTCATGGGGAAAAAATGTTTTTAAGGGAGAGGGGTGCAGGGAAGGGAGTCTATCAGAGAATTAAAACCTTAAAGAGTAATTTAAAAAAAATTTTAAGTTTATTTATTTATTGTGAGAGACAGAGCAAGCAAGGGAGGGGCAGAGAGAGAGAGAGAGAGAATCCCAAGAAGACTCTGCACTGTCAGTACAGAGCCTGATATAGGACTCAAACCCATGAACCACGAGATCATGACCTGAACCAAAACCAGGAGCTGGATGCTCAACCAACTGAGCCACCCAGGCACCCCTTAAAGAGTAATTTTTAAGAAATGTAATACATGGACCTTATCAGGATGATGATTTGAATAAACCAACTATAAAAGCCATTTTTGAGACAAGTGGGGAAGCTTAATATGGACTGGGCAATAGTAGATATTAATGAATCGTTAATTTTGTTAGGTGTGATAGTGGCATAGTTGTTACATTTAATTTTCAATGTTTATTTTTGAGAGAGAGAGAGAGAGAGAGAGAGAGAGAGAGAGCGCGCTTGAGTCAGGTAGGGGCAAAGAGAGAAGGAGACACAGAATCCAAAGCAGGTTCCAGGCTCTGAGCTGTCAGCACTGAGACTGATGCGGGGCTTGAACACACAACCCGTGAGATCATGACCTCAGCCAAAGTTGGACACTTAACCAACTGAGCCACCAAGGCATCCCCAAAGTTGTTACTTTAAAAAAAAAAGCCTGTTAGCAGATATTTATATGTAAAATCACATGTTGTCTGGGGAACAGATGAAACAGGTACTAAGCTAAGTGGAAAGTACATGGGGATTCATTTTACTATTCTCCCTACTTTTGTGTATCTTTAAAAATTTCTATCATAAAAGTTAAGAAAAAAACAGAGGTACACTCCAAAGAATTAGACATGCTCTGAGCTGTCTGGGATTTTTGCAATGATCAGAAAAATCAACTGTCATCAAGCACAAAGCTGTCTTCCACAATGTCACATCTAATGACTCCACAAATTTTAGTGTGTTAGACCAACCACAGTGAAACCAATTCCCTTCTGATGGGCATTTAGGTTCTTTCCAACTTTTCCATACAGCAATTGAATCTAGTTCCTGATGCTTCTCTTCTAATGACCATCCCTTCCCATTCTTGTTCCCTCAACCCACCCACCCAAGTCACTGGATGATCATTTCTGGAATAAGTAGCTCGTGATACCAGTGTGGATCTCTCTATCATAAAGGATGTCCAAGCTCTGGCACTACCTGCTCCAGTGACCTCTAAGGGAGCCAATGCCTCTGGACAATTCAAATTTGGCCTCAGAAGGAGTCAGTTCCCAAGTAAGTGCCACTTGGAGGTAGGAGGCAGCACACACTGAGGGGGCTAAGAGGGAGCACTAGGAGTTTTCTGGCCAGGGCGGAAGGCACTTCAACAGCCCTTACCCAGCCCAAGATGGGTCCCAGGCTGGTTCCCTGCTGCAGATGGGGCCCCTCAGGTCTGGGAAGGTATCAGAGTTCCCTCCTTATTCCCCTCCAGTGCTTTTCCCACTCTGGGTTCCCATTCCTTTCAACACAGCCAGGAGACACCATTTTGACCTAACCAAATGGCATTGATTTTTTTCCAAAACAGTAATACCTAGGTTTAGCAAAGCTGCTGGGAAGCAGGCACTCTCCCACACCACTGGTGGAAGTGCAAACAGGTGCAACCTTTCAGGAATTAACCGGTGATATGCAAAGTTCTCAAAATTATACCCTGTGACCAACAATTTCACTTTAGGAATTTATTCCCATGACCATACTTTTATTTATTTGTTTATTAAAAAAATTTTTTTAAACATTTATTTATTTTTGAGAGAGAGAGACAGACACACAGAGCATGAGCAGGGGAGTGGCAGAGAGAGAGGAAGACACAGAATCCAAAGCAGGCTCCAGGCTCTGAGCTGTCAGCACAGAGCCCGACGTGGGGCTCAAACTCACAAACCATGAGATCATGACCTGAGCCAAAGTCGGACACTTAACCAACTGAGCCACCCAGGCACCCCCCACAGCGCTATTGAAAATCAAATGGTACATGAGAGGGGCTCCTGGGAAGCTCAGTCAGTTGAGCATCTGACTTCTGCTCAGGTCATGATGTCATAGTTTGTGAGTTCAAGCCCCGTGTTCAGCTCTGTGCTGACAGCTCAGAGCCTGGAGTCTGCTTCAGATGCTGTATCTCCCTCTATCTCTCTGCCCCTCCCCCACTCGCGCTTTCTGTCTCTCAAAAATAAATAAATATGAAAAAATTTTTTAAAAATCAAATGGTACATGAGAAATGCCTCAAAGGACAAGGGAGAAATGGATGAAAGAGCTGTGTTGTATAAATAAACAAATGGCATATTACTTAGCAAGAAAAAGGAATAAACTCCTAATAGCTATAACATGGATGCATCTCAAACATATTACGCTACGGAGAAAAAAGGCAGACAGAAAAGAGTACGTATGTGTAACTCTATGTATATCAAACTCTAGGAAAGACAAATACAATCCAGAGAGACAAACAGTAGATGGCTTGCCTAGGGCCGGGAGCAGGATGGAGTGAGTGACTGAGAAGGGGCACAGAGGAGCTTTCTAGGTCAATGGCAATGTTGTACATCTTTTCTTCTTAAGATTCTGTTTTTAAGTTTATTGGGGCAATTGGGTGGCTTGGTCGGTTAAGTGACTCTTGATTTCGGCTCAGGTCATGATCTCATGGTTCGTGGGTTCAAGCCCCACATCAGGCTCTGTGTTGCTGGTATGGAGCCTGCTTAGGATTCTCTCTCTCTCCTCTTTCTCTGGCCCTCCCCTGCTTGTGCATGTGCTCGCTCGCTCTCTCTCCCTCTCAAAATAAGTAAATAAACGTAAAAAAAAAAAAATTTTTTTTTTACGTTTGTTTATTTAAGCATTCTCTCTCTATCCAATGGGGGGGGGGGGGCTCAAACTGATGACCCAGAGATCAAGAGCCACGTGCTCCACCAACTGAGCCAGCTAGGTGCTCTGGCAATGTTCTGTATCTTGAACATGGTGGTAGTTACATGAATGCACACATTTATCAAAACTCACTATACACTGTAAGCTGTATGCACACTTAAGATCTGTACATTGTAACATAGGTATAGCTATCTGGGTGGCTCAGTCAGTTGAGTGTCCAGCTTCGGGTCAGGTCATGGTCTTACGGTCTGTGAGTTCGAGCCTCGCATGGGGCTCTGTGCTGACAGCTCAGAGCCTGGAGCCTGCTCCCGATTCTGTGTCTCCTCTCTCTGCCCCTTCCCAGCTTGCACGCTCTCTCTCAAAAATAAATAAACATTAAAAATTTTAAAAAAAGATCTGCACATTGTACTCTAGATTATAACTCAGTTTTAGAAAATGAATAAGCATTCCACCTAAATATCCAACAAGAAGATGAGCCAATCAAATCCTGGTGTATCCACACAAGAAAATGTGATGCATGATACTGTAGAAAAGTAGTTAATGATGTAGAAAACTATTTGGTATATACAGTGAAGGAAAAAATTAAGTTATAGAACCATGATATACATTTAGATAGAAAATGACCAAAAAGAAATAGTCCGTCCATTCATTCAATAAAAATGTATTGAGTATCTACTATATACCTTCATAATTACCATGAACAGAAAAGCCAAAAAAAAAAATCCCTTCTGGTCACAGAGCTTCTGTTCATTGGTTTCACAGAAAATATTTAAATTATTAAAATATACACATTAAAAAATCAAATGGTACAGCACAGTATAAAGTACACTACTTGTGTTCGAACACACAAACACACACCATATTTGTGTTTGTTTACGCATGGAACAACTTTGGAAGGATTCACAAGAAGCTGGAATTGGTGGCACCTTTGAGAGAAAAACTCACAGAATGAGACAGGGTGGAAGAAAGCCTATTTACTACCTACCCTTTCATATAGTTGGATTTTTTTTTTACCATGTTCTCATATTACCTATTCTAAATAAGCACAATTGCCTGTTTCTAATTTTTTTTTTTTTTTTTTGCTGGTGTCCAATAGCCAGGATTTCGGTGAAGAATGATACAGAAATGCATGAAATGAACAGAGTGTTTTGAGGCAAGGTATTTTCCATTTTTACTAAAAAAAAAAAAAAAAAAAAAAAAAAAAACAAAATAAAACTGTATCATGATAACATGCACACAAAGGAACAGAAGAACCTAAACCAAAATATCAACAGAAATGACTTCCAAATGGTGAGACTAACTTTCTTTGCTTGTATTTATTTTTGCAGTTTCCTAAGCAAACAAGCAAAACAAAAACGAAAACAAAAAATCAAAAACAACCCACCCCAGTCTGTGTGTGTGTTTAATAACTTTTAAAAAAACAAAAAGAGAGAAAACAGCAGACCCAGTGTCACCTCTTTCTGCCAGGTGCTCAGATACTCCAGACAATCGTTGGCCGTACTCCCTTTACCCAAGGGGCAGTGTGGTTTAGACAGACAAAGAAGAAGTCAAGGGCAAGGGCACAGGGCCAGCTCAAGGCCTTAAATGTCCTCTCCTTACTTAGCATACGCTTCCCCAGCCAACCAGGGTGCCTGCCAACCCCCTTCTCCACCTCAAAATCAAGGCCCCAAAGGCCCATACCCATGTATTTTTCTCCTGGGACACCTGGGAGGCAGGTGGGGCAGGGATCACACTATCCTGAGGTGCAGATGAAAGGAAGCCTGCAAGATAACTTGCATCTTCCACAGATAAGGTGCACAGAGACCAAGTCTCAGGTGAGCACTGTGGGCACACTGAGCACTTCTGTTGTCTAAGACCAGAGGGGCTCATGAGAAAACACCCAGTTCTGATTCACCTTTGTCCCCAAGCTTCCTATAGAACACAAGTCGGGATACTGGAGTCTGGGTGTCTTAAAGCGGGATGCCACCATGAATGACGTCTCATCCAGCCCCCCAACCTCATTTCTCACTCCATCGTCTGTCTTCTGCATACAACCCCAGGGGTAGCCCAGATCACCCTTACAAGTGGGACTGTAGGAAACCCCTCCTTATACTAAAAGCCTCACCCTTCCCTCCAGAAAGGGGCCCTGTGGGCCAGCTGCTTAGGGTCTCCCTTGAAGACCACAACCATAAGGCAGCCTTGTCAGTAGGAAAGGGCTTGTCGAAACCAGCCATTTGGGGTCTGAGAGGCTTGAATGACACATTTCTGGAACTGAGCTGGGCAGACACGTTCTGTCACCAGTGTCTAGAACATTTTCTTATTGATAGATCTGGTTTTATCTCATAATTTGGGAAGAACTGTCCCTTGAGTGTGCAGAAACCCAAAAGGAGGGCAAGAGAATAGAAAAGCCAATTATGGGGTGACCTAGTCAAATTGTGGAGCATGGGCTTGGGTCAACACTTTTTATGAAGAGTCAAATGTTCAACCGTGCAGTGGAGAAATTTGAGGAATTTAGGGAGAAGAGCGAGAAGGAAAAACATTGATGTTGGAAGTGCAAAATAAAAGGATGTGAAAGCTTTAGAAGCCATTACAAAACGATGTGGCTTTAATCCAGGGGTGGCAGACCAAGCTGGGGTGAGATTCTGTCGTGTCCAGCTGTCAGAGTTCAGGCAAGAGAAGACGGCCCGGAGGGGTCCCTACTCTGCCCTGGCAGGTCAGAACACCACCATGTCCACCCCAGGGAGAGGCAACAGCAAAGGCCAAATCACTTCAAGGTGAGAAGCACCATACACAAGTGAGGTGCCAGAGCCAAATAAGGAAGGCTCTGGCCTGGCAATCAGCCCTTCCAATGCCCAAAGCAAGGCCAGAGCCCATGGCTGCTGGCTTCTCAGGGTGGCTTAAAGAAAACCCAACTTACAGAGTCAACTTACAGACTAAAGCCAGAGCCTACAATGCCACAGATGGAAGAGCCTTGACTCCCCTGCCTTGTATTTCCAACCTTTGTTAAAATGGACATTTTGCAAATGAATCTACGGTCAAGCTCTGATACAATGATCTATTCGCTCTCAACAGAGTTACTCATACCCTCTGAGTCCTGTAGTTTCCCATCTGTAAAACAGGGTCAATCCCAGCACTAGGGCAGATATGAGAAGTGAGATAATACATGGAGGACATGCTTGGCACACTGCGGGCATCAGGAAGTGCTCAATAAATAGTAGCCGCTAACATTATCATCGCTAAATGTCACTTTTGTTGGTGGTGTTTAGGAAGATCTTTGTATACATTCAATCACAAATCAGTAAAAATGTCCTTGATCAGTCTACTGGTTCAAGAAATGTGTTCTCACACAGCTCAAGTTCTCTAAGTGTGGAAGGAAGCAAGCTTCAGGAAGCAGCTGATTGCTCTGCAGATCTGGAGCAGGGCAAGGAGACCCCCAAGGTGCCACATGACCCCAATCCTAGGAGGAGGTGAACAGGATGAAGGAGGGAACCTCTAGCATGCAGGCTCCCAGGAGCCCCGGAAGATAAGCTACCAGGTCAAAACAAGTAGGGCTTGTCCACATGGTTTTGAGAGCGTGGGATCTTAAATTTTAAAGCTTAAAATTTTATTTTAAAGCTAATTTTAAACTTAAGGTGGATTCACCTTTTGGGGGGGAGAGGGGAAGGAGGCTCTCAGCTTTAATCTGAATATTCATGAGGGCATATACCTGGTCACCAGAAAACATCACCAACAGTCTCACTGTCCCCACTGGCCACAGTGATCATCTGTGATCATGTTCTCCTTCCCTCATGTTCAATGAAGAAGTTCAAGGGCACAGGTGTTACAAGTAAGAAACCTGATTCCCCTGTACTGGCTGGCAGCCCTTCGCCCCAACAGAAAGTAGCTGGAGAAAGGGGTTCCAGGTTTGCTCTAGAAGAAGCAATAGGGCAGAAAAGATGATGAAGGGAGCAATTTAAGTCTGAGCATGGGATAAAGGTGGCCTGAGAGGGGGACACTTCTCTAGAGCGATCTGGAAGGAAGGAGGGTTCCATGGCTGCTTAGATTTTGCCGAGGGCACCTAGCTTCTGGGTACCAGGTACGTGACTTTTGGCAAACTGAGGCCTCTCCCAGCCTCAACCCCATCACCATCCAATGGCCCAAAGGGATAATGATCCTTGTCTTAATCAGGACTACCTGTCACACTTGTGAAGCGTTCACAAGGTGGTCACAAACCCCAAGCCTTACTCTGCATACACGCTATGTGAAAGGGACTATCAGTTTCGCATTCAGCTTCCACCCAGCAATCGGTAAGTGTGAGGGCACAATTCCTGTCATGTGCCTACCACAGTTCTTAGGTCCTCTCATCACTCCCAACATTCCTATCAAATTCACCCCCCAGGTTACAGAAAAGGAAACTAAAGAAGATTCATTCTTTTCACCACTCCACTCAGATCAGGGAGGCTCCATTCTAGACACGGACACCTGGCACTGAATAAGACAGGCACAGGACTATTCTTGCAGAGCGTACATTCTAGTGTAGGGGAAAAGGTAATAAACAGGCAATAATTCCAGATGCTGGTAAATACTATAAAGGAAACAAAACAGGATGCTTTGATAGACACAGAGGAATAGTATTAGAGAAAGGCAGACTTCAAATAGAGGGAACAGCCAGTGCAAAGGCCCTGAGACACAAAATGAGCTTGACTTATTAAAGGAAGAGAAAGGAGGCCAATGTGGGAAGGCCAATGTAGGAGACAAGAGATGAGAGCAGGTGGGGCCCAACTATGTCAGATATTACAGGTACAGGTAAGAACTGGGAATTTTACTGAGAGCAATGGGATGACAGTGGAGGTCTTTAAGCAGGGAACTGACACGATCTAAGTTCTGGTGGTGGTGGGAAGAATGGACGATGGAAGCCAGGTTCAAAGAAGTTTAGAGAGGTCATACAAGCAGCTCGGGGTTTCACCGCCATAACTAGTGTGCATCTGACACCACCGTTCATTTCCACAGTGTCACATTTTACACACTATAGTGTAATGCTATTCTGGAATGGCACATCTGACAAAGTGGGGCTTCCACTAGCTTGGTGATCCAGCCTTGCTTCCTGCATCAGTCAACTGAGCATAACCACGCCCGGGTCGATGATGACAGTTCAACGGCACACACACAAACACGCTTTGTGTTTATCTGGGAACATTTGACAAACAACAGTGTCTACTGTGTGCCAGACACGCACAAGATTGTTCTACAGTGTTAGAAATGTAGTACTAGAATAGATGTTGACTAAAAAATTACTCTGGGAAAAATGAAAGGCCAGCCCTCATTCCTTAAGAAAGGTGAGGCTGGTATGGCTGCTGGGTTCCCCTTAGCCCTCACTTTTCTCTGCAAACTCTCCATAAAACCAAATTGTCTCAAGAAGCAGCTGGGGCGCCTGGGTGGCTCAGTCGATTAAGCGTCCAACTCCTGGTTTCGGCTCAGGTCATGATCTTGAGGTTTGTAAGTTCGAGCACCGCTTCAGGCTGTCATCCGCTGTCAGTACAGAGCCCGCTTTGGATCCTCTGTCCCCCTCTCTCTCTGCCCCTCCCCTGCTCACATACACGCTCTCTCAAAAAATAAACATAAAAAAAAAAAAGCATCTGCTTCTTTGAACAGAGAGTGGAAATAAAGGAGGGAAATAGTTAATATGGGGGGGGGCATTTACATTATAAACCAAAGGAACCTGGGATTGCCCTGATAAGACCAGCTTCAAGGTCACAGAGGACCCTAGGCATCAACCCCTGAGTTTTCCATTTCTATCCTGTAAAGCCTCGACAAAGCTCTTCTCCCTCTGAGGCAGGCAGCCCAACAGGAAACTAAGAGCGATATGGCTTGGGTGAGGCACAATTAATGGGGGACCGCCCGCCCCTGCTCCTCTGAGTGGCTGGAGGGGTGTTCAGAACACTCATATAAAAGACTGGGGATTCTCAGGTGACTGAGCTGGTTGAGTTTATACTGCTTTCAGAAATCCTTCCTGCTAGAAAGGGACAAATTATACCAGTCATTGCTCCCAAGCTATGAGGAGAACTGATAACCACTCAAGCCTATGATCAACAAGGAAACCCAATTTCCATGGCAGTTCTTCCTAGTTCGTTTAGCCACTACCTCCAGAAAAGGACCAGGACTATACTGCCTGGCCTACCAACCCACTATCTCTGCCTTCTAACACTTTAAGACCTAGATTTCTTCTCCAGATGCTCAGAATGTGTGGCACCTTGGCCATTCTGCTCCAGGGAGAAGACCAAAAAAGCTACAGCCTGGGTAACCAACACAAGACAGAGATAGACTAACAGGTACAGGCAAAAGAAAAAAAATATTAATTTGGCTGGAAGACAGCCACTCCCTAATGAGGGGGCAAAAAACAACAACCCTGAATATCTGGTGACTTTGTAAGAACTCCACAGACACTGGGTGCAAATGCACTACCTGTCTGTGTAGGGACCCAGGTACCCCACTAGGAAGACCTCTCCTTCCCTATATTGGGTTGAATTGTATCCACCCCCTTCCCACCAAATTCATGTCCACCTAGGAAATAGGGTCTTTTCAGATGTAATCAGTTAAATTAAAATACTGTATTAAAGTAGACCTTATTCCAATGACTGGTGTCCTTATAAGGAGAAAAAACAAACATAGAACGCTGTGTGACAACCAACTCAGAGTTTGGAACGATGCATCTACAAGCCAAGAAAGGCCAAGGATCAGAATGACTGTGCCAACACTTTGACTTTGGACTTGTAGCCTCCAGAATTCTGAGAGAACACATTCCTATTGTTTTAAGTCCTCTCCTCAAGGCAACCCTAGAGAACCAATATACTCCTCTATTTCACACCTGTTTCCCAAACCACCCTTCTCAGTCTCAGCCCAAAGACAGAAGGCAAGACACACAGGCCCTTGCCTCAGTGGCCATCAGCACTTCCTTTGAGGTGAGGGGAGGGCAGGGATCCCATTTCAGCTGCCCCCAGAGGAAAACTGGCAGGGGAGTGTTTGTTTTCTCCTCACAGCCTCCCAGTTTTGTCGCCTCTCATTTACACTGGTTTTTCTTAAAGTTTACTCAGTTCCATCCTAGAGATTTGTGGGGTTTTTTTTGTTTTTGTTTTTGAGGGAGACATAACTTCTATATACCTTACACTTTCACTTACCTAACATTTCTTTCTACCCAGTCACAACTTTTACTATCTTAAAAGGAACTGTTAGGTCATTACAATCAATGGGAAATCAGCATCATTTGTCCTATGCAGAACTTGCTAGATTTTCATTTTTTAAATTTCACATTAAAATGAATACACAATAATTGTTTCTTTTAAAGGTACCATTTAAAATCATCTCTTGTGGCAATACTATGGGAAATATAGCTTTAAGGACTACAGTCGCGATCTCTGAGTTCCTAACCAGTAAACCAGTTAAAGCTCTCCAATCTCCAGTTTCTCCCCCACAATTTTCCGGGAGAAGGCTAAGGGCAGGAAGAAAGCAAGGCCATCAGGAGATCCAGTACCTATAAGGGACGACCGGAGGACATCGAATCGAGACCCAAAGGCACTTTAAATACCCAGCCACACAACCGCGGCAGGGAGGAACTGACCTTCTCGCGCAGGGTGCAGTGGACGTCTGAGGCGACGCGCCCTTCCCACCACGGCTCATCCATCATCGGGTATGCAGCACAGAGATCCGACGCTACCGGGCTCTCAGGGCGCACCCTGCGTGGACACGGGCAACTTGAGCAGCCGCAGCACGCCTCCCCGGCTCGGACCCGCGGCATCCCTATTCTCGCTCGTCCCCGGCCAGGGCCCGAATGGGCGCCCCTTCCTACCCCGCTGAGAGGAGCCAGTGGTCGCCTCCGGTCCCAGCCAAGGGAGCGGTGCCCCCTTGCCCTCTGCTCGAGGGAGCCGGGGCCACCTGGAACTCTGCAACAACTTGCAGAATTTTTATCTTCCTTTTTGCAAAAGTTACGCAGAAAGTTGCCGACTCCGCTAGCTCACCCAAGGCTGGAGCTCCGGCAGCGGCCACCGACTCGCCGTCCCCAACTCCTCCCCCGCCGCCCAGCCTTTGTCCTGCTCCCACATCCTGCCCTCCAGCCGGGGCGAAACTCACGCATCCCTCTTCGGGCGTGGGGGGCTGCGGGTGCCAGGCCCCTCTCAGGGCCAAGCCGGCGGTGCCCTCGGGTGTCTGCACGCGGCTGGGCGCGCGCGCGCGGGGCGCCCCACGCTCTCGACGTTCGCCTCCGCAGCCCCGCTCGCCCTCGTCGCCGCCGCGCCCCTGCTTGCGCTCGGGTCCCGCCGCGGCTCGCAGCCTCCCGGCCGCCGGGGGCCTCCCTCCCTCGCTGGGGGAATTGGGGGCCGGGCCACGCGCATGCGCCGGCGGCCCGCACCCCGTGGGGCGGGGGGCTGGGAATTGGAGTCTTTCTTTCGCCGGCGCTGGCTCCGCTTCCTGCCCGCCCGCCTCCCCCGCTTGGGTGGAAAGCTTCCTCTCACCTTCGCGGAGGCTCTGGGTGGCCTCCTGGGCTCCTCGCCGGCTTCCGCGGGGAGCTCAGGGACCGCAGCGCCACCTGCGCGCACCACGCGTGAAGAGCGCGGGCAGGATGCCCCCAGAAAGTTCTGTCTCCCGCGTGCGCTGCTGTGGCCAATTTTACGTCGGTTCCACCTGTTTTTTCTTTCTTAATTCTTCTTCTTCTCCTTTTTTTTTTTAAACTCGTCTCGCGATGGGGAGGTAGATTTCTAAACGGACAATTCCCACGAACGCTCCAGAAAAGCCGCTCTTGGTTACCCACGAGTCCTGAATTCAAAAGGAGGCTCAGTGAATCAACTGGTGTTTATTGTGTTCCTGCAGAGTGTAGATCTGCGTCTTAGAGTGGTGGAAAACCAACGGTACCTGGATGGAAAGCATTGTCTTTTTAATTCAGCTGATTGTTTTCGGAAAGGCACTCCCTTTAATCAGCTGATCTATTGGCACCGCAGCGGGCTGTCCTCTTGGCTGATGGTTTTTTTTGTGATACTTTTTGAGATTCGCAGACTTGTTTCAAACCCACCTACAAACTGGATAATTTTTGCCAAGTTCCTCGCATGTTCTAAGACGGGGAACCCTCTTGTGTAAAATGGGAATAAAAATTGCACCAGCCTGTTGAAGATACTGTATTATTAAAGAAGATAATTCGTGTGAAGTGATAATTGCCATGTCAGGTATAAAAAGAACACTCAATAAATAGCCACCACTAAAGCGCCTTTAGTTTCTGACTGGTTTCCTGAAAGCACATACCCACCTGGATAAAAATTTTAAAGTCAGCTTTGACAAGCTTCAACTGGAGCTTAAAGAGCAATTTTAATGTAAAATATATATAGTGTATAATACGTATATTATACAGTATATATACTCTCGTAAAAGTGTGAAATACCTAGGAATAAAGTTACTGAGAAATAAAGGCTTTTAATGAAGACATTATAAAAGTCGAAACATAATAAGAAAGTCTTGAAGAAATAGAAGGTGAAAATACCAACTTTACCCAAATTTAGTCCTTTAATAAAATTCTAATGATTGTGGGTAGACGAGGCTGGAAAAGATAACATGTAACACTTTCTGTAACATTCAAATGGAAGAATATCCATGAGAAAATCTAAGAATTTAAAATTTTAAAAATGGAGGAGATAGACCTATATTACCAAATCTTAAAACATATTGCTAACCTGGGGTGCCTGGCTGGCTCAGTCAGAAGAGCACGCAACTCTTGATCTTGGGTTCATGAGTTCGGGCCCCACATCGAGTGTAAAGATTAATTTTTAAAAAAAACCAATAAAACATAAATTTAAAAAAACATATTGCTAAGGTATAATTATAATAGTGTGGTGTCAATACAAGAGTGGATGGATAACCATCAGTGGAATAACTGAAGTCTAGAAACGTATACAACATACTTAAAATCCAATCTTAGGATAAATGTGGCATTTCACTTTTGTGTGGAAAAGGATAAATTCTTCATTAAATTAGGCTGAGGAAATTAGTTAATTTGGGGGTAAAAGTAAAACTAGAGATTTGTTTCAATCATCATTCAAATAAATATAAGAACCTGTCAAATGACAAAACTAAAATAGTGATGCCTGGGTGACTCAGTCAGTTGAGCGTCTGACTTCAGCTCAGGTCATGATCTCACCGTTCCTGAGTCTGAGCCCCCACATTGGACTTGACCACTTCAGATCCTCTGTCTGCCCCACCCTCTCTGCCCTTCCCCCACTCATGCATGCATGTTTTCTCAAAAATGAATAAACATTTATAATAAATGAATAAACATATAATAAATGAATAAACATATATAATATATATACATGTACTATATATTATATATATACATGTATATTATATACATACATACCTGCCAAATGACAAACCAAAACAATTTAGTAACAAGTCTGATGTCCTTTATTCAAGGGAACACAGTCCATGGATTGGGAGAGTGCAGTGTCTCACCAGCAGTGGAGAGCTCTTCCAGAGGGATTTTGGGCAAGAACAAGTTTTATAGAATGTTACAAGAGGTAATGCAGAAGCAAGGCATGACTCATTAAGAGGTTAGAGATTTCCTTATAAGGCTAGCAGGTCCTATTTCCTAAGGTAAGGTAAACTAGCTAAAGCTAACTTGGAGATGTGTGATTGGTGTATATTAGGTTTCCTTGCCAGGTGTTTCCAGAAAAGTGCAGAATGACTTAGGTTTAGATTTGTGATGTGGCACAGACTACTAGGGTGGCCTCCGTTTTAGGGGTCCCTATATAAATTAGCTTTATCAAGCCCAAAGAACTACAAACAACAATAAAATACAAGACAATTAAGAGAAAATATAGGTGCATTATTTCAGAAGAGAAAGCCCAGATATAAAGCACAGGAAGAAAGCCAAGGATGAGTATATATATTCGAGTAAATATGCAAGAGTTAGATATATCAGATGTCACAAAAAAGGCAAATGACAGATTGGAGAAAATGTTTTTAACAAATGTGACAAAAGGTAGATGTTACTATCTGAACCTTTCATAAATGATTACCACATGAAACACATCAAAATTCAGAATTTCATGTATGCCATGAAAGAAGGAATTCAAAAGGATTAGTATCATTTTTAAAATGTTCATACTGGGGCGCCTGGGTGGCTCAGTTGGTTAAGCATCCCACTTTGGCTCAGGTCAAGATCTCTCAGTTTACAGGTTCAAGCCCTGTGTTGGGCTCTGTGCTGACAGCTCAGAGCCTGGAGCCTGCTTCGGATTCTGTGTCTCCTCTCTCTGCCCCTCCCCCACTTGTGCTCTATCTCTCTCTCTCTCTCTCAAAATAAATAAATTAATGTGAAAGAAAAATTTTTAATGTTCGTACTCACTACAAACACATTAAAAAATTTTTTTAGAAACTTTGTGATACATCTTTGTTGAGGATTTTTAAAAACACAGCAGGCAAAAATTAAAAAATAAAATAAAATAAAATAAAATAAAATAAAATAAAATAAAATAAAATAAAATAAAATAAAATAAAATAAAATAAAATAGGGGCACCTGGGTGGCTCAGTTGGTTGAGCGTCCAACTTCGGCTCAGGTCATAATCTCACAGTTTGTGGGTTCGAGTCCCATGTCGGGCTCTGTGCTGACAGCTCAGAGCCTGGAGCCTGCTTCAGATTCTGTGTCTTCCTCCCTCGGCACCTCCCCCACTTGTGCTCTGTCTCTGTCTCTCAAAAATAAATAAACATGAAAAAATTTAAAAAAAAAATACAGCAGGCGAGGGGTGCCTGGGTAGCTCAGTAGGTAAAGCGTCTGACTCTTGATTTGGGTTCAGGTCATGATCTCATGGTTTGTGGAATCGAGCCCCAAGTCAGGCTCTGTGCTGACCGTGTAGAACCTGCTTGGGATTCTCTCCCTCTCCCTCTCTCTCTCTGTTCCTCCCCCACTCGTGCTCTTTCTCAAAATAAATAAAAATTTAAAAAATCTGTACATAACATGCGAATGCTTGCTTTGGCAGCACATATACTAAAATAGGAACAATGCAGAGAAGATTAGCATGGCCCTGTGTAAAGATGACACGTAAAAATATAACATGCAAGGTTGACAAATATATGTTTGGGACAAATATATGTTTGGTGTTGTTGGGAATATAATACTATCTTACTAAAAGATTGTCTTACTAAAATTTTTTTAATATATCATTTGATCTAATTATTCCACTTCTGAAATTTCATTTTATTTTATTTTTTAATTAAATTTTTTAACATTTATTTATTTTTGAGAGACAGAGAGAGACAGAGCACGAGTGGGGGAGGGACAGAGAGAGAGGGAGACACAGAATCTGAAGCCGGTTCCAGGCTCTGAGCTGTCAGCAGAGGCCAACGTGGGGCCTGAACCCACGAACTGTGAGATCAAGACCTGAGCCAAAGTCGATGCTTACCCAGCTGAGCCACTCAGGCTCCCCTTTAATTATTTTTAAGCTTATTTATTTATTTTGAGAGAGAGACAGAGTGTGAGCGGGGAGGGGCAGAGAGAGAGGGAGACAGAGAACCCCAAGCAGGCTCCGAGCTGTCAGCACAGAGCCTAAAGTGGGGTTTGAACTCATGAACTGTGAGATAATGACCAAAAGTCAGATGCTCAACTAACTGAGCCACTCAGGCACCCTTCTGGAAATTTATTAAAAAAAAAAAAAAAGCAGATGAGTGTAAAGATTTCTTTACAGGGGGTTTTATCACAATGCTTTTTTACTGTAGTGAACTATTAGAACAGGTACTGGTTAAATAATAAATCATGATTAGAACAGGACTGGTTAAACACACATGCAAAAGAAACTGAAGAATATTTATAAAAGTATTAACTATGCAATCAGTGGTAGGATTATGGAAAATTTTATTTTACTTTTTATTCTAAGATATCTGTATTTCTAAGTTTTCTACAAGAAACATGCATTACTCTTATAATCAGAAAAAAAGTAAATGTTTTAAAATAAAATCACATGATAAAATTATTAGAGTGGCCTTCAATTGAATAACAACTCACAGGGGTGCCTGGGTGACTCAGTCAGTTAAGCATCCGACTTCAGCTCAGATCATGACCTTGCTTGCAGTTCGTGAGTTTGAGCCCTGCGTCAGGCTCTGTGCTGACAGCTCAGAGCCTGGAGCCTGCTTCGGATTCTCTGCCTCCATCTCTCTCTGTTCCTCCTCCGCTCTCACTCTGTCAGTCTCTCTGTCTCAAAAATAAATAAGGTTAAAAAATAAAAATGACTCTCAGTATTGCTTTGCTTTTTGTTGTTGTTGCTGTTCTTTATTTTTTTAAGTTTACTTGTTTATTTATTTTGAGGGGGGGAGGAGCAGAGAGAGGGAGGGAGAATTCCAAGCAAACTCCACACTGTTAGACACCCCAATGTGGGGCTGGATCTCAAGAAAAGTGAGATCATGACGTGAGCCAAAAGCAAGAATTGAACACTTAACCGACTGAGCCACCCAGGTGTCCCTGTTCTTTATTTTTCATAGCAGTATTATAATATTTCTATGCAGGGTACACGAAGGGCTTTTATTGTTCACTAATTTGGAGTCTCTCTTTTCCTAAAAACTTCAGCTCTCAGTTGTTAGCAGTTCTTTTTTTTTTTTTTTTAATTTTTTTTTCAACATTTATTTATTTTTGGGACAGAGAGAGACAGAGCGTGAACGGGGGAGGGGCAGAGAGAGAAGGAGACACAGAATCGGAAGCAGCCTCCAGGCTCTGAGCCATCAGCCCAGAGCCCGACGCGGGGCTCGAACTCACGGACCGCGAGATCGTGACCTGGCTGAAGTCGGACGCTTAACCGACTGCGCCACCCAGGCGCCCAGTTCTTTTTTTTTTTAATTAATTAATTTATTTATTTGAGAGAGAGAGAGAGCATACATGCATGCATGTGCAGGAGGGCAGAGAGAGAAGGAGAGAGAGGATCTCCAGCAAGTTCCACATTGTCAGTGCAGAGCCTGACGAAGGGCTCAAACTGTGAGATCGTGACCTGAGCCAAAATCAAGAGTCAGACACTTAACTGACTGAACCACCCAGGCACCCCTCAGTTATCAGGAGTTCTGACAAGTGAGAGAGAGAGGGAGGCAGAAAGTTGGCTTTTCTCCAGGAGTGATTTTCAAAAGATTCTAAAAACCATTCATAGTCTGCAGTCCTTTGTGTATCATTTCAAAGACTCTTGTTTTCCTAGTATCTCTGAAGAATAAAAATACATTGCACTGATGGTTTTGGTGGTGCATCGCTGTCCACAGGTAGAAATGATGTCAGTGCCCTTAGCCTCTTCTGGCCAGCAGGGAAACCGTGCAACTGAGTTCCCTTTCCCACCCCCTATACCCCACCCATGCCAAGAAGTATTCATTTGTTCACTCCTTCATTCATTCATTCAAAACCAAACCTTTATCAAGTGCTTACTATGAACCACTGAACCCCCTCCTACCCCCAATTTCTGAAGCTCACAGGCTGGAAACCAAAGATTTAGGGCAAGAGCATCCTATCTACTGATAACTGGCCCACATATAAAATGAGGGCAAAAAAACTTCTCTGACCTTTCCAATTTTCCTCAGAGGACAAATCAATCTAATATCATCACATGCTCAGTTTAACCTCCCTTTCTCTCTCTCTTTTTGTTTTCATATGATACAAGGTGTCATTTTACAAATATATACTATGGTGAAATGTATGTGTTCTCCCCCTGGTCCCAGGCCTCATTCTCCTCCCCAAGTATAACCCGTGCCTTATGTTTCCTTCCAGAAGTGATCTGTACATTTAATAACATAGACATTTATGCTTTTTTCCTCTCACATGGGTGGTAGCATATGGTATACATCCCTCTGCACCTTGTTATTTCCTTTTGGTTTCATGGCCGTAGCCGTGGAGCTGCACAGTTATCCCATGTCCCAGGGAATGGATCCACTGTGAGATATGTAGCTGGTCTTCTTCTGCTGGACATTTAGGTTGTTTCCAACCTTTGCTGCCATAACTACCCTGCCCTGCAGTGGCAGAGGAGTCAGTGATATAAATTTTTCAAGCACTCTGTTTTTCATGAGGTATATACTTTGAGTGGTGTTTCCATTGGGTTTTAATGGTTTGCATTGCTTCATTTAGGACCCAAATCATGAAGGCTGGCTCTGTTTATGGGAACAGAAGGAAGCCATCTGGGCCATAAACCTTGAGACATAAGCTTTGTTTACCACTTTGGTCTTTAACCAGAAACCAAGCCAACGCCTTCAAACTGTTTCTAGCTGGGTGCTCTACATAGTCAGAAGGACGTTGGCCAAATCCTTCATGATCCTTAACTAGAAATTCTTGAGATACAACTCTACAGATTAGGTCTGAGAAGCAGGCAGGAAGAATAAAAAGGCAGCATTTTGCAAACAGAACTCAAAACCTAGGACATTTGTAAAGCTGGCCCATATCACTGTTTTTAATTAAAAAAAGAAAGGTAGGAGATCAAAAAGTAAAAAATAGATCTCCCTCTCAATGGAGGTCCGTTCATGGGTATGTGATCTATGCAGTTGCACAGGCCTGTGATCAGAATGGCCTTGTGCTTGGTTTAACGCTCTACCATCACCACTTGAAATGCTTAAGAATTTTATCTTTGAAGATGTGTTTGTAAATGAAGTCTGAGGGGACAGCGGAACATGCGCATGAGCCAACAAGACTGCTGTTCCTTGCCACCCTTAGCATCTGATGTTATCCATGTCCCAGGCGCACAGAATTCCAGTGGACCTAAGAGGCATGGGAGTTCCTGGAGACAACCCTGAGGGGCCATGCTTTTCTCTTGAACTAGAACTTGGTTTGAACACAGAAAGAAGGTATATCCATTTCCTAGGGCTGCTGTAACAAAGTGCACAAACTGGGTGGCTTAAAACAACAGAAATTTATTCTCTCTAGTTCTAGAGACAAGAAGTGTGAAATCAAGGTGTCTGCATGGCCAAGCTCCCTCTGAGACACTGGGTAGAATCCTTTCTTCTTCCTTGCCTCTTCCTAGCTTCTGGAGGTGGCCATCGATCCGTGGTGTCCCTTGCCCTGTAGCTGCATAACTGCACTCTCAGCCTCCACCTTCACAGTTTTCTTGAAAGGACACTGGTCAGTGATACAGGATCGAGGGCCCACCCGACTCCAGTATGGTGTCATCTTAACTCATCTGGAATGACCCTATTTCCAGATAAGGTCACATTCTGTCATATTGGGTGTTGGAGGGTCACGATTCAACCTATAACAGAAGGCAATGGCATTTTAAGAAACATGAATGACTAAGGATCCCTCTCAAATCCTTACTGGTGTTGCTTCCTTATATTAGGCAACCACATTTCTTGACACCAAAGAAAAGGAAGGGATGGGGCAACCCATTGTCCTTTTCCTTTCTGCTCTTCCTTACTCATCAACAAGCCAAAGGTAGAGTATTGATAAGATGTGCACGTATCAAGAAGTTCATTGCAGCATTACTCACAACAGCCAAGACACGGAAACAACCTGACTGTTTGCAGATGGATGAATGGATAAAGAAATGGGGGCGATGGGTGGCTCAGCTGGTTAAGCATCTGACTCTTGATATCAGCTCAGGTTTTGATCTCAGGGTCGTGAGTTCAAGTCCTGCATTACGCTCCATGCTGGGCGCAGAGCCTACTTAAAAAAGAAAAGAAAAGAAGAGAGGCACCTGGGTGGCTCAGTTGGTTAAGTGTCTGACTATTGATTTTGGCTGAGGTCATGGTCTCATGGTTAGTGAGTTCAAGTCCTGCATCGGGCTCTGTCCTGATAGGGCAGAGCCTGAATGAGATTCTGCCTTCCCTGGATCTCTGCCCCTCCCCCACTTGCTCTCTATCTCTCTCTCTCAAAATAAATAAAAATAAACTTTAAAAAATGTTTGAAAAGAAAGAAATCATAGTGTGTGAATACATACACATGCTGGAATATTATTGAGGCTTAAAAAAGGAGATCCTGCTGTATGCAACAACATGGATAAACTTGGAGGGCATTATGCAAAGTAAAATAAGCCAGTTACAGCAGGACAAATAAAGACATGGTATCATTTATGTGTGGAATCTAAAAAAATCCAATTCAGAGAAGCAGAGAGTAGAACAGGGTCAGGGAAGTGGGGAAAATGGGAAGATGTTGGTCAAAGGGTACAAAGTTGCAGTTAGGTGGGATGGATAAATTCTAGAGATCTAAAGTACTGCTCTGTGATTATAGTCAGTAGTACTATAGTGTGAACTAAAACTTCGGGAAGAGTATAGATCTCAGGTGCTCTCACCACTAAAAAAACAAAAAAGGTAACTCTGCGAGGAGATGAATATGTTAAGTAGTTTGACTGCTGTCCTCGTATCACGGTGTATGTAAATATTAAAACATCATGTTGTGCACCTGAAATATATACAATTTTTATTAAAACATGAAAACAAAACAACAACAAAAAAAACAAAGAACAGAAACAAACAAAAAGAAGTGAAATAAAGGGCTGCCTCAGTGGCTCAGTCAGTTGAGCGCCCAACTCTTGGTTTCGGCTCAGGTTCGTGGGTTCTCACAGTTTGTGGGTTCGAGCCCCACATCTGGCTCTGTGCTGGCAGTGCAGAGCCTGCTTGGGATTCTCCCTCTCTCTCTCTGCCCCTCTACTGCTTGCACTGTCTCTGTCTCTCTCAAAATAAATAATTAAAGAAAAAAAACCTTAAAAAAAAAGAAAAAGAGGTGAACTAAGAGCAGTTAACTACCTGTGGCATTTCTACTGTTAGTGTATGAACTAAATACATATCCACATAGGAGCCATGAAACATGAATTGTATAATTTCAGGGATCCTACATATAAGTTAATACTCTTATTATTCCATTGAAAAGTGACACTGCAGGGCACTTGGGTGGCTCAGTCAGTTAGTTAAGCGTCCTACTTTTGATCTTGACTCCGGTCATGATCTCAGGGTTTGTGAGATCAAGTCCTGAGTTGGGGTCTGTGCTGACAGCACGGACACTGCTTGGGATTCTCTCTCCCTCTCTCTCTCTCCCTCCCCTGCTTGCACCTGTGCTCTCTCTCTCAAAATAAATAAACTTAAAAAAAAATGTTTAAGGGGAGCCTGGGTGGCTCAGTCAGTTAAGCATCCGACTTGGCTCAGGTCGTGATCTCATGATTTGTGAGTTCAAACCCCACATCTGGTGAGCTCTAGCCCCACTTCAGGCTCCACACTGCAGAGCCTGGTTGGGGTTCTTTCTCTCTCCCTCTCACTCTTTCTCTCTGCCCCTCATGGAATTCTCTATCCCTCCCTATCTCTCTGCCCCTTGCTCACTCGTGCCCTCTTTCTCTCAAAAAAAAGGAAAAAAAATTGTGTTTTAAAAAAAGAAAAGTGACATCGCACAATATAAAGATGAACAGTAAAACTCATGTTAATATTTAAAATATTTATTTATTTAGAAAATTAAATAGCAACTAAGAAAACCCATGACAAGTTGAGAGATGGACAAAGAAAAGAAAAGCCTTTATATTTTACCGCTTTTAACAGCACATTTCTCTGCTTTTTGAACAGGGGACCCCCCATTTTCATTTTGCATGGGGCCCTGCAAATTGTATAGCTGACCCAGTTCCCACCTCTGTCCCCTCTGAAGTCGAACTCAGAGGAAACCTACTGCTATGGTCTGAATGTTTGTGTCTCCCTCAAATTCGTATGTTGAAACCCTAACACCCAACAGTGATGGCATCAGGAGGTGAGGGGTTTTTGGGGGTGATTAGGTCATGTTGGTGGAGCCCCCATGAGTGGGATTTGTGCTTTATGAGAGAGACCCAAGGGAGATCCCTAGCCCCTTCCACAGTGTGAAGACACAGCAAGAAGGAACTGGCCATGACCCAGGAAGAGGGCCCCCAACAGAACGTGACCACGCTGATGCCATCTTTACCTTTGGGTTCCCAGCCTCCAGAACTTGTGAGAAATATATTCCTGTTGCTTATCAGTGGCTCAGTCTGTGGTATTTTGTTATAGCACCCCAAATGGACTAAGACACCCATTCATGTTTCCTCCCCGAGATATTCTGTGCCATATCACTCTTAATCTGAACTCATCCCTCTCCCTCCACGGGCAACACGTGGGGGAAAGTTTTCCCTCTTTCTCCCCAACATTACTATTTACCCTCACACAGTGTGGGCTTCTTGAGGACAGCAAGCACAGTGCCTGATTTCAAGGAGGTGCTCAATACAGGTTTGCTGATTTAATTTATAAATGAGGGGCGTATGGATAGCAGCACAAACAGGGCCTGAAGGAATCACCTGACTCAGGCTTCATTTGGTAAGGAGTTACTGTCCCCATTTTTCATACGAGACCGAGGGAGCTGTGTGACCGTGGACATGTATGCTCTTTGAGCCTTATTGTTCCTATTAGTAAAAAGGAGGAACTATTCTTTCCCTAAAACTGCTGTGATGTGGGGCGCCTGGTGGCTCAGTCAGTTAAGAGCTCGACTCTTGGTTTTGGCTCAGGTCATATTCTCATGGTTTGAGATCCAGCCCCGTGTTGTGCTTTGCGCTCACAGCTTGGAGCCTGCTTGGGATTCATTCTCTCTCCCTCTCACTCTCTGCCCCTCCCCCACTGTCTCTCTCTCAAAATAAATAATATAAACTTAAAAAAAAAGATGTTGTGACTGAAAAGAAGAAACATTCGGGGAAGTACAAACTACTCGCTAATGTTTCCCCTTCATAATAACAACCAACAGGCTAGAACCTTCCTAGAATAACAACCAACAGGCTAGAACATTCCTAGGGTGTTGCTCTTTAGAGCCTGAAGCAAGCACTGTGTAAACTCACTGTGGGGACTTGGCGAGCAGCCTTCTTTCCGTGGGCCTCAGTTTCTTCTATCAAAGGAGGAGATGGAATGAAATCGTGGGGGGCGCACAGACCCAGGGACATAATGAGATCCAGAAGACAACGTTTAAGCAAGACAAGCTTGCTGAGGTGAAGAAAAGCCTCACAGCTCTCCTGGTCTACACCCCACCCCCAGCCCCAGCCCCACCCCCACTTTGAAAGAGATAGGGATAGGGAAGTATTTCTCTCTTTGAGGGTCAAAAGGCCCAGGTGCCAGGGAGGTACAGGGGAGCAGGATAGAGTGGTAGGACAGCCGTGAAGCAACAGCCTGTGGCACATCCAGAACAAGAAGCCCTTTCAACACCCTCTGATGGTCCCAGCTTCAGAATTTGGGCCTATTATTGCTAGACTGTTAGATTTTTCAAAAGAAGGAAGAAATTGAGATATTGCTTAATTTTAAAACACTGGCTTAAAAAAAAATTGCCGCGTGGCCACACCCAGCATCAGCCCTAGTTTGTGGACTCTGGGATAGGTGTGTGGTAAGGAGCCTCCCAGACTGACTAGCAGTCTGTGGGGAACAATGGAGCAAGACCCTAAGAACAAGCCAGTCTCCAGGAGGAAATAAAAGCAGCCATTGACTTCAAAGCCCCCGAGCCTGCCAGACCCTCCTCCGACAGACAGACAGACAATGAACAGGAAGGAAACTGAGACCGGGACAGTAAAAAGCAGCCAGACAAGCTTGTTGGGGCCTGCAGGTGGGGCCTTCAAGATGGGAAGGTCCTGACTGCCAGCAGCGGGATGCCAGCAGGTCACCTTCTGTGAGGTGCTCCTGAAGCTTCCAGGTGTGCAGAGACCTGAGCTGAAGGGCCAAGAATTAGGGTAGCAGCCGCCGTCTGGGGGCCCTGAGGCTAGGGGGTGGGAGAGGGGGCTGGGCCATCTTCTATTTAAAAATGTTTTTGATCACACAAGTATCACTCTCCTCCTAAGCGTGATTGAAATATTATTAAGATCCTGGGGCGCCTGGGTGGCTCAGTTGGCTGAGCGTCCGACTTCGGCTCAGGTCATGATCTCACAGTCTGTGAGTTCGAGCCCCGCATCGGGCTCTGTGCTGATGGCTCAGAGCCTGGAGCCTGCTTCTGATTCTGTGTCTCCCTCTCTCTCTGCCCCTTCCCTGCTCATGCTCTGTCTCCCTCTGTCTCAAAAATAAATAAAAACATTAAGAAAAAAAAAATTAAAAAAAAAAAAAGATCCTGAACGCCACCCTCCTACCAGAACCAGGCAGCCATGTGATATCAACGTAGTGACATTCTTCATGTGGTGGGGGGCACGTAGACAGTGGGGGTCAAGGAAAACCAGATCAGAGGCTCCAGGTAGCAGTGCTGGAGGAGGTAAGAAGGGGCCAGATTCTGAGCATATTTCGAAGTTAAGGCTACTAGGAGGCCCTGCTAAGGGACCCGATGTGGGATGTGAAAGAGGGACATCAGGAAGACCTCCAAGATTTTTGTTCTGAGCCCCTGAAGACCGAAAGTGCTCATTTACTCATACAAAGATCTGAATCTTCTCACCAGGGATGTTTCTGATGTATTGCCCTCCCCCCACCCTAGCTCCACCTCCTGCCGGCTGGGTTAAGGCTGGCTTCTGAGTGACACCGCTTCAGACTTCGATCTTGGCCTCGCTTCTTTACAGTTGCTGCTCTCAGCCAGTTAATCCCAATTTCCTTATTGGCAAAACGGGGATAATAACAGCACCTCCTTTACAGAGTTATATGAAGATCAAGTGATACGATGTCTGGTGAGTACAGGGCACTGAATGGGTGTGAGGCAAAATTCCCATATTGTCATTAAGTTGTAATCATATGTATACATAGTTTTGTGACCTGCTCCTCTGCCCCAGGTTACCTTGTTAGCATTTCTCATGAGATACCTTAAAAATATCTTTCAGGGGTGCCTGCGTGGCTCAGTTGGTTAAGAGTCCGAATTTGGCTCAGGTCATGATCTCACAGTTTGTGAGTTTGAGCCCTGCATCCGGCTCTCTGCTGTTAGTGCGGGGCTTACTTGGGATCCTCTGTCCCTCTCTCTCTGCCCCTCCTCACTCACACTCTCCCTCTCTCTTTCCCTATCAAAAATAAATAAATATTTAAAAAAGACATCTTTCAAAAATATTTGTATTGGCTACATGATATGTTATCATACAGATAAATATTTATTTAACCAGTTTTTTATTGTTGGATATTTTAGATTATTACTAACAGCTATTGGTAACTTTTGCACTGCTTCTGTTTTTTCTCTGTGTATTATAAACAACGCTGAGGTAAAAATCCTAAAAACAGGGGCACCTGGGTGGCTCAGTCAGTGAAGCATCTGACTCTTGATCTCAGCTCAGGTCTTGATCTCAGGGTTGTGAGTTCAAGCCCCACAGTCGGCTCCACACTGGGTGGGAAGCCTACTTAAAAATTTTTTCTAAAAACATACTTTGTTTATACTTCTCCAATTGTATCTTGAGGATATATTCCTAGAGGTGAAATTGCTGTGATAAAGAGTATGAACAGTTTTATGGCTTCTGAAATAGATAATAAATTAACCTCCAGGAAGAGTCTACCAAAACACATTCCTGTCAATACAACGTTAAAAAGTGATTGCTTCCCTGGCCCTTCCCCAAAACTGAGTCACCATTAATCAAACAAAACAAGGAAAGAAGAATATATTAGATTTTCCCCCAAATTGATTATGAAATGGAATACATTGTTTTAGTTCACATCTCTCTGCTCTCCAATGTGAGTGGAATTTAAAAATGTGATTATCAGTCATTTGTATTTTTTTAAGTTTTTTAAAAAATTTTTTTAATGTTTATTTTTATTTTTCAGAGAGGCAGAGCACGAGCCAGGGAGGGGCAGACAGAGAGAGGGAGACACAGAATCTGAGCTGCTCAGAGCCCAATGCGGGGCTGGAACCCATGAACTGTGAGATCATGACCTGAGCTGAAGTCAGACATTCAACCAACGGAGCCACCTAAGTGCCTCTGTCATTTGTATTTTTTCTGCAAACTGTCCTTTATCCCTCTTTCTGTTGGCATACTCGAGTTTTGCTAAAGGAAGAGCTGGCTGTGTATTAAAACTAACAAGAATTCGTCTATTGAATTTGTTGCAAATATTCTTCCTGCTGTCTTTAAATTTTATACTGGGTTTTTATAACTTACAGGACATATACAGTCAGACCTCTTTTCCCTTCCTGAGAGATACGCTTCCAAAACGTTTTGGCATACCTGCTCAAATGCACCTGGGTTCCCAGCTTGATGGCCAACCTCTGCCCTAGCTTGATTCATGACCATCAGCAGGTGACATCTCTCAGGTCATAGTTTCCCTGCCTGTCAAAGGGGGGTAGACGTGGTTAGACCTCTGAGCTCCCTTCCAGCTCTGGCATTCTATGATTCTAGGTTTAGAGCTAGAAATTTGGTTGTAAGCTCAGAGCTCATTGCAAGAAACCTTTACTGCTTATTATGACACTCTCTGTCTTAGCTTGGGCTGCTCTAACACCATTACCATAGGCTTGGTGACTCAGACAGCAGACATTTATTTTTCACAGTTCTGGAGGCTGTAAGTCTGAGGTCAAGGTACCAGCATGGTTGGGTTCTTGAGGAGGGTCCTCTTCCTGGTTTTTAGACAGCCGTTTTCTTTTTATATCCTCACCTGGCGGAAAGAGAAAGCTCTGGTTCTTTCATCCTCTTATAAGAGCACCAGTTCCACCATGGGGCTCTATCTCTATGACATCGTTCATAGACCCAGTTACTTCCCCAAGGCCCCACATCCAAAAGACATCACGTTGGGGACTGGGACTTTAACATATCAATGGGGCGGTGGTGGGGGGTGAAGCAGATACAAACATTCAGCCTACAGCAGTGTCTTAATTGGTCTTCCATTTTTGATCCCTTCAGGCTCCAATCTTTTTTTTTAATTAATTAATTTAATTTACATCCAAGTTAGTTAGCTTATAGTGCAACAATGATTTCAGGAGTAGATTCCTTAATGCTCCTTACCCATTTAGCCCATCCCCCCTTCCACAACCCCTCCAGTAGCCCTCTGTTCATTCTCCATATTTAAGAGTCTCTTGTGTTTTGTTCCCCTCCCTGTTTTTATATTATTTTTGCTTCCCTTCCCTTATTTCATCTGTTTTGTATCTTAAAGCCCTCATATGAGTGAACTCATATGATATTTGTCTTTCTCTGACTGACTAATTTCGCTTAGCATGATGCCCTCTAGTTCCATCCACGAAGTTGCAAATGGCAAGATCTCATTCTTTTTGATTGCCGAGTAATACTCCATTGTGTATATATACCACATCTTCTTTATCCCTTCATCCATCGATGGACATTTGGGCTCTTTCCATACTTTGGCTATTGTTGATAGTGCTGCTATAAACATGGGGGTGCATGTGCCCCTTCGAAACAGCAAGCCTGTAGCCCTTGGATAAATACCTAGTAGTGCAATTGCTGGGTAGTAGAGTAGTTCTATTTTTAATTTTTTGAGGAACCTCCTTACTGTTTTCCAGAATGGCTGCACCAGTTTGCATTCTCACCAGCAGTGCAAAAGAGATCCTCTCTCTCTGCATCCTCCTCACCATCTGTTGTTGCCTGAGTTGTTCATGTTAGCCATTCTGACAGGTGTGAGGTGGTATCTCATTGTGGTTTTGATTTGTATTTCCCTGATGATGAGTGATGTTGAGCACTTTTTCATGTTTCGGTTGGCCATCTGGATGTCTTCTTTGGAGAAGCGTCTATTCATGTATTTTGCCTATTTCTTCACTGGACTATTTGTTTTATGGGTGTTGATTTTGATAAGTTCTTTATAGATTTTGGATACTAACTCTTTATCTGATATGTCGTTTGCAAATATCTTCTCCTATTCTGTTGGTTGCCTTTTAGTTTTGCTGATTGTTTCCTTTGCTGTGCAGAAGCTTCTTATTTTGGAGAGGTCCCAATAGTTCATTTTTGCTTTTGTTTCCTTTGCCTCTGGAGACGTATTGAGTAAGAAGTTGCTGCAGCCAAGGTCAAAGAGGTTTTTGCCTGCTTTCTCCTCGAGGATTTTGATGGCTTCCTGTCTTACATTTAGGTCTTTCATCCATTTTAAGTTTATTTTTGTGTCTGGTGTAAGAAAGTGGTCCTGGTTCATTCTTCTGCATGTCACTGTCCAATTTTCCCAGCAACACTTGCTGAAGAGACTGTCTTTATTCCATTGGATATTCTTTCCTGCTTTGTCAAAGATTAGTTGGCCATACATTTGTGGGTCCATTTCTGGGTTCCTTGTTCTGTTCCATTGATCTGAGTGTCTGTTTTTGTGTTCAGTCTCCAATCTTAAATGGGCACTGGTGACGTCAACCTTCCCAGAAGGCAGTTGTGAACTCTACTCAAGGTCTATAGACTGGACCCCCACCTCCTTGGCAGTCCTTGATCTCTCCCCTGCTCTCCAGCCTTGTTGCCTACTGCTCTCTGTCAAAACAAATATTTGTGGTGCTCCAAATATTTTTGCTCATACCATTGCCTTTGCTGGGAATGCTCCCACAGTATAAATTTTACATGGAAAAATATTACCTAACTTTTAAACCCTGGTTAAGCACCACCTCCTCCTTCAAGTCTTAGCAACCATTTCCCGACCCAAAGGAAATTTTCTCTCTTTTGAGTCACAGTATTTTTCACGTGCCACATGTGTTATGATTGTTGATATTAGGTCTTATTTCCTGAACAGAAGTACACAAACTTCTGAGGCAATATGGCAAGCCACTAAATTAGTGAGTGCAAGCAAACTGGCAGTCTATATGATATTTTTAGAATTGGGAAATGTCACGTAAATTCCCAATTCCATTTCTCTTGAAAAATCAGAAGATTTGAATTACAGTCCTACAAGGCAGGGTTCAGGAAACTATGGCCCAAGGGCCAAATCTGGCCTGTCACTTGTTTTTGTAAATAAAGTTTTATTGGAACACAGTCACACCCATTTGTTTATATATTCTCTGTGGCTATTTTTGTGCCACAATGGCAGAGGTAGGTAGCTGCCACAGAGATTATATGGCTCACAAAGCCTATTTAATATTGGGTCTTTTACACAAAATGTTTGCTGAGCCCTACTGTAAAGCACCAAATGTGGGCCACCATAGAGGCTCCCTTTAAATGGAGCACACATCTCCAGTTCCTGCCAGGAAACCCCCCACCCACTCGTAGATCAAACCTGGCCAGTTGCAAGTATTTCTCTTACCCTCCAAGGCCTTTGAATCATTTGCATTTTTCATTCTTATTAATCCTCTAAATCACACCCTCACACAACATGAAAGCCATTATGCCATATAAGCAAGGCAATCTGTAAAACGTACCTAATAACATTATACTGCCAATATGAAATTTGATGATCAAGACTAAGAATATTCTTCAGTAACTGGAGATGAAGTAACTACTGATGAAGTAACTGCTTGCAGTTCAAACCTTGGGGTCTAAAGTCAGATTTGCCTGGGTTGAGATTCCAGCTGTAACACAGGTAAACTGAGTGACCCCAGTATATAAGATTGCCCTTTACTTTTCTCACCTAAAAATGCGGATAATGGGGTACATGGCTGGGGCCTAGAACTTACTTTAAATATACACATACAGGGGCACCTGGGTGGCTCAGTTGGTTAAGCATTCAATTTCAGCTCAGGTCATGATCTTATGGTTGGTGAGTTCAAGACCCGTGTCAGGCTCTGTGCTGACAGCTCAGAGCCTGGAGCCTACTTCAGATTCTGTGTCTCCCTCTCTCTCTCTCTGCCCCTCCCCAACTTGTGCTCTGTCTCTCTGTCTCTCTCTCTCTCTCAAAAATAAATACACATTAAAAAATAAAAAAAAATACATACATACATAAGAATCCTGTCTTAAAAAAAAAAAAAAAAGGGATGGGCGCCTGGCTGGCTCAGTCTGTAGAGCATGTGACTGTTGATATCAGGGTTGTGAGTTCAAGCCCCATGTTGGGCATAGAGCTTACTTAAAAAAAAAATTAAAAACATGCCGATAACAATAGTAACTACCCCTGGATTGAAGAAAGGATGAATTAAATTCCTTCAACTAGTATTTACAAATACCGACTGTCTGGCACTGTGCTGGGCTCTTGGGATACAAGAGTGAACAGAAAGGATAGTCTCCCCTCACTAAGAGCTTACCCTCTAGAAGGGGACATGGGTCAGGCAGCAGATACCAGAACCCGTGATACCTCTGCATTTACCCATAGCTGTGTTGGGAAGTGCTGACTGGCCTCTGGCTGCCAGACCCTTCTCCAAAGCAGCCAGGCAGCCAGAATTAGCTTGGCCCTTAGGTAAACCCAACCTGGAAGTCAGGGAATTAATGCCCCAAATGCAGCCCTCAGCCAATGGGGAATGGGAGCCAGTGGATAAAGGCTTCCACCTCCCACGCTCGTGTTTCAGCAGAACAACTCTGTGAGGTGTTCTACAAGCTTCCCAGAGGTGCCTCCCCCACAGTAGTAAGGCTAACACTCTTAGCTGACTTTGCATCTTCCTGTCTCTTCCCACATCCCCGTGCTCGCTTCAGCAGCATATACACTCAACCTGCACCCTCACCCCCACTCTGGCAATGTCTTCCAAATAACCAATCCACAGTCAAATCCTTGTCTCACTCTGCTTTAAGGGAAACTCAAAGTAGAATGGACATTAAAAAAGAAGAAGAAAGAAAAAATACAAGAAGGTAGTGAGAGCCATGCAGAGAATTAAAATAGACATGAACAAAGTAAGTAATCAGAGGCATGGAAAGCCTCAGCTAAGACCTGGGGACAAGAAGAATTCAGCCATGCATGGTCTAGGGGAAAGAATAATATGGAATGGAGGGAACAGCTGGTGCAGAGGGCTGAAGCAGGAGTGTGGTTGGCATGATAAAGAAGAGAAAGGAGAGTGAACTAGGAATTTAGCGGGTGAGGAAATGAGTGGAGAGGAGGCCAGATGGTGAGGGACATCATAATCCAGGAACATCATTCTAAATGCCATGGAGGAGAGGTCATGGGAAGGTTTTAAGCAAAGGAGTGACGTGGATTGATCTGCAGTTTTGTGAGAGTAGGTTAGTGGGGAGGGAGTAAAAACGGGACGCCCAGCCATGACGGTGGCTTGGACTAGTGTAGTAATAATGGGAATAGAGAGAAATAGAAGATTTGGGATATGTTTTACAAAGAACAATGGCAAACACAAATAGGGCCTACTGTTTGTCCCACGTTCTTCTAGCAACCCTCTATATATTAACTAAACGTTCACAAAATCCTAGGAAGATGGCTATTATTCTTAGTCCCATTTTATAGATAGGAAAACTGAGGCACAGAAAGATTGAGTGATTTGCCTAAGGTCACCCGGGCAGGAGATCTGAACTGAGACCATCTGGCTCCACAGGCATACTCTGCCTCACTAGTGCCTACTGAGGGATCAGATGTGGGGAGGAGGAAGCCTGAAGGGAAGCAGGCCCCCAGAGCTGCAGACGTTCTGTTAGAACTGCCGGTCCCCCTAGCCCCCAGGCCTCCACTGCTGGTGAAGAAGGGGCCACTGACATCGCTGGGCTCCAGGCAAGAGCCCATCCGTACCTGTCCCTACCACTCATAGCCTCACCACTGCCATCACAATCTGCCTCACGACCATGTTGGGGATTTGAGCCCTCTTCAGCCCAGGCCTTTCCTCCCTCCCCCAGACTCAGATCTTCCTGGCAGTGCCCCCTCACTTTCTCCCCATCGCCCACAGGGACCCCACCCAGCCATGGGCAAAGCCCCCCATATCATCAGACTCCTTAGTGTCCCCTTCACCTTCTGGCTGTCATTCCTGGGCTGGACATTCAAATCACTTCCAGCGCTTGGAAACACACCAGAGTCCAGGCACCCCACCGGACTAATTAAATTAAAATCTCTGACGGTGGGGTGCAGGCAGTAGTATGGTATCCTGGTTCCCCAGTTACTTATTTGTTATTATTACTTTTATTATTTTATAAAAAAAAATTTAATGTTTATTTGTTTTTGAAAGAGAGAGACAGAGCACAAGCAGGGAAGGGGAAGGGAGAGGGAGACACAGAATCCGAAATAGGCTCCAGGCTCTGAGCTGTCAGCAGAGCCGGACATGGGGCTGAACCCACAAACCGTGAGATCATGACCTGAGTCGAAGTCAGACGCTTAACCGACTGAGCCACCCAGGCGCCCCTCCAGTTTTTTAGTTTGAATGTTTATTTATTTTTGAGACAAAGAGAGCGGTGGTGGGGCAGAGAGGGAGGGACAGAGGATCTGAAGCTGGCTCTGCACTGTCAGTGCAGAGCCCGATGCGGGGCTCGAACCCAGGAACCGTGAGATCGTGACCTGAGCCAAAGTTGGGTGCTTCACTGACTGAACATCCCAGGCGCCCTTCCCCAGCTGTTTCTAATTTGTGCCTCCAGAACCAGGACCCAGACCCCGGTTCTGCCAAGCACTCAGCTTCCCCAGCCGCTGTCTCTCTCAAGTGGTGGTGCTGCCATTCCTGCCTCTGCTCCATGGGCCTGGAGGTGGGGGGCTCCTCCTTGCTCCCCTTTGTCACTGCCAGACCTTTCTCCACCGTCGTTCCTGTAAAACCTTCTGGCTTTGAACCTCCTGTCATGGGAGCGCAGCTCTTGTCACCTCTCCCATTCAGTCACCTCCCGGCCAGCAGGTCACCACCTCATTGCTTGAGGATTTTAGCTCCTGGCTCCCCGTCATGCTCTCTGACCAGGTCCTGTTTTAAGTCTTGCTGTTTTCAATTCCCAACAGACACATGTACTTTGCAACACTCTCATTCCATGACCTTCTGTCTTCCAATCACCTTGCCTTGGCCACCCCATGCTAGGGTCTGGCTCCATCTGTAACCTCAGCTTCTAGTTCACTCCCTCTAGGACTCAGCCCCCAGTGATCCTTGAAGGCCGGGATCCTGCCCCCTCTCCAATGACTCATGTCCTCTCTTCCCACATTGTCCACCTTCGGCCCCAAGCTCAATCTGTCAAACCACTCCATTGCATCTACCCTTAACCCCATTGCCTTTCTTATGATTCGTAGCATCCGCTTGGCTAAACCTCAACCCCGGTTAAACCCACCTGTCTGTTCCGTGCCAGCTCCAGTGCAGCTGAGCGTGACTGGACAAGAAAACAGCTGTGCTGGTGGCCTTCAGTGAAGCCACCATCATTAAGCACAAGTGAGCGCTCCATTCTGCCAGGTTAGCCCACTGTACTATCGGCTGGTGGTTCTCAAAGGTGGTTCCTGGATGGACAGCGTCAGAAATGCAGTTGTCAGGCCCCACCCCCCACCTACTGAATCAGAAACCTGGGGAGGGAGGGGGACAGGGCAGCAGTCTGCATTAGCAGTCGTCCAGCCTGATGTGCGTGCTCAGATTTAAGAGCCAATGCTCTAGTCTGTCTCCTCTCCCACCCTCCTCTTGTGCCTGCAAAGGTGTGATATGTTCTCTCCCACCTCACGTGCAGTTTGCTTCCTTACTCAGTAAGAACCGGAAGAAATCAGAGGAACTTCCACAACATACCTGTGCCCCTCTTACTGCACGCAGGTCCTCACACCCTGCCTGCTCTCTCTTAGGAAGGATGTACTGGCTGTCGGGGCTCCTGAGGCCATGGCCCAATGACTGCCCTGGTTCAAGCCACCACCAAATCTTGGCTGGATTTTGGCAAAAGTTTCTTAACGAGTCTCCTTGTATCAGTCCTTGCCCCACCACTTTATCCTCCATACAGCAGCCAGAATCTTCTCATCGAAATGCAATTCACATCTCTCCTTTGTCCCAAACCCTTCAGTGGCTCCCCATCTCTCTCAGAGTAGAGGCCAAGTTCTACCTATACCTACAGGGCTCTACATGATCTGCCCACCCCTCTGTTTCCCCCTTTGACCTCATCTCCTGCCATGATGCCCCCTCCCTCCACCTGCTACCACCACACTGGACTCCCTGTTTTCCTCAGATATTCTGCATATTCTCCCACCTCAGGGCCTTTGCACTTGCTGTTCTTTTTGCTACCAGATATCTGGTCAGCTTTCCATATCCTTCAAGTCAATACCCAATGTCACCCTCTCAGGGAGCCTTTCTTGGCCATCTATTATAGTTTTAATTCCCAATTACTGACACTTCCATCTCTCTCCAGTGCTTTATTTTTTCTCCTAATATTTAGCACTAATAGAGTATATATTTGACTTTTCAATCTTGTTTACTCTGTCTCTGAGGACAGGACATTTTACTCTTTTGTGCCCAGCTGAATGTTTGGCATAGAAAGAGACTAAGACCACCAGTCTTTTTGACTATTTGCTTCCTGTTTTCTCTTTACCTAAAATTTGGCTCCTTTCTGAGAATGTTCTCCCATTATAGCTTCCTTAGGTTGGGTTTGTTTTCTGTTCCATTCCCCTTGTACCAAGGGGCTTGAAGGGGAAGTGGTGGGTGACCTCCTGCGCCTCATTGCCACACCCAAACCATTCTCTCTCCTTCCTCCATAAACCCCCACTGCTTAGAAATTCATATACTCAGACTAGACCATCTGGTCACAATGTCCTGTGGCCCCAGGGCATTTCCCCTCATTCCTTGAGAACTTGAGGCCTTGTATCACTGTCACTATCCCTACCACTGCCTCATCATAATTCTTGCTGATTTTTATTATCCTAAGTCATTTTCCAAGACCCAGGACTCTCAGGTCCTGAGGTCTTCTTCAATGATGTTGCCCTCCACACTAACTCAGCCCAGACACAGACTTTGTTATTACTAATAGCTTTAACCCATCCATTTCAGGCATTACATGCTATAACCATCCACCAATCTTTCCAACTCACCCCTCTGGCCCCTCAAGTCCAACAACCATTCCATCTCACTACACCCTCCATCCATTGATCTCCACCTTTTCACTGTCCCAAGCACCTGCTATCAGGCCCATCCTTGCTTCTGCCCACAGCAGATTCCACAGCTTACCAGTAAACTTTTAAGCTTAACTTAAAAGTTAACTCCTCAGCTACCTTTTCTCATTTTACGACTTCTACATGGCAAAATTCCAGCCTTCTGGAGAATGTAACAGTCATTTGCTCTACTCCTGGGCAACTAGGTGCTGCAATAAAAAAACCACAGAACCATGCTGGAGACCTCACTTTATTTTTTTATTTTTACTTTTATTTTTTTGAGGGGGAGAGGCAAAGGGAGAAGAAGAGAGAATCTTAAGCAGGCTCCACGCACAGTGCAGGGCCCAACCTGGGGCTTAATCTTATGGCCGCGAGATCATGACCTGAGCCCAAATCAAGAGTCGGATGTTTAACCGATTGAGTCACCCAGGTGCCCCTGAAGGCCTCATTTTGAATTATTAATAATAGCTACATGCATTTTGTTCCCTATGGGAAGGTACCATTATAAGTGCTCTCTGCAGAAGAAGTCATTTGATCCTCATGAGGACTATTATCATCATCTGCATTTTCAGGATGAGAAAACTGAGGCACGGAGAGGTCCGGGGACTGGCCCAGGATCACACAGCTAAGTGGGAGAATTCTAATGGAACGCTGGGCAGTTCAGCTCCAGACTCCACATCAGAACCTCTACGCCAGCGCTCAGGGCTGCTAACGCCCAGCAGGTACAGCACATTTCCCCATAGGCCTGGCCTTCTCAGGCCAGACAGGGCATCAGATCGACCTCAGACAAACCAGGAGGGCTTGTTAAACACAGATGGCTGGCCCCATTCCCCAGGGTTCTGAATCCCTGATAAGAAGGGGTGGGCCTGGTCATTTGCATTTCTAACAGTGCCCAGGTCAGGCTGCTGTGCTGGTGTGAAGGCCCCGGTGAGGACCCTGGCCACCGTTTCACACCTTTGCTCAACCTCCAACACCTTGTCCCCATCTTCACTCTTGACTGATACCCTAGCCTCCAACCTCCCTGAGAAGACAGAAGACTTCAGAAGAGGATTTGCACAAGTCCCCCATCATTCTTCCTCACCTTCCTGCTGCCTTCCCTCCTGTTGTCACAGACCAACTGTCTCTCTGCCATGTTGCCCCCATCAGTATAGAAACATGCTACAACGTTCCCTTAGGCAAAAATGACTTCAAATCTCCCTCTTTGCTACCTCACTGCTTTCAACAAACATTCAACAGAACTTCTCAAAACAGTTTTTCACCAGCATCTCTTCTCATTTTTTAATACTTTATTGTGATAAAATATATAACAGAGAAATTGCCCCTTTTAAACATTTATGTATGTATGTATGTATGTATGTATATATGTATGTATGTATTTTTGAGAAAGAGAGAGAGAGTGTGTGTGCAAATCCCACACAGCAGGTGGAGCCTGACTCAGGGCTCAATCTCCTGAACCGTGAGATCATGACCTGAGCTGAAATCAAGAGTCGGCCACTTAAATTAGTTGGACAAAGCCACCCAGAATATGCCCTTTTAAAGATTGTTAGTGTATGATCCAGGGGTGTTAATCACATCCACACTGCTGGGCAACCATCATCACTGTTTCCAATTTTTTTCCTATGTATAGGAAATCCCAAAGTCACAAGAAAGCTACTGGAGCTAATGAACAGATTCAGAAAAGGTCCAGCCTCCTGTTGTCTCTTGAATCTTCCCCAACCACGTTTTACCTCTATTTCTCCTCCTAAATGGCTCTTTCCAAAATTTCCTCTGAGCTTCATTTTGCTAAAGCCAACAGTCAACGCTTGGTCCTCATCCTACCTTTCCTGCTGTATCATGACATGGTTGATCATTTCTTCCTTTTTGCAACAGTGTCTTCACTTGGTGCTGTGGACTGAATATTTGTATTCATGTGTTGAAACCTAATCCCCAATGTGATGGTATTTGGAGGTGGGGCCTTTGGAATGTGATTAGGTCATGAGCATGGGGCCCTCATGAACTTTAGACTGTTGCCCTTCTGAAAGAGACCGCAGGGAGCTCCTTGTCCCTTCTACCATGTGAGGACACAGCAGAAAGATGTCTGTCTATGAACCAAGAAGTGGGCTCTCACCAGATACCAAGTCTTCTGGCACCTTGATCTTGGAGTTTCCAGCTTCCAGAACTATGGGATATGCATTTCTATTGTTTATGACACAATCAATGTGTGATACTTGGCCATAGTTGTCCAAATGGACTAAGACACTTGGCTTCCCACACTACAGTCCCTTGGTTCTCTCCTGCCTCTGTGGGAGACAGGCAATATGGCCACAAGCCAAAGAATGCCACCAGCCACAGAGGCTAGAAGAGGCAAAGAGCAGGTCCTCCCAGAGCCTTCAGAGAGAACATGGTTCTGTTGACACTTAGCATTCAGACTTCTGAGTTCCAGAACTGTGAGAGAACCAATTTCTGTTCTTTTGAGCCACCAAGATTGTGGTAATTTGTACAGCAGCCCTAGGAAACTAATAGGACAAGGTCTTCAGTTACTTCCTTCCCTGAGCCCTTACCCTTACCCCCTGAACCTGCTCCTCCCACTGCCATTTCAGGAAAGGACAATTCCCAGCCTCATAGTTGCTCATAGTTGCTCAGGCCAAACTCTTTACTTTCTGTCACACCCCATGTCCAAATCATCAGCAAATCCTGTTGGCTCTACCTTCAAAGATAGATCACTTCTGACCTCCTTCCTTGCAACCACCTGGGGCCAAGCCAAGATCATCTCTTGCTCAGGTTTTTGCAACCATCTTCCGTCTCCCTGATTTTGTCCTTGCTCCTTACAGTCTATTCTCAAAACAGTAGCTGGAGTGATGCTGTAAAAATGTAAGTTGGACTTTGCCACTCCTTTGCTCAGAACTGTCCAAATGTCCTCCAGCTCACTCAACATAAAAGCCAAGTCCTTACAAGGCCTTACAAGGGCCTATATGATCTGGGTTCCTGTAACCTCTCTGTCACTCCCCGCCGCTACTCTCCCCCTACCTCATCACTCAGCTCCTTGGACAAACCATTTGCTTGCCACTTCAGGAACTTTTCACCGAGAATGCTGGGAGTCTAGGAGGGAAGCTGATAGAATTTCCAGGGTACATTTTGTGCTGTTAGAGATTTGAAGACATGAATTTAAGGTGAGACCAAATTGGGGTGCCTGGGTGGCTCAGTAGATTAAGCGTCTGACTTCAGCCTAGGTCATGATCTCATGCTTTGTGAGTTCGAGCCCCGCATCAGGCTCTGCACTGGTGGTGTGGAGCCTGCCCGGGATTCTCTCTATTTATCCCTCTCTCTCTGCCCCTTCCTCACTTGCACTTCCTCTCTCTCAAAATAAATAAATAAATACACTTTAAAAAATATTAAAAAAAATAAAGTGAGACCAATTAAAAAATAATAATAAAAAAGTGAGGCCAATTGGTACAGTTTGTTCTCTTCAACATTCAATTGGGAATAAGTGAATGGACAAAGAAGAGGTTTGGGTGTGGCCAGATCAAAGTTTTTCTAGGGAAGAATAATAGGAAGAGAAGATAAGGACATTAAGGTCGTTTGTGTAAGGGAGTGATTATAATGTTGGACCATGAAATCTACACTGGATAGGAAGGAATTACATTAGATAATGCAGAGGAAACACTTACTAGGGGTCCTGGCACATTGTAAGGGCTCAGTAAGCAAGAGGTAGCCTTTTTTTTTTTTTTTTTTTTTTTTTTAAGTAGGCTTCATAACCAGCATGGAGCCCAACGCAGGGCTTGAACCCTGAGCTCAAGACCCGAGATCAAAAGTCAGACATTTAATTGACTGAGCCACTCAGGCATCCCAGCAAGAGCTAGTATTAGCACAAGCATTCATCCTAAGTATACTAAAACCTGAAAAATACCTGGCAAAATTAACTACAGTACTATACTCTGCCCAAGTACTTGTGATTAAGCCTCAATCCCACAAATAAGAGATGGCTTTGAAGATAGAACAATAAAATCCAAGACAAAGATAATAATTAACAAATATATATGTATTTTAGGTATAAACAAATAAAAAGCATATTTTTGAGTTCACCACTGCCAGAGCGAAAAGTCGTAATTGCTTTCAACACTAAGAATTTATAAGAAGCAGCATGCCAAAAGCACATCCAAACAAACACATCCTTCACTTTAAATACATAAAGCCTTGCTTACCCTGAAATGGTTCAGCCTGATGCTATGGTGGTTTTCTCTTTGATGTATGCCTCATCTTACAAATCGTTACTGACTTGCTTTCAGCGAGACATTAATGCTGACACAGAGAGTGCTTTTCATCTGTTACCCATATCTGCCAAGTGCAAGCTGTGGTTGACTAATTGGAAACACACAACTAAATGGAATAATGTTATCAATGTGCTCTGGGTGCCCAAGGCCACAGCCCATGTTCCTTCAAGTTTCACTATTATTCAAAAATTTGGCTAAGAATACATTTTATTTCTATGTTCACAATAGACAGAGATGTTAATAAGTAGAATGTCAAAGTCACATATATTTTAAAGGTTAAAGCATATCAGCAAAATTCAGGAGCTGGGCCACGGAGCAAAAAAATCAACAGATGGTAGTTGTGGTAGGAGGCTCCATCTGCCAAACCAAGGTCCTGCTAATTTAGGATTAAGATGAACTCTCTTTGTCAACACTGTGATAGAGGGAATGGTCCCAACCTTTTTTTTTTTTTTAAGATTTTATTTTTAAGTAATCTCTACACCCAATGCGGGGCTCAAACTTACTACCCCGAGATCAAGAGTCTCATGCTCCACTAACTGAGCAAGCCAGGTGCCACTGATCCCAAGATTTTTGAGCTAAGCACGCAGGTGGATGGGGTTGCCAGTTACTAAAATAAGGGAGCTGGGCCAGAAACAATAGTTGTGTGTTCAAGTCTTTGATTTTATACTTCTAAATGTAGGAGCCTCAACTTTATTATCTGCAGAATGGGTGTGATAACTGAATTTTTCTCAATTCTATCATTCATTTCATTTTTTAATGTTTATTTATTTATTTAGAAAGAGAGAGTGTGTGTGGGCATGAACACAGGGATGGGTGGTGGGGAGGGGCAAAGAAAGAGGGAGAGAGAATTGCAAGCAGGCTCTACACTGTCAGCACAGAGCCAGATGCAGGGCTGGATCCCACAAACCATGAGATCATGACCTAAGTGGAGATCAAGAGTGGCTCACTCAACTGACTGAGCCACCCAGGCATCCCTGTCCCCCAAATAAAAGCTTTAAATAAAGTAAGTGGAAACAAGAAGTTGTATACGAGGCATTAAGGAGTGACTGGTCCCTGGGGTCGAGATGGGGTGGAGAGGAGGGGCAGCTGCAGCCTGCCAATGTCCCACTGCTCAGGCCAATGTCCCACTCCCAGACCAATGTCCCACTGCCCAGGCCAATGTGCTGCTAGGATTTCATGTAGCCTTCCACAGAATCAAAGCCTGGCAGAGCACAGCTAGAAAAAGGAGAGGGAAAACATCTCTTCCCTGCTCCGTGGGGTTATTTATCTATAATTTGGTGTAACTAGGTTCAAGGATGGCATTTCTCTGGAGCTGGTTCCTACCCCACTCCCTTTCTTTTGTGGATCGCTAGGAAATCTACTTGAGAACACTGCCAGATTTGGCTCGCCCAATCAGCACTCTGCTGGAGGACCTGGGACCTGCATTTATTTGTTTACATGTCCATCATTTATGTAACACCTTTGTTAAAAATGTTGCAGGTGGCTCTCCATCACTGTGTGAAAGCCAGTGTCAGGTCAGTGGTCCATGATGTCATACGTGATCTGCTGCACTGTTATTTCCCTGACCCTCCGCTCCCGTCACAGTGGCTTCTTGGCCATCATACCGTGAACGCTGCTGTCTCAGGTCTTTGTATTTATTGTTCCCTCCTCCTTAACTGTTTCCCCCCCCCCACCACAACACCCTTAGATATTCGCATATCATCTTCTAAAAGGTCATTACTCAAGTGTCACCTTTGCAATAACACCTTTTCTGAACACCTTGCCAAAATCGCAACCCACCCCCAACCAGCTTCCTATTTCCTCCTCCACTTTACTTTCTCTCCATAGTAGATAGGGACAACCAGCATACTATTTTACCTATTTACCTGATTTATTGCCTATCTCTCTATTAGAACATAAATTCCATAAAGGCAGCAATCTTTATTGTGTTTGTTGCTTTACCTGCTGTGCCTACAACAGAGCCTGGAACATACAGGTGCTTAGTAAGTATTTATTTAAATAACTAATCTTTCCGTGTTTAGCATCTCCCTCTTCTTCAAGGTAGGACTACTGGGCCAAAGGGATGAATTTTTTTCTTTATAGTTCTTCACCTCAGTTGTTGTGTGTATCAATGGTGTGTTTCTTTTTATCATTGAGTAGTATTCCATGGTATGGGTATATCATGATTTGTTCAACCATTCACTCATTGAAGGACATCTGGGCTGTTTCCATTTGGGGGCTATTATGAATGAAGTTGCCATAAATAATTGTGTATGGGTTTTTGTGTGAACACAAGTCTTCATTTCTCTGGGACAAATGCCTATGAGCACAATTGCTGGCTTGTATGGTAGTTGTATATTTACTTTTTTTTTTTTTTTTAAGAAAGAGAACATGAGCAGGGGACAGGGGCAGAGACAGAGAGGGAGAGAGAATCTTAAGCAGGCTCCACACACTCAGCACAGAGCCTGACATCGGACTTGATCCCACCACCATGGGATCATGACCTGAGTCAAAATCAAGAGTTGGATGCTTAACCCACTGAGCCACCCAGGCACTCCTAGACAAGATACTTCTAAAGCATCCAACATACTACTTGTCACAGTGTTATGCACAGTTCCAGACTCAAGCTGTCTGGGTTTTTGTGTTGGCTCCAGCACCTATCAGCAGTTCCTTGTGACTTCGTTTTGTATCATTTCTTCATCTTTAAGAATGAGTCCAAAGATAGTACAGTCAGCAATATATAGTGTTGTGAGGATTGCGGGAGACAGCCATAAAAAGTACCCAACAAAGTATTTGTCTGGCTCAGAGTAAACTTCAGCAAAATGCTCTAGATTGTTTTCTGCTGTGATCTCATGGTTTTGAGATTGAGCCCTGAAATGGGCTCTGCGTTGAGTGTGGAGCCTGCTTGAGAGTCTCTGTCTCCCTCTGCCCCACCACTGTGAGTGTGTGTTTGCTCTCTTTCTCTCTCTCAGAACAAAACAAAAAAAAGTATTGGATGCTTAACTGACTGAGCCCCCCAGGAACCCCATATATTTACTTTTCAAAAGACACTGCCAAGCTGTTTTCTAGAGGAACTGCCATTTTACGTCTCTACCAACAATGTAAGAGTGATCCAGTTTTTCCGCATCTTTGCCAGAATTTGGTTATCAACACTATTTTTAATTTTAGCCATTTTGATGTCTAGTGATACTGCAGGTTTAATTTGTACCTTCTCTAATAGCTAATGATCTTGAACATCTTGTTTTTGTATGTTTAGTTGCCATTTCTTTATCTTCGCTGAAATGTCTCTTAATGTCCTCTGCCCATGGTCTAATTGGATTGCTTGCTTTTTAGTATTGAGTTTTAAGAGTTTCTTCAATATAGTCAGAGTACTAGTCCTTTGTCGTAATTGTGCTTTGCAATACTGTCTCCCACTCTATAGGTTGTTTTCCCATCCTCTTAATGGGGTATTTCACAGAGTAAAAGTTTTTAGTGTTTAGTTTTCAATTTTTTCCTATATAGGTCAGTTTGGAGTCAAGTCTAAGGATTCTCTGACCAGCCATATCCTAAAGATTTTCTCCTAAGCTTTTCTCTAAAAGTTTGAAAGCTTAAAGTTTTACACTTAAATCTGTGATCAGGTTTGTGTTAATTTTTGTATAATGTAGAGTCTGCATTTTAACAAGCTCCTCATTGAGAACTGCTGGGGAGAAATTTGTAGGACTTCAATAGTGATGTGAAGGTAAATGTTGCACAACAGGCTCCAGATGGGGAGGGGAAATTTCTGTGGTACAAATACAGCCTTCATAGCTGACTTCAAGCTACCAGTACTATGCCACTGAACACAGAGTCAGGAAGAGCTGCTCAGAAGCACACTAATATGTAGTATTTCCAAACTTACAACAGATACAGGTAATAATAAAATGTAGTAGGAAGTATTTATTACCTTTGTTTTGTTTTGTTTGTTTTAGTGTAATTTATTTAATTTTATATCAAGACTTTGGAAAGTTCTAAGAGTTTATCCTACTTGTAAGCTAACAAATTGTCAGTTTCATGGATGCCAGCAAAATACATGAGACTCCCAGGTCAGAAACAAAGGCCTTTATTACTCACAGCAGCTGCAGCAATCAGTAATCAGCATTATCTTGCGCTAGTTCCCTGAGCCCCGATTCCCATGGGGGGATGCAAAGTGGGCCAGCTGCTACTTACGCTTGCTGTGGGTTGAACATGGGAGAGGAAGCCTGAGCTTAGGGACTTGAATCTTTTATGATAACTTATCATCTTTTGTAATGCTCAGAGGTAAACATCATTTTTATTATTCTGAATGATAAGCAAACCTGCCCTTTCTTCTGGAGGTAAATACTAAACAACTCTGAAAAGACCACCCGGAATGAAGAGTCACTGCCTCCACTTGCGATACCAGCTAAAATGAGAGAGAACCATGAAGAATTGGCTCCCAATGGTTTACATAATTTAATTTTAATAATGGCTGGGTTTACCAGCTCACAAAATTCCTGAAAATTTAACAATAGGCCCTCAGAAGCCAGTACTATATTTGGCCCCAGCACACAAATGTGTTTTGAGGAAGAAAAAAGGAAAGGGAAGAAAGGACAGATTCCCTCTGGGTTGATTTTACCAGCTAGGAGCCCAGAAGGCTGGACATGAGGCCCCATCACTGGAGGAAGCTGTTTTCATATTTTGTTTCGTTTTGTTTTCCAGAATGGTTATGATTATCATGGAAATTATAATAATGGTAATTAAAGTAAAAATAGCAACTATTCTTTATTGGCTGTTAAGTTTAGGTCATACATTTTGGGGTTTTATCTCATTTAATCTTCATGATGGCCCTATGGAGTAAGAATGGTCACTTATTGTCATTTACTAAATGAAAAAAAAACAAAACTCCCAGGGGTGAAGGAAAAATACTGGGCTGGGACTGACCTTTTCTGGCAAACTCTAGTTCTGAGGAGTTGCAAATTCACAGTCCTAAAAGCAGCTTTTCCACTCAGAACTCACTTCAACTGGCATTATTTGCATTGCCCCTGCCTTCTCGCTGCCCTTCATAGAAGCAGCGCTCTGGGGTGTAATGGTGGCAGGGCCAAGAGTGCAGATTTCTGGTGTTTATTTGCCAGTGAGGTCCGGTGTAACCTTGGGCAGACTGATTCGTCTCTGCACCTCTGTTTCCTGATCTGTCAAATGGGCTATTGATACTGTTCTGCCAATCTTGCACAATTATCCTGAAAATCAAAGATGCATCCAAATTGGCTGGGCTTGGAGCTTAGGCTTCATGACTTTGTACCAGCCATAAAATCTCTGGTCCCCTAAATTTCTTATTTATATTGTGAGGGGGGCACATGTGGCTGCTATGAGGCTGTCAGATTCTAAGTCTATAAATGAGATAATAGTTCCAGGAGGGCCTGGAAAAGCCAGAAAGCAGCTCTGAAATGTGAGGTAGTGGTTTTATTTTCCACTGCCCCACTGCTTTTATTTTTAAGTTCATTTATGTATTTTGAGGAGGGGTAGGAGCAGAGAGAGAGGCAGGGAGAGTACCCCAATCCCAAGTAGGCTCCATGTCGCCACGGGCTCAATCTCATGACCATGAGATCACGACCTGAGACCACGACCTGAGATCGTGACCATGAGATCACAAAGAGTTGGATGCTTAACTGACCAAGCCACCTGGGTGCCCCATGTCTTACCTGTTTTCAGCTTCCTGTGGTTATGCAGCCTCTGAGCTCAGAGAGGGTCATGTGAGCATTTGTGATTTGAATCTTCAGACTGCCAGTGATGTAGTTCATGTGGGGCTGGCCTCCTTAGGGGCAGATGAAAGCTTACCCCAGATGTTAGGGAGGAGGCATCTGGGAGGAGCATGGATGGGGGGAGGTAAGGGGGGTGGGAGTGGGGAGTGTGTGGGTGCTCAGGCATGAGCTGCCTCTGGGCCCCTCAACTCAGGGTCTGCTCAGAGCTCTGCCAAGTGGTCAGGCCTGGGTGCTGGGCCCAGAGTTGCCAAGGGAATAGCTGGAGGAGGGCATTCTAAGCCCAAGGACTAGCAAATGCAGGGCCTAGATGGGGGAATAAATTTGGCAGGTTCAAGTGGTAGCAAACCAGCCTGGCTGGAGAGACAAAGGGGAAGAGGTCATAACCTGCTCTAGGCAGCCACACTTACAAGAAGCCAAGGAGCCTCCAGGGGGCCAGGCGAGGGATGTTCTCCAGTTCTTTTCACCACCCAGCTCTCAGGCATGGTCTGGGAGGCATTGGCCTTGGGAGGGATCCTCCTATCTTCCAAGGTCCCAGATACTCTCAAAGGAGTGGATCAGTCCCCCGTAATGGGGCCAATAGCCAGCAACATCCAGCTCTGGCTGTGCTCCGAGAGCTCTTCCTCCTCTCCAGTTGTCTGCAGGATGGGGCTGGGCCAGAGGGGAGGTGGCTGGCAGGACTCAAGATGCAGCCTTGAAGACTTGGCTCTTGATGCCTACCCATTAGAGCCAATGCTGCGTTACCTAGGTCCCTTGGCCTCTATTTGTCAGTTCCAGAAACCCACTCACCTTGGGAGAAAGGCTTCTGGCAGCACAACTGGTATATCATAAAATCACAGAATATCAAAACTGGAAGGGAACTCGGAGGTCACCGAGTAGAGCCGGAGAGATGGCTGTAAGTTACAACAGACTCCCAAGTGTCTTCCCAGGCTTAGGCAGTGGGGCTCAACCAAGCCGCACAATCTGTAAACCCATCTGGGGAGTTCACAAGAATTCCCAATTCCCAGGCTGCACTCCAGATTGATTGTAACAGAATCTCTCTGGGAAGAGGATTCACATTTTTAACGCCCCACCCAGGTGATTCCAATGTGCAACCAAGGTTGGGGACCAGGGCTCTGGTCACTTGATGCCTTCTGGTGCTGCAGTCATTATAAGTGGGGTCTCTGTGGTCAGACAGACTTGGATTTGAGCTCCTGCTCTGCAACTTGTTCCACTGAGTGACCACAACCAACTTTCTGTGCCTCTATTTCCTCATCTGTAAAAAGTGCATCATAGTAACACACCTATCTGATGTGCTGTTCTCAAGGCCAAATGTATTAATCCATGAAAAGCACATGGCACAGTGCTTCATTCCTTGTAAAAGGCCAACAAATGTGTTCATTGTCATTACTTTCCCAAAGTCAAGCATTCCATTAGAAAGCTCTTCTTTAGGTTAACTTCAAATGTTATTCTTATGGCTGCAAGAGTGATCTCAAGCAAGTTCTCAAACCCAAGTTTGCTTCTATCACCCGCCCACTTAAAATCATTCTGTGGTTTTCCGTTATTCTCAGGGTCAGGACAGAAGTCTTCAGTTTGACCCACCAGTCTTCAAGATCTGGGCTCTTCTAGTCATCTCCTCCTCTTACACCTTTCCCCCGCCCCGTGGCCTGAGGGAGGGGACTTTTTTGATTGCCTCCAGCTGCCAGGTTTTGTCACACCAAGTGCCTTTGCATGTGATCCTCTGCCCTGGAATGGCTTCTCCTCTTGGCTGCCCACGGCTAATTCACCCTGTAGCTCTCATCTTTGTCTTCTTTCTACCAGTTCAAGTTCTCCCTGACCTCTCTTATCAAAACAAATCCTCACTGCCATTCTCATGGGACCATGTCACAACTGACATTTCACATTTATTTGGTGGTCATTTGTCCAACACCTATCATCTGTGCTAGACTCTAAGCTCCAAGAAGACAGAGACCATATCTGCATTTTGCTCATCCTAGTATTCCCAATGCCTAACTCAGTGCTTGGCACATAGCTGAGGGTCAATAATTATATGTTGAATAAATAAAGTGGCCAAAAACAGTCACAAGATGAAGTGCAATAGTTGTTTAAGTCTGTCTTCTAGAGCTTCTCAAAGCACCCTTGACCCCAGGCCCCTTTGCAGAGGTGGGCAGACACTGTCAGGACTCCTGTTCCCCTCTCCTCTCTATTCCTCATAGAAGGTGGCTATTCCAGACACTCCACACCCTGCCCTGGGCAAGTTCTGGTTGTACGGGGCCTGAATGGGACAACAACTAGGAGATGGGGAGCCTTTCAAGAGTGATTCGCCCATACAGTTCTACCAAGTGATGAGGCAGTGAGAAGTGGTTCCAGATTTAATGCCCTCCTCAGCCTTTCACCTCCAGGGCCCTTGGTCTCCATGTAATTAAGCTCATACATTAAATGAGTTTTATTTGATAGGAGAGCCCCAAGTGGAATATGGACTTTTTATACAAGGGGGCCATTTTGGATAACTGTCAGTCTCAACTTGAAGATCAAAGACCACACGGGATAGGGCATGAATAGGTAAAATAGCCTTGCTAATTTACAAGGGCATCAGTGAAAATAAATCCCAGAGATAATTCTTCCTTCTTGTTTTTAATCAGGGCCAATCTGAGGGAAAAAATTATGAAGTAGATGAAGAATGGCTTTAAAAAAGCGATTTGGCCAGAGCCATCTTTGTGTTTTTTCTGAGAAATTTTTTTCTAAGCTCTGTCTCTGAAGCCGGGAGAGTGGGAGGGGCCAGGCCAGAAATTTCTCCAAGGTTCTTAGGAACCAGGGAGCATAGCACTGCCCTCAGGCACTGGGGTTGAAGAGTTAGACCTTCCAACTCATCCTCAGAGCTTTATATTCTTTGTCTATCTAGGCCTAAGGACAGCTGTGGGAGTGGCACCAAGAAAGGGGATAATGAAAAATGAACACCCCCCATTAAAGAGCAGAATTGGAGCCTTCCTGTTTTAGTTTTTCCCTCAGCCAGGGGTCAGGGATTGGCAAAACTGGCTGTGCCATAGGGCCAGCTAACTGGCCTGTTAACAGGCCAGACAACTCCTCCCCTCCCTGGGCTCTGCAGGCCCCACCAAGGACACTGAAAGGAGGCTGGAGGAGGTACAGCTGTTCTCAGCCCCTCCCATGCCCCCACCTGCCCTGGTGGGTTCTGACTCCGCAGGTCTGACTCCCTGCCTGACCAGGGGACCACTGGTGCCTTGACCTGGCAAGTCCTCAGGAGATGTCTGCTGAATCCATCGTAGACTCGATCCTGCTTTGTAGGAGGGCAGTGTCTGGGGCCCAGCCCCCTCACCACTCACCAGATCAGGGCACTTCTCATTCCCTGGCTCTCCTTCTCCCAGGGGACACACAGGTGGCAGGGAGGGCCCATACATGGGTCTGCTGGCAGCCAGTATCGCTGAAAGCACCCTCTGGATTCAGATGCCCTTGTAGTCCCGGCCTTGCATTTACCAGCTAGGCGACCTTGGCACTGACCTAACCTTTCTAAGGGCTCAAAATTCTCCATCTGTAAAGTGGGGATGATGATCCTCATAGCTGATCACTGGGGTGTTGAGAAGCTGAAAAAATACAATACATGGAAAAAGCCAGCCTAAGGCTAATGTGAGAGAAAGTGACTTGTCTTCCAGCTCAGGAAACCTAGTACCAGCAGTTGGTTGAAACTCTTCAGTGGAAGAAGACTGAATATGGAAGTTCAGCCTTTCAGAACATGCTGGCCTGATTCATCCAGCTGTTTTAATTTATGTTTCATGAACTCTTCTCCTAGCTCTGCTTCAGAGACAGAAACATAGATGTTCAGTGCCAAAATGGATTCTGAGACCATCTGATCCAACCCTTCCTTGTACAGATGGTAAAACTGAGGCCACCAGATGGGAAATGACTTGGCCAAAGCCACTCAAGAAATCAAGGCGGAGCTAGGACTGGAACCCAGATTTCTTGTTTCCCAGACAACTGCTGTATTCCCGCACTATCCCTGCTATCTCTGCAATTTTGAGTGTATGTGAAATCCTTTAACTGAAAGTGTTAGGAAGGCACGTGGCTCTTGTGTTTTATTCCTTTTCTTTTCCCCAGTGGAAGGTCATGGCTGCATAATACCAATGGCCAGAATCTCTCTTTTTTCCCTTTGGCTCTGAATCTAGACAACAGCCTAGAGAAAGACGAGAGAGGCTCTTCAAGTCTCTAAGCCTCAGGACTGGAGGTTTGTGTGGTAGACGTTCTCCCCCTAGTGGAATGAGCGAAGATGACAGGCCGGAAGTGGAAGAAAAGAGAGTTTCCCCTTCCAGGGCCTGGCTGCCAGGCGTCTGATGCTGCCAGGGTCTGTGGCCTCCCTCACCTCACTGTAATCACAGCACCGTCAGATCCCAGCTTTACTTAAAATTCTGATATTTTGTTCATTGTAGAGTTTTTTTTTTTTTTTGCATAAATTTTGATTTATTAAAATATTACCTTAAAATACGATTCGTATTTGTTACTGAGGTTTTTGGCACCCCCTTAAATTTTGTGTCTGAGGTAAGTGTCTCATTTGCCACCCGCCCCTAGCCATAGTCCTAATTCGGATGTCAGCCCTGGGAGACCCCGCAGACACATGACATGCAACCACCCTCACTTGTCAGAGGAGCCGTGAGGTCCAGCCAGGGCCAAGGCTGGCTCGTCAGGGCGGCGTGGGCCTGGTGCTCTTTGCACCATGATAATCGGAGCTGCAGATCGTCCAGGCTTTCTCCAAAGGAGATGGTGACAAAGACTCTTTCTTGGCCCAAACACCACTCACACTACTCGGAGCCCTCTTCTTGACTAGGCCTGTCAAGCTCAGCCTATAAAGACTTGAACGAACATTAACACAGTTTCTAATAGCTCAGGGCCAGGTCCCTAGGATGACCCTAAGCCTCCCTTAAAGTGGCTGATTGAGAAAACTCTAGGAAGCCAAAGGAATGTGCTATTTATTCCAGCCAACATGTGAAGATGGCACCCTGTGTCTCCCAGTCTCTGTGGGAGGGTAGGAACCCAATTTCAATAAACACCACTTAGCAGACCCAGGTGGGTGTCACATGGACCAGCTCCCTTCCTCTATTTTGTAGTTTTCCACTTCCCTGACCCCACAGAGCCCCCCATCCCTATTCCCTCCATCCCCCTTTAAAACACTTAGTCACCTCTGTACAAATGCAAGTTGGGTTCAGTTCACGTGGGACACTTTTCCCTATTGTAAGATTATATTACTGATTAAAATCTGTCTTTACCACTTTAACTAGGGTCGGCTTTCTTTATCTTTAATAGTGGCTGCCTTTCAAAATGTGCCTATTATGAGAAAAGAACTGGGGTTCAAGGGCAATTTTATTGCATTAAGATGCACCGGGTTCTGGGTCTTCATCAATGCCTACAAACGTGAAGGCGTAAAGACAGGTCCTGTTTGCTGAGGCCCACAACGAGCAGCCAGAAGCAGGAGGAGGGGCTGCTACCCCAGCGTGCCTGGGAAGGCCACCTACTTGGAACGCCTTCCTCACTTGGGCCTCCATCCTGCATCATCTGCCTAAGGACTTCAAGTGGCCCCCCACAGAGGCAGCCACCTCAGAAGTGGGAGTGGATAAGCCAGCCCTCACCCTCACCATCAGCAGGTTGCCAGCAACTCACTCAACCGTGTCACCTGCTCCTGTCCCACATGCCACAAACCTGGTGCTCCTATCACACCATCTCCAGCAGCCCCTGGACCACATCTAAGGAAGGTCTCTGCCTCTATCTGCCCCACCCCCCACAAAGAATGCTAAGATCTCCCCTCACCGTCCCCCCTCCCCATCTCCACGGCCCTCCCTGGGGATTTCCCTGGCAGGGTGCCAATGGGACATGGGTTAGGTCAGGCCCAGAAGGGGCAACCACAGGGCTTTGGGATCCTGCCCATCTTGCTCAGGCTGGATTTATTACTTAGACTATAAAGGGTTAAGTCAACTGCCTTCAAATGACTAAATCCCTGGGGGAAGGAAGAGGAAGTGGCTAAAGATGCTCCTAAAAAGTTTTTTTTTTTTTTTTTTTAATAAAGGAAAAGAAAAAAGAACTCTTCACAAAGATAACCTTCCACCTTCCTTCCTACGGGGGTGATGGGCAGGACCACAACCCATACACTAATCCACTCGGGCCCCAAATCCCTTCCTGGGTTTCTTAAACCCATCCCAATCCCCTACTTTTTGTGGCCCAGAGAGAATGGAGTTATTTTAAGTAATCCTCATTTTATTTAAGGAGGGGCCACCCATTTCCAGGACCACCCCAGGCAGCCCTGCTGGTCCCACCTTTCCAGCTAGAGGTCAGTCAGAGCAACCTGCCAGCTCCATCAGAAACTTCTCTTCAGCAATTGACCTGTGGGGCTCTCTCAGCACCAGCCACTTCATATTGTAGCTTTTTCTGTCCCTCAGATCCCTGTACTTTGGAAACCCCTGAGGAGGGGGCAAGATTCACTTACACGTTACTCCTTCCTGCCATCTTCTCACGCACACTTGCATATCCTGGTGTATCCACCTGATTGAGAAGTGAGCCTGTAGGTGATTTGTAACTAACAATAAAGTGCTTAAGTGTGAGACTGGCTTACCCATGCATTGAGCAGATTCAAGGTTATCCCCATATTAATGTCAGCTCACTCTTGCATTTCCATGAGATTTCCTGAGCAGAGTGAACTCTTTGCCATGGCCTGTGAGATTCTGTATCATATCCAGCCTCACACCTCATGCCTCCTGTCTCCTTTCTCACTTCACTCATCTCTCTGGCCTTCAGTCAGTCCCTGAGATATTTTCAACTCTTTCCTGATGCAAGGTCCTTGCACCACAGCCCCTTCTTCCAGGAGGCCCCTTCCCCCAGACCTTTGTCTTGCTCTGTCTTCTGCTTCTGGACTCAGCTTAAAAATAACTTCTTCCTGGGGTGCCTGGGTGGCTCAGTCAGTTAAGCATCTGACTTTTGGTTTTGGCTCAAGTCATGATCTCACAGTTCGTGAGATTAAGCCCCGCGTTGGGCTCTGCACTAACAGCGTGGAGACTGCTTGGGATTCTCTCTCTCTTCTTATTCTTCTCTCTCTCTCTCAAACTAAATAAGTAAACTTGAAAACAAATAACTTCTTCCTGGTGCTGACTGGGAGGGCACTTAAGAGAGCCTTGGGGAGTGGAAGAGGGGGAAATATTCTGTTTGTGACCTACATGGAAGTTACAAGCTGTGTGCATGTGTAAAAACTCATTGAGCTGTCCACTTAAGATTTATAGACCTTATGTAAGTAAACCTAAAAAAGTAAAATCTAAAAACAGTTTCAACTTCTTCCTTGTCCCATTACTATAGTAGTAATTCCTTTTACTTTTGACCATGGCATGTGTGTCTCCATCTGGAACAATAATTATATTCTTTGATTGTTTATTTGTAAGTTGTATCTCCTACTAGAATGTAAGCCTCACAACGACAGAGCCTCTGTCTATCTTGTTCACAGAGGCACCTTCCAGAGCATATCATAGTGCCTGTCACACAGTGGACACTAAAAAAATTTAGTGAATGGAGAGGTGGGAGGATGAATAAAAAAGCTTGGATTTAATGATGGAGGAAACAATGGGCAGAGGAGGAATGTCCGAGGCTGGGAGGTCCCACTCCCACTCAGAAGAGAGTTGAGGGGTCTTATTCTGGAAGTCCACGATCTGGTTACCTCCCTGGAGACCCAACACCTGCCTGTCTATACCTCATTGGGGTTGTCCTGGTCGGCATAGATGAGGAAGCCTGTGAAGAGGCTATCGGTCCAGTAAGGGTCGTAGAAAAGCCCATTCTGCTCTGAGTAGAAGATCTGCAGCCAGACCTCATCACCCTGCTTCAGAGCCAGGATGGTGGAGCCCGAGGCCACATCATGGTTGCCCGTGTTGGCATCGAAGGTCCGGATGCGGTACTGGCCATTGTGCACCAGGCCGATGGCCAGGTGCTTGTTGGCCAGGGTGATATCGTAGGTGAAGTAGTAGATCCCCGGCACGCCACAGACGAACTTGCCACTGGATGCGTTGTAGTGGCCGCCCTCGTTCATCAGGATCTTGTCAAACTTGATGGGCAGCCTCTCCCTTGGGTAGCTCTTGGTCACTGCCACTGAGAAGGCAGACTTGGCGTGGCCACTGCTGCAGCTGCAGGGGCCTGGGAGGCCCGGCTCCCCCTTCCTGCCCTTAGGCCCCTTCTTTCCTGGTGTGCCGTGCTTCCCCGGGGCACCACTGACCCCCTTGGGGCCTCGAGGACCGGCCCGCCCAATGGCCCCGGCTTTGCCCTTTGGTCCTGGCTTTCCCCGGTTACCTGTCCGGCCAGGTGGACCTGGAAGACAGAGCAGCTGGTGTTATGGAGGGGCCTTCATAGAACTAGGCAGAGGCTGTGGGCCTTGGCTTTCCATCCTTGGAGCAGGAGCCTTTGGGTAATGGAAAGAGCAAGAAGGTTTTGGAGTCACATAGAAATGGATGCAAATCCTGCTGGTATAACCTGGGGCACTTCTCCCAGTCTTATCTGGAAAATGGGAATGGTGATACTTACCCTCCAGAACCACTGTGGATCAGGGCAAAAAAGAATAACTTATAACAGTTCACCCCTTTCCTTCTCCCTGCCTTCTAGGGAAGAGTCTGGTTTGCCTGCCAGACCAGTCCTTCAATGGGCTGTGCTGGTAATGGGTTGACAAAAGAATTGGAAGAAGCCTCTTGACTTCAACATATCAATCTTAGTAAGAGCCCTGCCTAGTACACAAGGTCCCTGTCCATAGTGCAAGAGTTTAAGTGCAGCACTGTTTATAATAGCAAAACTAGGGACAACTAAATGCCTGTCCAAAGAGAAATGATTCATGGGGCACCTGGGTGGCTCAGTGGGTTGAGCATCCGACTTCGGTTCAGGTCATGATCTCACAGTTCGTGAGTTTGAGCCCCACATCAGGTTCCCTGCTGTCAGCACAGAGCTTGCTTCAGATCTTCAGTCCCTGTCTCTCTGCCCTTCCCCGGCTTGTAAGTGCTCTCTCTCTTCCCCCAAAATAAATAAACATTCAAAGAGAAATGATTCCAAAATTATGGTCTACCCATACTGTGCAATTCTATACAGGAGTTTTATTTATTTTTTTTTAATTTTTTTTTCAACGTTTATTTATTTATTTTTGGGGACAGAGAGAGACAGAGCATGAACGGGGGAGGGGCAGAGAGAGAGGGAGACACAGAATTGGAAACAGGCTCCAGGCTCCGAGCCATCAGCCCAGAGCCCGACGCGGGGCTCGAACTCACGGACCGCGAGATCATGACCTGGCTGAAGTCGGACGCTTAACCGACTGCGCCACCCAGGCGCCCCTATACAGGAGTTTTAAAAAAGTGAGGCGATTTATGTGTACTATTTGAAAACTTCTCTAAAGTACACTGTTGAGAGGAAAAAGCAGGTGACTGAAACTTTTTTGTTGAAAGGAAACCACAATACGAACTAGTTCTACAACCATTTAAGTGCATAGGAGAGTTGCTGGCCTATAGTAAACACTCACAGAATATAGTTGGCATATCCTGAAGAACATTCCCCAAGTAATGTTTCCCTGTAGAATGACCCTTGTTTTTTTATACCCAGATTTCATAACAGGTGCATTTCTCTCAATACAGTATTTTTGGCTAATGATTATACAGGAAACATGTCTATTTATGTCCCCTAAATTCAATACATCATTTTAAACAAAAGTGGGTAAAGATTTGAGTCATATCTAAATACAATTGTATAATTGGTACAATTGGTAGACTGGCAGAATTGGATGTAGGTGTTTGAAAAGTTTGCTGAATGTTAATCGAGGGCCTGCTTCTGAAGTTTGCTGGTGCCAGAGTCATCCTAGTATTATTGTACGCAGGTGACTGTTTGTAACCACCAAATGAACTGGGTGATCAAAAAGCAATGCTGTAGGCATTTTTCATTCTAAAAAGGTACTTTGCTTCTTATATGCATATATGTAGGCATTTTACTGTGTCTTAAACTTTTGAGTTAACATGTAATGCATTTAAATTTTTCCTATTTTAAGTAATTGGGAAATAGATTCCCAAAGAGCATTTTCTCACTGAAATTTCTCATTTAATTTTCAGGAGCAGATTGCTTATGTTAAGGGCCTGGCAATGAATGCCTGGTATTACTATGCACATATATAAATTATGTAGAAAAAGGCCAGGAAGGATATACATCTATCCAATTAATAGTAATTACCTCTGGAAAGTGAGAAGAAGATGAGAAGGGTAGGAATTAAGGAGCTCTCTTGCTTTATTTGTATTGTTTGAATATATTACAATAAGAATTTATTTGTGTATTACTTGTAATTAAAAAAAATTTTTTACATGGGGAAAAAGTCAGATTATAAAACTGTCCCATGAAAAAATAAAAATAAGCAAAACTTATTGCTTTAATAGAGGGAGAAAGGTGAGGAGGAATAAAGACTGAGTCATTTTGAATTGGAGATTTTGGGGTGAGACAAATAGATAAGAAAGCTTATCAGGAAGTTCTACAGTGTGTTATGTGGTGTACCTCCTTCTTGATACCTTTTCAAGAAACTTCAAGAAAAGCTGGTTTTACTTTTTAAGACCTTTTTGGAGATGGATTTGTATGTGTATGTCAGGGAGAGGTGGTTGGATGATATCCTGTACTTGTCCCAGAGTGGCCCAGCTTTGCAGGTCAGGACTCTCTGTCTCTTAGCACCACCTTCCTTGGTGTGTTGCCTTAATTCTCAGCAGAGACTCTCTGCATGGGCAGGAGAGATGGCCAAGCCTATATCCTCATGGCTCTTGATCAAGGAAAAAAAGTCAATAGCAGAGATACCCTCTCACCTCTGGGACCTGTAAGATGAATGTCAGGGAAAACTCGGTCTGGCCCTGCTTGGAGCACTAGTCCAGACTGAAGCTACCACTGGGGTATCCCATGGAATGGGATACCATGACATGAGTGCTTGACACACTGTGATACCTCCCCAAGTCAAAGCCATTACCATTATTTATATAGTTATTCTGTGGGGAAGGAGGTGCTTTGGAGGAGTTAATTTAGTATGGTAGGAGAAGGTCTAGATTTGGAGTCAGGTACCAGCCTATTACATGATCTCAGCACATCAATTAAGGGGAGATGAACATTTATTGTACATCTACTTGAGGCTGATGCCTCACACGTCATATTTTATCATCATCAGACCCCTGTGGGGTAGGTGCTGTTATCATCTCTATTTTAGAGATGAAGCAGCTGAGGAATGAAGAAAGGTTAACTAATTCACCAAAACAGGTCCCCAAGTTTGTTTCCAGAGTTCAGGTCTCGCAGCCATGACGTGCTGTTCTCAACTTAATCACCCTTGACCCTCAGTTTCCTCATCTGTAACATGGGGATAGTAAGAATACCTCCTTCATAGCATGGTATGGACAATCAGTGGAGCAGCGTACTCAAAAGTGCTTTGTCAACGTTAAAATGCCATACAAATAAAAGTTATTATGATTCCCCCACTGCTTAAAACATACATTTAGGGATGGTGCTGACATTAAAAGTTCTGAGACAAAGAATGTCAAGACTGAAAGGGCCTGTAGAGACTGTCCAGTCTGCTGGCTGCCTGGCATCTCCTCCTTCATGACTTCGTGTGGTCCCAGCAAGGCTGTCAACCACAATGACCAACTCACCACCCACTCACACACACCAGGGGTGGGCACATGACCCAGTCCTGGCAGATCGTAGTACCTCACCTCCATGGCCAAAAGGATTGGTGGTCCAGGATACCTATATGATTTAGAAGGATTAGTCATGCTGAGATTTGCTCTGTGGATCAAACCATGAAGAGTTAGACTCGAGCCCATTGGTAGCCATTTCAAAACTTCCAGCCTTTGTGAAAACAAAACCCACACACACAGATAAGCAGAGCCTCGACAACAGCTTTGAGCTCCCAGACCCAGCCATTGCTGAAGCTTGGCTCCTGAACTTCCTGGTTGCATGAGCCAATAAATTCCATTCAAGGCTATGAATTGAGTTCTGTCACTTGCAGCCAAAGGTGTTCTGAATCATATATCAGGAGACTTGCTTAAAGCAACTCAGCAAGTCAATGGTGCAGCTGGCGAAGGAACACAAGATCTGATACCTACTGTTCCTTTCAGGAGAATACACTGCTCTGTTTTTTAAAAAGACATTAATTTGGTTTATAATGAAATGGGATTCATACCGGTTTTCATAACTAAACTCCCTCTGTGCCAGAGGATGTCAACCCCAGGCAGGAATAGGAGAGACAGGCACTGGGCCTCTTACCTTCCTCTCCGCTGTCCCCCCGGTCCCCATCCTGGCCATCCTGACCATCTTTTCCAGGAAAGCCCATTCTTCCCACCATTCCTGAGGGCCCTGGGGCTCCCGGGGGGCCAGGCGGGCCTTGGGGGCCAGGCAGGCTGCAGACAAGTTGAGGGGAGCCCTTTTGGAAGTCCCTGCGGGCGAAGGCACCAAGCAGCGGGTCAGCTGCACAAGGGAGGGCACAGGCCAAGAATACCCAAGGGATCATGGTGGTCACCTGTGGAAGGCAAAAGAGCTGTAAGCTGATTGGTGGTCAGTCAGAAAGGAAACCAGAGGAGGAGGGGAGGCAGCCGGAAGAGACTCTCTCCTCCATCATATACAAGTGGCTGGACAGTGTTCTCATGTTTTGAGGACATATTTGGATGAACCGAGTCATGGACGCAGAATACACTTTGGAGAAGTCTTGGGGGTGAGGCACTCATCATCGCACTGCTGTCCTTCAGTGTAGCTGAAACAGAGGCAGGACCTAATGGCCCAGTCAGGCCGATTGGGAGCAGTGGGCGGAAAGAAACAAGCTAGGATTTCATTCGAATCCGTGGCACAAGTAGAAATACTTTGAATTGTAGGTGATGATTTGCAACTATGCTGCTTCTCCAAGGGGACTCAGGGTAGCACATGGCCGGGTGAGCACTGAGGCTCTGGTTCTGAGTCAAGGTGCCCCAGACCCGAGCAGCACGGCAGGTCATGGTAGCAGCCTCTCTTCTAAGTGCTTCCTGTGCACCAGGCATGGGCTAAGTGCTTTCTGTACGTTACTTACCTCAGAGCATCCTTGCCAGAGAGACACAGGTGAGGCAGTGGATGCCCAGAAATTTTAACAACAAGCCTAACTCCTGCAATTAGCAGGTGACAGGGCTGGGGTTTGAGCCAGACGGGCCAGATTCACAGTGTGTGCCCCTCTGCTGCAGGCTATAATGCATACTTTTTTTTTTTTTTTTTTTAAGAATTAAATGAAGGGACACCTGGGTGGCTCAGTCAGTTAAATGTCCAACTTTGACTCAGGTCATGATCTCGTGGTTTGTGAGTTCGAGCTCCACCTCGGGCTCTGTACTGACAGCTCAGAGCCTGGAGCCTGCTTCGGATTCTGTGTCTCCCTCTTTTTCTACCCCTCCCCAGCCTGTGCTCTGTCTGTCTCTCTCTCAAAAATAAACATTAAAAAAATTAAAAAAAGAATTAAATGAAATAATACACTTACATTGTTTGTGAAGTCAAATAATATTATAAGTCACACACAGCATAAAACTGTGATCTCCAGTCCTACCTATCCTTAACCTCACACCCTACCCCAAATCCTTTCAGCTATTTCTTCTTGTGTATATGGTTTTTTATTTATCAGAAAAAGTTTTTATTTTTATTTAAAGACTATTTTAAATTTTTAAATATTTATTTTGAGAGAGCGAGCAAGCGAGCACGAGCAGGGGAGGGGCAGAGAGAGGAGGGAGAGGAGAGATTCCAAGCAGGCTCTGTGCTGCCAGCCCCCAATGTGGGGCTCGAAATCACGAACCTGAGCCAAAATTAAGAATCGGTTGCTTAAGTGACTGAGCCATCCAGGCACCCCCCGCAAAAGTTTTTAATTAAGTAGGCAGCACGCCCAACATGGGGCTTGAACTCACAACCCTGAGATCAAGAGTTGCATGCTCTATAGACTGAGCCAGTCAGGTGCCCCTTATTTATCAATTTTAGACATTATCTTCTGAATTTCATTTATGATAGATGAAGAATATGCCCCCTTCCAACACCCTAGCCCCTATTTCTTCTCCCTCATGTAGTTAAAATATAATTTGTGATAAAATCAAAATTTACACTCTGGATTATTATGAGTATTGTTTATTGCTAAGCTAAGCACTGTACTATAATTATATGTCCTTTCTTGTACATTTTTTCCTTACTGGAGATATTAACTTAATTTTTTCTTTGGCTTAGTTCCCTAAGTCACTATTTTCCACACTATCAAATATATCAGATAATTTGTTCCATTTATTTTCCTGATGATAGAAGTCCCAGAGCCCCCCATCCTCCTGTTTGGATCCCCACACATGCTAACCAGTTGCCATCCTAGCTTCTTCTTTATGATCATTGTGGCGATCGTCTTCGCCTCTCTCCTGGGTTATATCTCCTGTATTAGGAATCCTAGGTCTTTCTCTCTTTGTTTAATTAAAAACAATTTTAAAAAAATCCCTCAGTTTGGTGGCACCCATCCTGTAAGAGCTTCCTGGAAAAGTGGTATGGGAAGTCATCTTTAAAGAAATGTTGCAAGTCTCAATGTATTTTAATTTTACACTGTGTCCTCAAGGCTGGTGGCTGCAGTAGCATGATCACCAGAAGCCAGAGTGTTATATGCTCGGAAATGATGCACTCCCAGCCCCACACGTAAAGATGCAGATGCTTTGGTCCAGAGCAGGAATAAGCAACTTGACCAAGATCTCTCAATAAATTGGCTCAGTCACTTTGCAATCAACAGCCTCTCTCTCAAGAACGAACTTTCCAGGCATGATTTCTTCCCGTGGGGATGAGCTCCAAAGTGTAGCTTGCTTTGTCACCTGAGGCAAGACCTCTTCCCTCTCTGGGTCCGTTTTCCCACCTGAGCAATAAGGGGTTTGAACTAGGTCAGTGGTTCCCACACTTCTGCGTGGGTCAGACTCACCTGGAGGGCTTGTTTAAACCTGGCTTGCTGGGCCTTGTCCCCAGGGTTTATGATTCAGTAGGTCTGGGCTGGGGCTGGAGGATTTGCATTATAAATGAGTATCTGAGTGATGCTGCTGCTGGTAGTTCAGGGACCCACTTTGAGAATCACTAGACTAGATGGTCTCTCAGGTCTCTTCACCTCTGGTGGTGAGCCTTTCAGACTTCAACCTGCCCTCTGGCAGATATGTAACCCTTGCTGGCTCCACTGTGACTGCACTGCTTTGGGCTACCTAACCAGAACCTTCAAACAACAGGTGCTGTGGTGCTGGCAGGCCCCCTCTCCTCCTGGGCCCTCAACCTCCCTTTCCTTCCAACCTTGCTTTGCCCTGGTCCTAGGAGCCTGTCCAGACTTCAGGCTGCCTCTGGAAACAGGCTGACTCTATCTGTCCTCCTGGCCCCTCCAGAATCCTTAACCCTGGGGACAGATGAAGGGGAGAGAAAACCAGGCCTCTTCTGCCAGGGAGAGGAGGGGAGACTACAGTGCTGTACTGCCCCAGATGCAGGGGCTGTTCTAGTTCCAGCCAAGGCTCACCTTGTTTGGACCTCAGATGGTTTCTCTAGATAGGTGTCATAATGGTGCCCTGGCCAGGTAGAGGTGATTTAGTACTAGATGCTGTTTTCAATAACATTATGTCATATAATAACAAAGTTATTGTCTTTAAAATTTCTTTAATCCTGATTAAGTCAAGAAAATTATTTCAGTCTGGTAAATTATTTCAGTATCTTTAATGCCTCCCTAGCCCTTTCTAGTAACCCTTTTTAATCAAGAGCACTGTTATCTGTGGCATTGCGCACCCGTTCTTAAAGACTCTCAGGCAGGCCCTCCCCCTCTCCAAATATGCACAGAGACCTTGGAAAGCCCTAGACAGGAGCACAGCACCAAGGACCCTGGGGAAGGGCATCTGCTGGAATGGAGGGAAGGCCTGAGGCCCCACATGGAGAAGGAGAACTGGACTGGGGCACAGGTGAGCTCTGGGCTACTTGTCTCCAAGAAGGGGGAAAAGCAAGACTTAGAGAGCGAGTGTAAGAGAGTGTTACAATCGAAACTTCCACCTGGGCACCAGGACTCATGAGAGGCTGTATGCTAAATGGAGTGGTCAGGCGAAAGCAAAGAATCGACAAAGGAACAGTGTGAGCCCACTCCATGACTCCTGGTGCTCTTGGCAGATCAAGGATTTTAAAATATGACCTGTGTCCCTGGGAGGGGGAGGGACAGTGGCCGTGCCTCTGAGGCCTGTGTGAGAAAGCTGGAAGGTGAGAGACTGGCTGGGCAAAAGGGGAAAGAGCACATGGGAAGGGGGCCAATTGCCTTCTCGCCTCCCCAGGAGATGGAAGGCAGTAGACATTCCCCAGTGGGAGCCAGCCTGGGCCAGAGGGGTCTGGACAGAAAGTGAGGGGCCCCAGCAGTGATAACCATGCAGGGCAGACATCAGAAAGCTGGAGGCCAAGGGCGAGGCCTGGACTTGCCCACAGAGAATGTGCGTGCCTGCTTCAGGGCTGTTACGGTCAGAGTCCAATATGGCAACCCCAGGGAGCCAGCAAAAGGCACCCCCGAAAGAGGCAGCTTCAATGTCTGCCAGGCCCAGAGAGGCAGAGCAGTTCAGTCCCTGTCCCTGCCAAGAAGCATGAAGAGCCCTCCTGCTTCCTGACCCCTTATCTCTCCTTCCTTCAGCCTGGAAAGGGGTGAGCTGAGAAAGGGAGCGGATGGCCCTGCCAGCTTCACATCTTTGCTGAGGAAGTGTCACCTTTGAATAAAGATCGAAGATTGGATTTGATGGGAGTGGATTGCCAGGGCTTCCTTGGCTTCATCACAAAGGGGCAGAGGAGACAAAAATCAAGTTATAGTTTGATGTGCCTCTGGTGTCACATGTACTCAACATGGTTGGCCTAAATGACAGTAGAGGAGGTTGGCAGACCCGGTGAACACGGTGGAAGTGTCATGTGCATGATGTACTTTCAGAGAACCGTGTCCTCAACGCTCCCAGGCCCCAGGTATCTCCATCTCCTCTCCTGGTCTGCTTGATGAGAGTCTTGGAAAACTGTCATTGTTACTTGTGAGCTGTGACACATCTGGGCGCCCACAAGAGAAACTCAATTCTCAAAGCAGGTTTGTAATGGTTTGGAAAAGTTGCAACTGCAAACATTTTGGACCAGGGAGAGGGAGGAAGGAAGTGGGTGGGAGTGAGTCTCCCAGGCAGATGAGAGTCGTGCAAACAGCTAGATGAAGAAAGGCAGGAAGGAGAGACAGCTAGATGAGAGAGGAAGGAGAGAGAGGATGCATCTGTTTCAGTTTGCAGCCCCCTTCTCTCTTCTGATGATCACTTTCAGCCATACAAGCCCAGAAAGAGGGAGCAGGGTCTGCTGTCCTGCCTACCTCTGCCTCTTTGGACAACAGGGGATCTCGCTCGATGACAGCTGGCCCAGAGCAGGCCCCAGTGGCTGGGTGGAGCAGCAGGGCTCTGGAACAGGCAGGGAGGAAGGGATTTCTCAGAGCTGGAGGCTGGTGGTTCCCGCAGTCTGAGCCAGGAACTGTTTTGGAAATGAAGGCGGGGAGACTAGATTCTGGGGGGAGAGGAGAGACTCTTTGCCTCTAGCGCACCTCCAAGAAAAACAAGGCTCCAGAAAGTCCTGCTCCCAGACAGTGCCCTCACCCTCCTGAGTCTGGCCCCCATGCCTACTCTCCACACTATGGTGGTAAGCAAACCTGGGGGCTAGATGCTTGGAGGGGAGCCAGAGCCCCCCAAAGAATCCAGATAGGTTACCTCTTCCAAGCTATTTTAAATAAATTTAGAAACTTGGGGAGGGCCCCAACGGACCAACCCCTTTAGTTACAGACAGGGAAACTGAGGCAGAGGTAAACTGACTTTATTAGACACCTACAATGTTCCAGGCACTGTGTGAGGCTCTTTGCATGAATTATTTTATTTGGCATTTATAATAAATTCTATGAGGGTGATAAACTTATTGTCCCATTTTTCAGAGGAAGAAACAGAGGCTTCGAGAAGTGAAATGATTTACCCAAAGTGACACAATTGGAGCGATGGGGACTACGTTCAATCCCATGTCTGAGGGATTCTGAAGACTACACTTCATCTATTACACCTCTCTCCCTTCCCCCTGCTATTTTTGTGTTTTATATAAGAGGAAACTGAAACTCAGAGAGGCTAATTTGCTCATATTTACACAACTAGTTCATGGCAGAAGTTATATTTGAACTTGGGTTTGGCTGACCCTAATGCCCAAATGCTTTCCATTATGTCAGCATTTCTTAGATTTTCCTCCTAAATATTCCGAATCACAGAGGAGACCTTGAAGCATTTGCCAAAGCCACACATAGCAATGGAGAGATTTCTTTCATATCAGTTTACATACACACACACACACACACACCTGTAAACACACACATACACACATACACCTGTGTATATATAATACATGACTGAAAACGTAGAAGTGATGCTTTTTCTCCTCAGGATACTTGAGGAAATCGATGCTTGGGAAAAACCTCCTGTCCTTTGAGAGGCCCACACATGGCTTAGTCAAGGTGATGGGGTGGGGGTTGGGGGTTCTTGGCCCTGACATCAACAAGTACCTTTGGAGTGTTAATAGGGTGTTCCCATGAGCTGAACCAAAAAACCAGCACAAAGCACAGCCCCAGCCCCAGCGGCTCACTCCTTGCTTAATCCCAGCAGGAGCCTCCTCACTGGTCTCTTGCTTCCCTCCACACCCCCCCCCAAACGTACTCACCATGTGAAGCCAGAAGGACTGTTCAAAACCATAACTCAGCCACATCACTTCCTGGAGGGTCTTACTCCAGTTGTTGCCGGCTGCAAATAGCAAACATTGGAAACCCTGACGTGGCCCACAAGGCCCTAAATGACCTGGCCCTTGCTGTCACCGCCCCAGTCCCAGCTCCCCCTGCCTCTCCTGCTCCCCCTTGCTTAGCCACCCCACCTCCTTTAGGCCAAGCTCTGTTCTGCCAGCCTAGGAGCCGCACCCTGTTGGCTCCCTGGCTCTTTATTCCTCATGTTTCAGCTTAAATGTCACTTCCTCCAAGGCCTTCCCTGACATGCCCTCTCAGACAGCTCTCCCTCTGGACTTCAGCTCGTCTGTGTCTTTCTAGCCCTTACAACAACGCATGTGTAGTGTATTCATTGTGTTTGCTTGTTAACCTGCTTACTGGGCCTGTTTTCTCTCTTAGTAAAGTGGAAACCCCATGGGAGCAGGGACCCCAGCTGGTCCTGCTATATCCCCAGGTCTTCCAACTTCCTTGCACACAGGGAGTGGTGGAGAAATCTTTTCCTGATTAATGAGTGAGATCCACACTCTACCCTCAAGAAAATCCACAGCAAGGAGAAGTCAAGGCGATGGACTAAATCCAAAAGGAGTCCTTGGATTCAAAAACGTTTTCTCCCTTTCTCAGTTTTTCCAACCCAAACCAGATCTAATTCTAATCCCTTGTTCCTCCTGACCTCCTAGAGCACAGGGGGCCCCCACCCTCACTCTGGGGAGAGAGCTTGCAGAACATTTTACACACAGCAGGTGTTCCATAAGTATCTGTTCAATTGATCAGAGAGAAAAAAAGTATTGGTTCTTCCTCACCTTTTTAAAAGCTATCTTAGGGGCGCCTGGGTGGCGCAGTCGGTTAAGCGTCCGACTTCAGCCAGGTCACGATCTCGCGGTCCGTGAGTTCGAGCCCCGCGTCAGGCTCTGGGCTGATGGCTCGGAGCCTGGAGCCTGTTTCCGATTCTGTGTCTCCCTCTCTCTCTGCTCCTCCCCCGTTCATGCTCTGTCTCTCTCTGTCCCAAAAATAAATAAACTTTGAAAAAAAAAAAAAAAGCTATCTTAGTTCCTAAATTCTCCTTTCTGGTGGGAGCTGAGTAAGAAGGCTGCATGACAGTCTTCCTGTCGTAGAAAAAAAGATACATTAGTAGGTCAACCTCCCAGAATGAAATCATGAGGTACTAAACTTGGATGAAGTTCTTCAGTCTGGTTTTAATTTGCTCAGTCCCTGGGCTTCTCATCTCTCAGTTAAGTCGCCAAAGATTCAGATACACATGTTCTAGGAAAACACTAGGAGCTAATGTAGGGGGATGAGCCTTCCTCCTTTTTTCTGCCCTTGGCCCCCAGGACATCAGCCCTTGGTTCACTCCCAAGGGCCCTCAGCCCAGACTGTGCTGAGAAAAGGGCCACAAGTGGGGACATCGGTGTCCTGCTGACCACACCGGAGTGGGACACTGTCCTGAGCGTTTAGCGAGGCTGCTGAATTCTGAGTCATCTTGCCTGGGAGACAGGAAGATACATATTATGCTTAAATAAATCTGGCCTGTTGGTTGTCAGGTTTTGACACACTGACAGGTAGTGGTAGTAATACACTCTGCAATTAAGAGCAACGGGAAACCAGGGGCAACTGGTGGCTCAGTCGGTTTCCAAGTTTCCAAGTTTGGCTCAGGTCATTATTTCACGGTTCATAGGTTCCAGCCCCATATCAGACTCTCTGTTCTCAGCAAAGAGCGAGCTGTGGATCATCTCTCTCTGCCTTTGTCTCTGTCTGTCTGTCTCTCTCTCTGAATAAATAGACATTAAAAAACAAGCCATGGGAAACCCACCCACTTAGTTTTTCAACTATCTAATGGAAGTAATAATATATCCAACTCCTGGAGTTTTATAGGAACAATGAGGTGCCGTACTCAAATCTTTGAGCCCAGTGTGCAGACCCTAACTGTTCAGCAGTTGGAGAGAACTTTGCCCCAACCTTAACTTCCTTCCTGTGAGCTCTGCCCCAACCCTAACCTCCTCCCTGTGAGCTCTGCCCCAACCCTAACCTCCTCCCTGTGAAGTCCACAGACAGTTGCCTGCCTCATCCTTCAAGGTTCAGTTGTACTACTGTCTCCTCAGAGAGACCTGCCTGGTCGCAGAACAAAAATATCTCACCCACCTCTGGTTTGCTTTTCCTTCAAAAGCACGTGGATCAAGTTGTGATTATATTGGCTTCTCGACCCACTAACTGTGTCTTCCCGCTGGTGTGGAAGGTCCAGGAAAGCAAGGCCCTGCTTGTCTTGCTCTTTATTATGTTACCAGAGCCCAGCACTGTGCCTGCCCCGCACATAGGACGTGCTCAGCCCAGAGTTGTTCCACAGCCTGAACAAAACACTCCTAATCAAGGGCAACAGGATCACAACTGTCATTTGCTTTGTGCAGATGACAAAGCCACACTTGGCCAGTGAAGGAAATAGGGAGAGATGACCGGTTTTGGATCGGAAGATGTGGGTCCCAGCCCTAGTCTTGTAACTTACTGGTTATGTGACCATAGGAAGTCATGTCCTTGTATTTGAGCTTCCATTTCCTCACCTATAAAATGGAGGTAGTAATACTCACACTGTCTACCTTACAGCGCTGTTCTGAGAATCAAACAAGGTAGCGAATGTTGAAAGCAAACATGATATGAAAGTTAGAGCCCGAAGTTGTAATTGCCACCGCCTGTCTCTGAACTAAGAGCAAGCAGTTCCAACCTCCCATTAGGAGCCCCTGGAGTGTTTGGGGGAGTTCTGGGCCGGGGAGGGTATGTGAATCCCACCCAGCTAGCAATTCTCCTAGACTCTGGGGTTAAAAGGGAAGGGCTGGTGGCTGCAATGGGGTGGGGCTTGCTTGAGGCTGAAGCTCCCTGAAACTTCCCTTTGATGGGAGTGAGAATTCTATAATGAAAAACACCCCATGCCCTCCCTGAATTCCAGGAAGCAAATTGCAAACAGCCCTCTCCAGCTTCTCTGAAAAGCTGACAGACAGCCTGGAGGAGAGGGGCTGGCAGCAGCTCTGCACACGGTGCTCACACAAAAGGCCCCTTTCCTGGGATTTGGAAGCACTCCAGCAGCCAGAGCCTAACGCAGAAGGTTAAAAGGTATGGGGTCCACTTGCCAAGAAGCCCCAGAAACTATTTTATCTGCTGTTTTCTTCCTCCTCCACTCCCCGCTTCTGGCTCAGCGTAGAAAAAGAGATCCGAGGACAAAGCGCGACCTAATGAGATCCCAGGGGCCAGGATCTCGCAGGGCTTGCCTTGCCAAAGGCACACGGGAAGTCAGCCTGGCGACCACTGTGCTCACACCAGAGGTAGACCTTCTGCTATACACACCCAAGCCCTTGCAAACCAACCAACATGGCATGTGATGTGACGTGGGGGGCAAGGGGCCCGCCCGCGACCCCGGGTCCCCGACTGCTTCACATTGGGCCTCAGCTGCCTGTGCGATGAGGGCACAAAGCCATCAACTTTGGAGCTGCCCACAGTTGTTTTCTGCCATGGAGACCAAGGACTCCAGTGAGCTAGAAGAATGCAGCTGATGTGCCAGATGTGAGGGGAGGGAAGGAGGCCTGAGGGTGTTCTGAGCCCTGTATCCAGCTTGTCCTGAGGCCAGCCTTCAAGTGGCAGGCCGGAGTGCCGGGGAGCGTGTTTGAGCAGCGCTATCCAGTAGGAATATGATGTGCGGCCACCGTTCAGAATGGGTCTCATTGCCATGTTCAAAAGGTAAAAAGTAGCAGTGAAATTAATTTTAATATTTTATGTAGCCTAACAGATCTCAAATATCATCTCAACATGTAATCAGTGTAAAAATTATTAATGAGGCATTTCATATTTGTAAACTAGCACACAGTGTTGGAGTCCGGGTGTGTATTTTACACTTGCAGCACATCTGAATTCAGACTGGCCACATTTCAAGTGCTCACCTGCCACGTGGTGGCTACTGTATCAACTCTATACACAGCCGCTTGAGTTGAGATCCCATGAACCAGCTGTGGGACCTGTTACAAATTACTTCTTCTATCTCTCTCAGCCTCCTCCTCTCCAAAATGGGGACAATAATAATAGTACCTACCTTAGAAGGTTGTTATGAGGTTAGAATGTTCCTAGAACAACGCTTGGCATGTGATAAGGGATACAAGAGCATTAGCTATTATTGTTATTTCTTCTCCTTCTGAAGATCAAACAAGATAATGGATATTGAAAATAAAGCATGACTCAAAAATTAAGACCTTATTTAAAATTGTAATTGTCACCAACTGCAACTGAACTCATGAAGAAAAACAGTCCTGACCTCTGAGTCCTGTGGCATTTCAGGCGGAGCCCCTGCCTTCTTCTATTTCTCCATTTTCATTTAAGGTGGTTTGTGTTGTGTTTCTGTCAGTTGCCACCAAAAGAGAGGAGGCTTGACCTTTGCTCCCGCCCTGGCATTGCGTCCTGAGGGAGGGATGGGGCTGTCTGCCTTGGCCCCATATCACTGAGCTACCTGGTGTGTTCATGCTCTGTAATACAAAGAGGTGAATCGATGGGATAGTGCTCAGCTCATCAGGTGACAGGAGGCCAAATGGGGTGTCATGTGCTTGGTACCATGGCTTGGCACATGGATGATCAGTAAATGGTGTCACTTACTCTTATCGCCTACGAGACCAGACACTGAGGTTCCGGAGATGAAAAGATGTGACTGTCACTCTCATAGGGCACATGGTCTGGTTATACTGAGGGTCCAGCCTGGCACACGTGTGTGATCATTTGGAAAGCAAGCCTTGAACCTCCTTTGTCTTTAAAACAAGCTATCTCTCCAAAGGGCATCCAGAACCATGCAGAAGGCAAGGGAAGGAAATTTGGGGGCTAGATGATCCCTTGGAATAGGTATAGAAGGCACCACACTTGAAGACCCAGGAGCTGAGGGAGAGGAACAAATTCTGAACTCTGAAGGGCTAGGGAGGAAAGGCCAAGTTGTCCTTGACTTCTCTGGGCTTTCTGTCTCCATGGAGTTAGTCCCAGTCAGGCCCTGACAGGTATTCACAGTAACTCTAAAGACCTGACACGGGGCTGGCCTTCAAGAAGCACAGAGCTGGTCTGGTGCTTAGGAGTCATGTTATAGATGTTTGACCTTTGTTTTTTGACCCCTCTGGGCCTCAGTTTCCTTATGTGTAAAATGGAAAAAAAACCAAACTGCATGGTCTTGTTTAAACCATTTGAATTTGAAAAAGCATGATAGAAAAATATTTATTGTTTCATTTTATGCGTAAAATCTGAAATGATTCAAAATCCCCAAATTAAAAGTTTGTCAAGAACCCTGGAAGGCAGTGTGAATTGTAAATTGTAAACCGTGCTTATGCCAGAGCCACATGACAGCATTATTCTAATAGGTAAACAGAAATATCTGCATTTTGAGTTACACAAGTTTGAATTGTTTGAGGTCTTTAGGCATGTCTCCCTGAGTTATTAGATCTCTCATACCTCTCTGGTAGAATAATTGTGAACATGGAATGAGATAATGCAGTAACCAGGTGACAGTAAGCACTCCTTAATAGTAGTATTATTCTGATACAATGATAATAAGTGAAAACAATGTGAGATACGATATAACGATATTATGGGAGGCTAACTGAGCAGACCTGGGTCTTCTGCTTCCTCCTCTGTAAAGTGTGAGAATGGGGAGTTGAACAATTGGGAACTTTGGGGTAAACGGCTGGAAGGCAGTCATAACAGCTGATATGATTTCACAACAAAGCACAAATGCAAGGGTCCAGGATTTCTGTATGTGTGACCTACTTTAAAGTTTATTTATTTATTTTAAGAGGGAGAGAGAGCAAGAGTGAGAGCGAGAGAGCACAGGCACACAAGTGGAAGAGGGGCAGAGAGAGACACACACACAGAATCCGAAGGAGGCTCCAGGGTCTGAGCTGTCAGCACAGAGCTCGAGGCGGGGCTCAAACCCACAAACCATGAGATCATGACCTGAGCTGAAGTCGGACACTTAACCCACTGAGCCACCCAGCTGCCCCTATGCGTAACCTACTTTAAACAGGATTATAAACTTCGAATTCACTCATTCAGCAAACAGCTCTTTATTAACACTGCAGTGTGCACTGACCCCTGGTTGAAAGGCATTAAAAAGCTAGGGAGGAATGTGGAACCTGGGTGGCTCAGTCTGTTGAGTGGCTCAGGTTATGGTTTCAGCTCAGGTCATGATCCCAGAGCCTGCTTGGGTTTCTCTCTCTTTCTCTCTCTGCCCCTCCCCACCCCCTCTCAAAATGGATACATAAAACTTAAAAAAGTAAAAATAAAAAAGCTAGGGAGGATGGCCCTGCCACTGAGGGAATGATAATCTAGACCTGAGGCTTATCGGTGGCCTTAGGTAAACCACTGACTGATGCTTTTTTGGTTTTGTTTTTCATTTGAAATTGTTGTCAGTCTGGGGCGCCTGGGTGGCGCAGTCGGCTAAGCGTCCGACTTCAGCCAGGTCACGATCTCGCGGTCCGTGAGTTCGAGCCCCGCGTTGGGCTCTGGGCTGATGGCTCAGAGCCTGGAGCCTGTTTCCGATTCTGTGTCTCCCTCTCTCTGCCCCTCCCCCGTTCATGCTCTCTCTCTCTGTCCCAAAAATAAATAAACGTTGAAAAAAAAAATTAAAAAAAAAAAAAAGAAATTGTTGTCAGTGTAAACTGTGGGAGGTCTTATCTTAAAATCAAGATTTCTGGGCAAGGGCATCAGAGTCTGGCTGGAGCCTGGTGCCTGCAAGGGAATGCTCTCTCACCGGCACGAGCTGCCCTGCCTTCTGTCTGAGCACCAGATCTACACCTGTGGCAAGAAACACGGGCAGCTGGCCTGCACCTCCCCGAACTGCATATCGTGCCCAGCACCAAGAACCCACCCCAGCTGTTCTGCAAACTCACCCTGCAGCACATCAACAAGTCCCTGGAGCACCCGTTCAGGCCTACCCAGTGCCAGCGGTACCAGAGAGCTGTGCGAAGAGTGCCAGGAGCAGCGCATGGAATGTGTGCCCGTCTGCCTGCCTCTTGCACAAAAGGAAAAGGAGGGAGACCAGATGCATAGCTCCGGGCCACCCCGTCCGAGAGAAGCCTTCTGGGAACCCATGTCCAGTGATCACGGAGCAGCTGTGAGCGACAGCGAGGACAGCACGACACACCTGCACCTGCCTGAGTTGTTCACCAGAAAGGACCTGGGAGGGACTGAGCATGGGGACAGCACCGACGACTTTTTGCCAGAGGAGGAGGGTGAGAAGCCAAGGAATCCAGGGGAGAAGAGCCCTGGGGCCAGAGAAGAGATGGAAGTAGACAGGGACAGGGTTCTCAAGCACTGGGAGAAGAGCTCAATGGAAGCTCAATGGGCTCACGGAAGTTCAAAAGTCATCACCATAAACTTGGGGCACCTGGGGTGGCTCGGTTGGTTGAGCCTCCCCAACATTGGCTCAGGTCACGATCTCACAGTTCATGAGTTTGAGCCCCACATGAGGCTCTGTGCTGTCAGCATGGAGCCTGCTTCGGATCTTCTGTCCCCCTCTCTCTCTGCCCCCCCCCCCACTTGTTCTCTCTCTTTCTCTGTCTCTCTGTCTCTCCCAAAAATAATTAAACGTTAAAAAAATATTTAAAAAGTCATCACCATAAACCTAAGAGCTTCAGCACTTTTAAACAGGTTAATGAAAGGTTGTTGGAGAAAGCAAAAAATAAAAAATAAATCAAGATTTCCAGGTGTTCTTGAGAATCTGGATTATTTCCTTGAAAAACATTTGGCAGGGCACCAACTGACTGCCCTTTGAGATGAAGTATTACGGGCTGAAATGTGTTCCCCCAAATTCATATGTTGAAGTCCTAGCCCCCAGAACCTCAGAATGGGGCTATATATTTGGGGATCGGGCCTTTAAAGAGGTAAAGGAAAATAAAGTCCTACGGATGGGCCCTAATCCACTATGACTGGCATCCTTATAAGGAGATTAGGACACAGCACACAGAGGTCTGACCATGTGAGGGACAGAGAGAAGGTGGCCATCTGCGAGTCAAGGGGAGAGGCCTCAGAAGGAACCAGACTGGCCCTCACCTTGATCGTGGACTTCTAGCCTCTGGAACTCTGAGAATAACTTTGTTAAGTCACCTGTCTGTGGTATTGTGATGGCCACCCTAGCAGACCACTACATAGGACCTACATTCTGTGCCCACAGTCCTTGCCACTCCCAAACGACATGCATTCTGCTTACTTCGGTGTCACGCGCGGCCCCTGCTGGCATCTGAGCTGGCAACCTGTGGCCTAGAGGAAAAGGGTGTTCTCCATGTATGTTATGTGTTCTGATTTCAAAGCTTTGATGTTCCTTTTTTCCTTTTACTCTCTTTACACTTCAGTAAGGCTAATACTATCATCCTCACTTGGCAGAAGAGAAAACAGGGCTCAGAAAAGTGAAGTCATTTTTTCCCAGTTAAAGCTGGGAGGGGACCCAAGCCTGCTGACTCAGGGACCAGGGCTCATGTCCCTCTACCATGCGCTGGGCACAGGACCCATGAGCATAAAGCCTTAACTAACAGGGCAGCTATGTGTGTGTATGTGTGTGTGTGTGCGCACGTGCACGTGTGTGTTAGTAGAGGTAAGCCATTCACAGCAATGCACAAATCCAAGGAGGATTATTTCCTTGGAAAAAGACTTGGCATAGAATTCCTTTCAAAAGTAAACCTAGAATAGAATTTGAGCCGAAATCTGCTTTTTGCAGGAGTTCACCTCACAGAGGCAAGCCCGGCTGGCAAGCCTCTGATGGGGGGAAGGGTGCGGGAAGCCGTGAGCGCGTACAGGGACTATCAGCCTATGCTGAACATTCAGGAGCAGACAGCACTAGAGCCTGGTACTGTAGGAAGGAAGGTTCAGTCCCCTATGTCCAATCAACGGATGAGGAGGAGCAAGATAGGGAAGAAGAGGGATTTGCCAGAAAGCAGTCACTTCCTGGGGGAACCTGCTGACTATTTGATGGAGGCAGAATAGCTTCAGAGATGACCCCAGACTTGTGGAAGAGACCTCAATTTACTCGTACAATGACACACTGTGATGCCTTTATGAGAACAAAGTAAGCCCAGACGTGCAGATGGAAAGACGGCCAACATACACAAAGTGAAAAAGGCAAGTTGCAGCATGGACTGTAAAGGATGATTCTCCTTGAGCTAAAAAAAAAAAAAAAAAAAAAGGGCCACACACACACACACACACACACACACACACACACACACACACACAGAATTTGTGAAAGGACACAGCTTCTTGATAAACAGGTTACCTCTCAGAATTAGGAGCAGGTGTGTGGGCTTTTACTTTTCACTCCCCCCCCCCTTTGTTGTACTGTCTGAATTGTGATGAGCGTTGTTAGTTTTATGTCATTTAAAACAAAATGTAACCCTAACATTTAAGGATCAGAAGGTAGGCAAGTTTGGTGTCCCTGCTAGGAGATGGTGAGAAGTCAGACATTTGGGAAGAAGCAAACTCAGTGGCACACTTGATGCGTCAGAATGAAGGGTAGTAGTGATATTCTAAGAGGCGTGGGGGGTCTGAGGAGTTAGCAGTTGAAAGTGGACTTAATGGATACAATTACCAGATAACAGAGTAAATCAGGAAAGAACTGTGCAGACGGGGGAGGGGGCAGAAGGGAGTGGGGAGAGGAGAGGACAGACTTTGAACAATGCTAACTGAGCGTCAGCCATGGGCTGACATATGCAGGATTTGTTGCTATTGCTGCTGGTTGGGTGGGGGTAGGAACAGGTCTGGGTAGGATCAACAAGGTCTCTGGGAGATGGTGGGTCTAAGATGGGGAAATTTTGAAGGGTTCAGGTAGGAGAGTCTTGTGGCCAAAGAGTAGAGGACGCTGAAATTGTGCAAAGGCTTTGTGGTGCTGGGGGAGAGAAGCGGACTGAGAGACCACTGGGGCCATTGCAGTCCTTCAGCTGAGAGATACAGTCCTGGAACAGGACCGCATCAGTGGGTTGGAGAAATAAGAACACAGTAAGACAAGGCTTGGAGACAAGTAGTTTGAGGGAAGAGGGAGGGTGAAGAGAGTTGTAAAGAATTGGGTGCAAACCTCAGCTTGCCATTTAGTACCTTTTGAACTCAGTTTGCCCATCTACATACATATTTAATTAATATAAATGAGATCACGCACTCCATAAATAACAACTATGATGGTTAGCTTGGGGCATTGGACTGAGACTTACCAGGGTTCAATTCCCTTTACCACCAGTTACTAGCTGTGCAGTCTTGAGTAAGTCATTAACGTCCCTGAGCCTGGTTCCTCTTTTGCAGCTGGGGATAACCTGTCGTCATGGAAATGAAACAGCACACCAGAGGGCTGGCAGAGCCTGGCACAAAATAGGCGCTCAGTCAATGGTAGAGGTATTACTATCAACAGGTAAGCCATTGAGCACAGAGCCTGGCATACAGTAAGCGCTCAGCACATGTTAATTCATGTTATAATTCATAAGGCAGAGGTCAGGAGCTGGGAATCCCGGGGCTGCCCGGCCTGCAAAGAGGGGACGTTTGCAGCTCTCCACCTCCCTCCCGCGGACACACCCATGTCCCCTCTCCAGCACCGGATCCTTCCCCTCCCACCAGCGCTTGCCGACCCCGCGGGAGGGCGTCGGAGTTGCGGGCGCGGGTAGCTCGGGTAGCTCGCCGATACTCACCCTAGCAGTCTCGGCCACGTCCAGGGGCTTCCGGAGCCACGAAGCTATCGGCGCTGCTCCGCGTCCCCGCCTCCTGCCGCAGCAGCTCGGCCAGCGCCCGCCCCAGGCATACTTTTCCCATCCCGTCATGGGCGGGAGCATTTGGTTCCCGGTCACGTGGGCCAGCCCGCAGCTCGGAGCTCTCCTTCTGGCAGCCGCATCGGTTTGGAAAAAATTTCAGCGCTGGTGACAACTTGAGTGTGTCAATGCATGTCTGTGTGTAGAGCTTGTCAGTGTATTTGAAGGTTTACGTGCACGAGAGTGATTGCTACTCAGGCGATTGCAAGGGTGTGGGTACTTGTGCCTGTGTCTCAAGAGACATCTGTATTGCTTTCACGTGAGCATTCATCTGGCTGTGGATCAGAGGATGCTTGTGGGCGTGACAGCTTATAGCAGCGTAAATTCCTCGGTGTACCGAGGAGAGTGTACCGAGTTGAGAGTGATTATGAATCGTGTGTGCATGTTTAGTTGTATGTGTGTGCATTCATAAGCGCATGTGTCCAAACGTGCATCAAGGCTCCTGTATGTGCGTTTATAAGCACATGTCCAAGATTGCAGCTCTGTGTATAACTGAAGTGTACTTCATTTGCTGGGTGTACACATCAGTGGCTGGATATCTGTGTGTTGGGTACATGTTTAAATGTGTGTATGAGTGTGCACAACCACATATCAGTGTGTATGTGCATGATTTTCTGTGTGGCACCTGTTTGTGCAGTGGCTCACTTTGTATATGTACACATGCCTTGGTGTAGATTTGTCCAGATGTGAGTGTGCATGTACATAATAGTGCCCCTGTGTTCCAGCCCTCCTCTCCCTCCTCTTAGAAGCAAAGGCTCACTGGCTCCACAAACTCTCTGGCCTGGAGTCAAATTGCTGAGTGTCTCAGAATAGACAGAGTGATCTGTTTAGGTTGCAAGCAGATACCGGAGGAAAGAAAAATCATAGAGGTCTGGCTTTAACTTTTTCCTGTTCTTTCCACTGTTCTTTTCTACAAGCTACCACTATTTCACTCAGCTGTCAGAGCATCTGGTTAGCAGATGATACATGACCCACATTCAGAATTTTAATGCAGGTATGCATTTGACCTCTGCGGATTCCACCACCTAAGTCAAGTCAGTACTTGATGGATGGTGTTTTATTTTCTGAAAAGTAGAGAGTAATGATTATATTATTGTATTCTCTTTCTCCCCAAAGTTGGGACACTCACCCATAAAGGTGTTTGATAAGCCACTGAACTATGTAGAGAATTATTACTAACATTACATAAATATTGTCTGAGGATGAAAGTTAGTGGGCTCAACAGCTATTCATTCAACAAACAGTTGATAATATCGGTTATGTGTTATGAGTTAGGTGCTGGAGATGTGGAGATAAACCAAATAGGTTTGGTGCCTGTCCTCATGGAGCTTAGAGTTTAGTAGGGGTGACACAAGTGGCTACAAGTGAAATGAGTGTTACAGAAAAGGAAAACACTGAATATAAACCTGGGTGTTCAGAGGAAGGCCTGGGTTGAGCCCTGAGGGAGAACTGAGACTTGTCTGGGAGTAGGGGAAGTATGAGGTCTAAACAAAGGAAAGATGACCTATGAAATAGGGTTTAGTGTGTTGATTCATAGATGGCTGGAGAGGGGACCTCTGTCCACCACTCCTTCTGGGTACCTTGGTTTGTTTCTACATATTTCAGGAATCAGAAAAGGTAAGGAAACCTTCCTTTGAATGATGCATGGATGCCATTCTCAACCTAAAAGACTCTAGGGTAGAGTAGGAATCTCCATGTGTTACCCATGGGGCTCCACTGCCACAGAGGTTGAAATTCCTGACACGCTCTTGTCGGTAAGGAAGTGGTTAGAGAGAAGCACAGGAAGAGGCAGTGGTGCCACACTCAGTACCAGGGAAGCACTTAATGGATGTTTCCTGGCTGAGTGAATGGGAGCGGATGTTCTTCCAACTTATGGAGGAGACCTGAAACCTAGGAGCCTAGTGGTGATGACTTCATGTGGCAGGAAATCCGAAAAGTTCATGAAATGGTTGTTCCAGGAGCTGCAGGAGCTGCCTGAAGCTGAAATGGCGCTCAGAACTTCCTCCTCTAGCCTGTTTGTCTTTAATTCAGTCGGCAAACATTTGTTACCTATTATGAGTGTGGGGACAAAGAAGTGAACTTCTGGTCTATAGGGAAAATGAATCAACACAAATTGGTCTAAGAGGCATAATGCAACAAGCGCTGCAGGAAACATACAGTGTACAAAATGAGGATTTTCCTGTTTGTTTGGTTCAGTTCAATTCATTCCATAACACTATTCATGTTTGGAGAACATGCTCAGCATATTGAGAAGATGGGTGACATTGTGACATTTATGGCCATAGAGTGCTTACAAACCAGCAGGGGCAGCCATGTGCCAGGTGGGAGATGGGCTTGTTCCACATCTGTCCAAACCTTTCTTGGTGTGTCTTCCTATACTACAGAGGCTGGAAAGCTAAAAACTCACTTCCCAATGTTTCTACTGCTGGGGTTCCCATTGTAATTTATGTTTAGCCAGTCCTGTGCACTTGTGTAAACCCGAATTCAAAATTGAGTTAAGAAAAGCAATTGAGTCTGGGGGAAAGGAGGCATCAGTCTGAGAGGGATCCATTGTGCTGGTGGTGAGCTACCATATGTATTATGGCCCTGGAGTGTGGGCAGTAACTCCTGGTCCCAGATTACACCCCAAACTGTGTATTCCTGTAGCTAGAGACTGGGCCGGTGACTCCCTGAATGCCAGCTTCCAGATTGTGGTAGGAATAGTAGCTTCCTTGGGGGGTCAGTACTGTGTAGTGTTCTGGGAATCCTTCTCGGAGCACCAGGCCAGAACTTGCTCTGCAAGGATTCTGAATTTACTTGATTCTCTTTATTAATGTGTGTTTTCTTAAAATAGCTACAGTTGTGTGCCTTCACAAGAGCCCTGATACATCATGCTGTGAACCACAGGTGCTGAGAGTGTCAGAGAAGGCACATGAGTGCCCCCTCTTCCCCTTCTCTCTCTGCCCCTCCTCCACTTTTTCTCTCCTCTCAAAATAAATAAATAAACATTAAAAAAAAGAGTTATGAAGGAAAAGAAGAGGGAACCATGAACCATGGGAGAGAACAGTGGTGTAGAGTCCTGTGAGAGAATTTACTTCACTGGGCGGTCTGGGAAGATCTCTGAATAGGTGACATCTAAGCTGAGTTATGAAGGATGAAAACGAGCCAGCCATGCAAAGGTGGCAAAGGAGGAGTGAGAGAGGCACGGGGCAGAAGGACCTGTATGTAAGAGCTACACTAGCTGTTCCCAACACCTTTATAATACTTCCCTGTGCAATGGTCATAGGATAAATCCTCAACCCGTCAGCCTTTCTGTAGCCTAACTGGAAGCCTCTGTGGTTTGACATCTTCCTAGACACTTCTATTTTTCCTGTGTCAGGATCTCTCAATCTCTGCACTACTTACATCTGAGGCTCAGTAAGTCTTCACTGGGGGGACTATCCTGTGCATTGTAGGATGTTTAGCAGGATCTTTGTCTTCTACTCTACAGATGATAGCAGCAATCCTTCCACCTCCAGTTGTGACAGCCAAAAATATCTCCAGACATTGCCAAATATCCCAAGGTGGGTAAAATCGCCCTCCATTGAGAACTACTGCCCTATGGGTAGCTCTGCTTTGGTCAGAGTCATCTTTTTGCAGACTCCCAACTACTCCTTCAAGTTTTATGTGTCTGTACCTCCATTTATGCAATTCCCTCTAACTAGCACCCCTCTTCTGTCTCTCCACAACCTTACCGATATGTCTACTAGAGATTCATGGCTTTTACCTGCCCATTATTCCTCTGTCCATTTGGGGAATTCTATTTGGGTGATTCTCATGTGTATTGGGCAGTAGAGAAAAAGTGGTCCATCTTAGTACCCTCCCTGCCCTCTAGCTGCAGGGGCAGGGGCATGTGGACAGGTACCCCTTACTTTTGTGCCCAGTTAAAAGTCCAAATGGTGGGCATGAGACTCAAGCAGAGATAATCAGTCTTTCCATGTGATTTCTATAAAGGAGTACTGCTTTTCTTTTTAATTGTTAATTGTAAGGATACAGCCCTGGGCTGCACTAGCCATTTTTTCTGCCATTTGGAGGGAGCCTGCTTGAAGGAGGAGTCAATGACATCAATATACAAATAGAAGCAGATGTAAGAACCGAAAGATGGGAGGAGTGCTCTGACTACATTATTGAAAACCTTTGTGCAGATATTGTGCTACAACATTCACATTCTCACATTCTCTTTCTTTAAGCTGGTGTGAATTGTTCCTGTCACTTACCATGGGAAGACTCCTACAGCACTATCCTTCAGTGCCTACTTCAAATCTCTTCTCTTTCTTAATTTTTTTTTTAAATGTTATTTTTGAGAGAGACAGAACACAAGTGGGGGAGGTGCAGAGAGAGAGGGAGACACAGAATCTGAAGCAGGCTCCAGGGTCTGAGCTGTCAGCACAGAGCCCAACACGGGGCTCAAACTCACAAACCCCAAGATCATGACCTGAGCCGAAGTTGGATGCCCAACCAACTGAGCCACCCAGGCATCCCCAAATCTCTTCTCTTTCATGAAGGGCCTCTCAACACAGAACAGTCTGAAGAAAATGCTTTCTTTGAATTCCTAACTAGTGGTTAGCTGGAGACAGCAGCCAATTCTGTGCTTTCCTTTCCAATTCTGAGTTAAGTGACATATCTTAAGTTTGTAATTGTCATAATGGGAATAATTACAAGACAGAAATCAGCAAAGGCTAGAAATCAAGACTCTCTTCCTTCAACCCAGCCTGCAGCCTGATTACCAGCACACCACTGTCTAAATGTTTTCTCAACTGTACCACCCATTTGGACATTAATCACGTACAGATTTATGAAATCTCTTGCCTTTTCAATACGGTGAACTTGGGAGAACAAGTGCCCCTGAGCTACACTGCATCTGAATCTTCAAAGGAGGGAAGGTCCTGAGGAATAATTTGGTCTTTGGTTTTCATTTCATTTCATGTCTTCATGCAGACAAAGAGGGCAGAGTCCTTCAGTGACTTGTGGTAGTGAGTTGTGGAATCAAGACAAAGAAAGTCCACAATCTTTTGACTTCCATCCATGATTAAAATGTAGGCATTCCTGGCCTTTCTTTTTGCCTTTTCTTCCACCCTTTCCTTTCTCCAATTTTGGTACAAAAGAGTGTTAAAAATGATAAATGAATCATTCCAAATAGCTAATGGCCAAGACCCAGATTGTCAATGTTTACTTTCAACAAGGGGCTTTGGGGCTGTGCAGTTCTCCAGGATGAGATAATTCCAGATGGGGTCTTGCTAATGTGGCAGCACTGGGGAGACAGCTGCTGAAAGAGAGAACTTGCTGCCATTCCACAGAAAGATCGTGACGTTGGAGTGAGTGTTGGCTGCCCTGGGTACTATGTCACTTAGAATCAGACAAGATGATAGCTGAACTGCAAGGAAAGTTTGTAGATCTGTAAAAATTGAAAATACAGTTTATTTTTGACACAGCTGTTTTATTTCCACAACTCATCCTGGAAGTGTGCATGAAGTTATTCATTGCAACTGTGTTTGAACTAATAAAAGACTTAAACAATCTAAATGGCTAGCCATAAGGAACTAATTAAATAAGCTAATTAAATAATTAATCATTATGCATACGTACCTAGAGGCAGAGCTCTATGTACTACTATGGAATTATCTGGAAGGTACGTTGTTTAGGGGGAAAAACAAGGAGCAGAACAGTGTGTATAGTTTGCTATCATCCAAGTTAAAAGAAAAAAAGGCGAGGAAAATGCACACAAACACACAAGGATGTATAAGCATAATCTGTCTCAAGAAAGATAGACAAAACATTGTGACCCAAGAAGTTGTCTCTGGGGAGGGGAACTGGAAAACACTGTTAAGAGGAAGAGTTATTTTTCACAGTATGGGAAAATTTGGCTTTTTTTTTTTTTTTAATAAATGTAAGGTGGGTCCCAATCTTTTTTTTTCCCCCAAAGTTTATTTATTTATTTGGGGAGAGAGAGAGAGTGGGGGAGGGGCAGAGAGAGAGGGAGAGAGAGAGTCCCAAGCAGATTCTGCACTGTCAGCGTGGAGCCAGATGCAGGGCTCAAACTCATGAACCGTGAGATCATGACCTGAGCTGAAACCAAGAGTTGGACACTTAGCCAAATGAGCCACCCAGGCACTCCTCGAATAATTTGACTTAAAAAAAATTTTTTTTAATGTTTATTTATTTTTGAGAGAGAGACAGAGTGTGAGCAAGGGAGAGGCAGAGAGAGAGGGAGACACAGAATACAAAGCAGGCTCCAGGCTCTGAGCTCTCAGCACAGAGCCCAATGTGGGGCTCGAACCCATGAACCATGAGATCATGACCTGAGCCAAAGTCGGATGCTTAACCAACTGAGCCACCCAGGCGCCCGGGAATAATTTGACTTTTAAACCATGGGAATCTAGTATTTATTGTATACCCTTCCCCTCAATAAAATTAAGAAAAAAATACAGAATATACTGTGTTGCAGTTCTTGGAAATTCTTCCTTTGCTCTGAGAGATGAGTTGGATCTGGGGATGTGTCAGAGAGTTGAGAGAGTTAATAATAGTGACCCCCCCCCACAATTATATAATTTCTGTTAATAAAAAACATTTCACAGAGTATTCTGTTCTATTCTTCCAAGTTTGGGACTAGTATTTCTCCCATCATACAGCTGAGGAATGGAGGCACAGAAGCAGCCCATCTTCTCAAGGTTACACAGTGAGCGGGGGCCAGGTGCGATGAGAGCGCAGCCCTTGTCCAGCCCTAAGTTCTTCTACTGGGGCCACAGTCAGCGGGACAAGGGCTTCCACAAAATCTTCGCAGGAAGACTTCAATCAGTCTTTGCAGGAAGGAAAAAAACCAGAGAATTCAGAGAGGCTCCTTTGGCCTAAGGTTTCAGGAGAGTTAAAGCCCCGGGCCTGCAAAAGTCCCAGCACAAATGAAGTCAGACCAAAATAGATACCACTTATGTTCAACAGGAAATGACCCAGAAAAGATCCAACCACTTTCCAGATGTAACTCGAGGGACTTCAGTTGGAGAGACATTTTGGAGTCTAATGCAAAAAGCTCTTGATGACGTTTTTCAAGTCAGTGTGGGGACCAGAAATGAACAGACATTTGATTTCAGGGACATGCCCTGCTAGGAAAGTCTAAGGATTTGCAGAATCAAGCTCTGAGAGAGAGCAGCATGGGAATGAGTAAAGAAACCAAGGCCTTGCCACGTTTTGCCTGCATAATTTGAGGGGGGATTATGAGAAATAATGGAAAGAAAAGCAGAACTCCCAGACTGAGGAAACAAGGCATAATTTAACTGCATAGGTGAGATTTAGCTAGTGGATAGGAAGTTCTTTTTTAATCTATCTGCTATTGTGCAGTGAAAGGAGACTAATTTCTCTAAATCTTGTATTTCAAAAGACTTCTACAGATTGCTTTGAAATAACACTCAGAAGACACTTAGCTCTCTACATGTCTTATTCACGTAATAAAAATAAAAAATAATAAATTTTTAATAAAATAAAAAATCCTTATGCGTGCTATTGCTTATGAAGAATAAAGCTTCTCTCCCTCCCTCCCTCCCTCCCTCTCTCTCTCTCTCTCTCTCTCTCTCTCTCACACACACACACACACACACACACACACACAGTTTATGTGTAACTATCTCTTTAAAGATAGTCTGGTAACAGCAGCTGCCTCTGGAGAGGATATGTGGGGCTGAGAAATGAGGTGGGGGGTACGGCCTTCACTGTGCTTTTTCCATTTCCCACATGCTTCTATTCTGTATTAGAAATAAAACACACTCTTAAGAAATGGAGACATTTGGGGAATGCTCTGTTAACATGTAAGGAAATTCAATATTACCAAGGATATAACAGTCTGACATTATATGATGCATTAAGGATTTTAACTTGAATATAATCTAGCCTTCATATCTAAATTCTGATTAGCAGAAAATAGAGAACAGAGGAACTGGTTAAACGATATAAGAGAAAACAATTCAGAGAATGGAACATTCTTTGAAACGTTAATGTCATTAAAAAAACTAAAAGGTGTTTCAAAAAATTAAAAAGATATTTGGGGGGCAATTGGAGGAACTTTGAATATGACCTGAGTATTAGTATTAGGGAGTTATCGTCCAGAGATGCATGCTGAAGTATGACACACACACACACACACACACACACACACACACACACACAGCTATTAAGCTATAGTTTCTTAGCTTCAAATGCTGCTGCTCTATGATGCCCAGGCCGGGACTCCACAAATGGTTTCTTCTTTGCCAGCTGGCCTTCTGTTGTCTGCCAACAGGAGGCACTAGAGGGAGACTGGAACTCTAGAGGAGTGGCAAGGATCTTGCTTGCTCTTTTCTCTTTTGCTTCCTGTTACAGTCAGTGTCACCCAAACAACACTTCCTCACTCTGGCAATGACAGAATTATTTCCTATGGGAGCAGCTGGTTCAAGTTTACATTTTTCCTCACAATTTCAGAACCAGCCTCATTATGCTTCTTCAGACATACTGGTAACAGCCTGCAGATGCCTTTCCTGTCCCAGCTCCATGGGACCCTTTATCCAAGCTACCAAATTTTATTAATCCCAAGCTCTTCTTTCTTCTGGCCGTCAGGTTGGTAACTGCTTTCTATGTTTTTACTACAGTATTACTTTTGCTTTTCCAGTTTTCTAATACCTGGGTAACAATTCTTTATATTAAATTCTCTCTGTGAGAGTAATCAGTAGAGTTTGTGTCTCCTGACTGATACAGAAATTGGTACCAGAATTCTCAGGAAACAGATGCCCAAAGATGCAATTTTTGCAGGTGTTTGGATACGTCTTTAGACTTGAATGTGATATTGAGCTTCTTGTCATGGCAATGGGATGCTGGTAACCCGTGGCACAGAGCGGTACTGATTAATCAAATTACTGGCTGCAGATTATTGTGATGAACAACTTCCTGAAGCAGGTGCCTTGGGAGATCAAGTGGCTGCTGGGAATAATGAGGACTTCGAGCTCTGTGGGGTGGGATGCTTTCTTCTAAGAATGCAGTAGTGCTTACACAAAGAAAACGACATACTCGGGTCTTCAAAGTCTCAGCTCAAGTCCTGGTTAGGGAGAGTCCATGGTAGCCCTAGAAGTACCTCAAATCTTTTGTAGCTGCAAACTCAGACACAATATTTAATTGTGAGGGTTGCAGAATTTAAATGTAAATTGAATTCACAGTCTATGTCTTCCACTGAAAGCTTGGATGAGAATTGGGACAGTGTCTGATTCCATGACTTGGGATGAGGACATCTGCACAGGCTTAGAGGAAGTTGAAAATCTTAACCCCTAAGTCACTCTGAACCTTCCTTGTCTTCACCTTCCGTGTCTGAGATTAGGCTTCCTTTGCTTAAAGTCTGTGTAACAACCTCACCTGAGGCAGGTGGTTTTCAAGGAGTCGCTTTTGCTCTTCAAGATCTATGCCACTGCTCCTTGTTGCCACTAGGCCCATAACTAGGGTCAGATCCAGCGTATTACAAGGAAACAAGTTCAGAGTCTGATCCTGAAGGAAAGATTTTATCATCCAAGATAACGGCAAGATTTTTCTAACTTATATAGGCAGAAACCCAGTGAATACGTGTGGAATGGGAGTCTAAGAGCATTAGACCCAAGAAAGCAGAATATAACAGCCAAATGACTGATATGGGTGTACTTATCAGGGGTTCTCTAATGTGCTAACTTGTACTAAGAGTTTGCTTATTTGGACTCAACAGTGACCTGAATATCAGGAGTTTCAAATCCCAGAACTTCCTTGGCATAATGTAGAGAAAGAAATTAAAAGATTTAGGGAGAGAGAAATGTTGGGGTAAATACACTGTGTGTGACCTTCAAATTCCCTCACCCACTACTGCCCCCTACGGTATGGTTCGAGAAGACCCAGCGGACACTCCTTCACTAAGGTATTGAGCAATACATTAAAGAGATCATCCATATTTTTGAAAATCTCTGTGGTGGTTGTTCTCTGTTAGTGGGTATAATGGTAGAAGACGCTGTCATTGATTCAATGCTGTTCATTAATTTCATTGGGTTTGAAGGGATATAGAGTAGCAGAGGCCAAATGGCAGTGTTCAGTTGCTAGAAACAAGGCGGATGCACTTAACATAATACACAGCAGGAACAAAACAGCCCTCAGAATGTTTTGACCACCAGGGATCATTGATAGTAGCTGTTGATGGTTACTTTTATGTGTCAATTTGGCTGAGCAAATGTTATTCTGAGTGTGTCTGCAAGGGTATATTTGGATGAGATTAACATTTAAATTGGTGGACTTGGAGTAAAGAAGATTGCCCTCCAAAAGATGAGTGTGCCTCACCCAATTAGTTGAAGTCCTGAATAGAATAAAAAGACCAACTTTCCCAATCAAGAATGCAATCTCTAGCAGACTGTCTTCAGACTGGATCCCTTTCCTGCCTGTCTGGCCTACTAGCCCACCCTGCCAATTTTGGACTTGCCAGCTTCTATAATTATGTGAGTCAGTTTTTTATAATAAATCTCTTCCTATGTATATATACACACATCCTATTCTTTCTGTTTCTCTGGAGAACTCTAATGCAGTAGGTAGTTGGCATAGGGACCTAGGAACGAAATAGATGGGAAGTCTACTAAATATTACTTGATTCATACAATAGGAAAAACTTTAGGTCTGGTGCTCAGAAGTCTGACTAAAGTCACTAGACAGAGAGTCATAGCCTCTTCTCCAGCTTGCAGACGTAAACCAGCTGTCAGACCAGAGCCCCTTGACTGAAGGACATGCTGAGTTCTCTTAAGAACTCAAAACTGCCACAATAGATACTATAAACCTTCTTTCAATACTTCCTCAGAGAGTTGCAGTCTTGAATGGGGTGACTGTATACTGCAAAAAAAAAAAAATCCTCAGATCTGTTGGGGATTAATAAGCACTAGTCCTGAAATGGCACTAATTTCTGGGACCTCAAAACACTACGATGGTCCACCAGCCAACATGGGGGCTAATGGTGGTCAGGTAATGAATGGAATATTGGCCCAACTTAAAATTAAAGAAAGCCTAGTAGGTCTGTGAACCCAGTGGTTGTATCTCCAGTTCTTAAACATGTTAATTACATTACACATACATCATAACTGGCAGAATCCCCAAATTTCCTCTCTGATCCATGTACTGAGGGTTATTGTTGTAAAAACGGTCCAGTAGAAGACCCTAGAAAGTCCTCTCCTTACCAAGGCAGCAAGCCAAAAGCAACAGCACATCCTTATAGGAAATTGAAGAGATTCATGCACCACAGGCTTGGTATCTATCATGTCTCCACTTAAATTCATCTGTTTGTCCTGTGCCAAAGGTTGATGGATCTGAGACTTACTATGGATTACTGTAAACTTAAACAGGTGAGGACTCCAATTACAGCTGCTGTTTCAGGTGTGCTATCTTTATGAGAGAAAATCAACATAACCCTTATGGCCCTTCATATACCATTAGTGATCTGGCAAACGTCACCCCCCCCACATATCAATTTGCAATGATGACCAGAAGCAGCTTGTTTTTACCTTGCAGAACCAAGAGACCACCTCTACTGTCTTCCCTTAGGGCTACCTTAACCTACTGTCTGTTACAATAGGGGAGACTGGGGTCATCCTGACATTTCAGTATATCACAGTGGTCCACTTCACTGATGAAATGCAGACTGGATCTGACACGAAGGTAGTAAACAGTACTTGAGATGCCTTAGTAAAATGCATGTGAGGTTGGAGAGTGAGAGGTAAACCCCGTAAAAATCCAGGGACTCATGTGGCTTGGTGAAGTTTCTGATGTGCTAATGGTCTGGAGCATGTTGCAATAGATCTTTCGAGCTGAAACCCAAGTGGCTGTATCCTCTATTACCTACCACTGCAACAGAGGCATGATGCTTGGTGGGCCTTTTGGCTTTTATAGGCAATATACACCATATTTGAGTCTATCACTCTGACCCATTTACCGTAACACTGACCGTTTTGCGTGGATTGGAAAAGGCTCTGTAGAAAGTCCATGTGGTAGCGCTAGCTACTCTGTCACTTGAAACTTAAGATCAGCAGATCCAACGACACATAATGCGGCAAATCAGGATTCTGTGTGGAGCCTTGGGCAAATGCCAACAGGAGAATCAAAGCATATACTTCTAGGGTTTGGGAGCAAATCCACACCCTCTTTTGAAGATAGCTGATTTCCCTTTTGAGAACTAGCTCCATGGGAGCTGTGTGATCCAGCAAGCCATTAACTGGACTGTGCACAGCAGCCATCAATCATCAAGGAGAAATGGCATACAAGGCAGAGAGATCAAGCAGGTCTAGAAAGCACAAGCAAGTGCACAAAGCAAGGGTCAACTCCATGGACACTTACTCCTGTTACAAGGTTTCCTTTTCCTCAGTCTTTAACTTTGGCTACATGACCAGTTACTTATGACCAGCTGACTAACAAGAATTTTAGGTCTGGTTTATAGTTTATTTTTGCCCAATAGGCTGGTGCATTACCACCTCAATCGGGTACGTTTCTGAAATACCCTAAGGAGAATTCTGAGCACTACAATTGGTTGTCTACTATTTCTGAAGCGAGCACTGTCCATAAGTATGATCTAAACTCTAGTATCCCAGGGCAGTTACTAAGGGTTTGATGACTGTTCAGGACTTGGAAAGAACAGATTTATAAGACAAGTGACAAGATCTGGGGTTGAAGTATATGGATGGAACTCTTAGAATAAGCAGAGAATTGAAGATTATTGTGCTCCAGTGAATGTTCACCAAAGGACACTGTACATCCATAAGAATGTACTTTCTAGACACACAACTACAGGGGGACATAATTAACCATGAGCCCCAGCTGTTGTACTCTGAAATTCATCACCAAACCTGGGCTGGTTCACACTTCCCTGGGCTGCTTCCAGCAAATGACTGAGAGTAGCAGGAATACTAAAGTATATATGGGTCTCTTATGACAGCTGACCTTGGCTTGAGGGCTTCTCAATGGCCTAGCTGAACCTATATAAAGACAGAGGAGGCTCTCAATAATTAGGACAAGATGTATCTATTAGCCTCTTTTTCCAGTCATCCTAATGACAGCTCAATGGGCCCAAGTACAAGAGTGGCCATGTTGGCAAGGTTGTTGGCTTATACACAGGATCAGCAACATGGACGTCCCCTCACCAAGACTGACCTACTGAGTGCCTGACCTGCCAACAGCAGAGACCAGAGACCAACAATGAGCCCTGATATGGGCACTTAGTGGCAGGTGTATTACATTAGATCTCTTCTATCATGGAAGTGACAGCAATTTACTCTCACTGGAAAAGACACATTATCTGGGTATGGCTTTGCCTTTGGTACTTCTGTTAGCCTTATTAACTGTCATGGAATAGCAAAGGAGTACGTGCTGACCTATCCACCCATTTCAGGTAGCCTTTGATGGCTTAGAAAAGTAGCTAAGATGTCAAAAGATTCATATGCTCAAGTCAGTTTTAGAGAAAAAGCCATTTATATGTTCTTTTTCCTACCAGTTTCTCAATGCCCCACCATTGTTCTGTCTGCCAATTTTGAGCCAGGAGAGGCACAGGGGGACATTTTTAATTTGAGCTACTAATCCTTTTTCTAGAGATGTTTAAGATCAGATATTTGGCAAAATCTATGATGCAGTTACATGTACTCTCAACCCATAATGTACAGAGAGTGACATCTGCTGGTCATAAAGATTACGTCTTCATCCTGATTCCTTTTGCAATTTTCCAATGACTTTAATTGTATAGTAAAAATAAAATTATCTCTTTCTTGGGAGAAAAAGAAACCAACACATGACTTATAAGTGCCAACACATGTATCTTTGTGGGAGATTTTTTTTAATTAAAAAAAAAATCCAAGTTTCTTCTCCATTTAGCAGACACTAGTTTCTTTAATTTGATCAGGAGGAAATAAAACTGTTGAATTCAAAAATGAATTAAAAGCTCAGCTATTCCCTTTAAAATATCCTTTTAGTTGGAGCACGTGGGTGGTTCAGTCAGTTAAGTGTCCGACTCTTGATTTTGGTGAAGCTCACGATCTCACGGTTCATGGTTTTGAGTCCTGCATCAGGCTCTGAGCTAATGGTGCAGAGCCTGCTTGAAATTCTCTCTGTACTGCTCACTCTTCTCTCTCTCAAAATAGATAAATAAACTTTAAAAAAATCCTTTGGGTTTTTGTTTCAGAGCAGAAATTAATGAATTTAGTTGAAGACAGAATTCTAGTGGACTTAATGAAATACTGGCCACCAAAGGTCACTTGCTTCTGGCTTTGTGTTCTAGTCCTGCTTTTTTGTTTCCACGCTTCATTACATGCACTTGCTCCCATCCTTCTTCCTTCCTATCCTTAGATACACATACGTATGAAACTTTATACATTCTCTTCCAGATTTATTCCTATATTAGCTTTGGAAATTCTTCCCACTGCTCTTGATGTTAGATTATACTAGAAAAAAAATAGGATTGATATTATGCAACTATGTTTTTAGATGAAAAGCATATATGTATGTTTATTGATAAAAGTATTTTGATGGATAGTGATGAAGTCGAGTTTTGTGTAGAAAATACAAACTTCAATTTGCAGGTGGCACCTAAGTCAGATTCCATTCCCCTTCAGGACCTTTTCTCCCTATTTTTCACTATTACAAAAATGTTGTAACTACCTGCCTTATAAATAAAACTTTGCGAATATCCCCAATTCTTTCTAGGAGGTAAATTCCCAGAGGGAAAAAAATCCCCAAAGGGCAATGAATAATCAAGAAGGGAACTAAAATTAATACTACAATAATAAAACATTGGGAATAGGAGAGATGAACATTTTATAAATTCAATAATTACCTATTATCTAGAGGAGCTGATAAATTGGGGTGCCTGTATGGCTCAGTTGGTTAAGTGTCTGACTCTTGATTTGGGCTCAGGTCATGATCTCAGGGTTTGTGAGATGGATCCCTGAGCACAGAGCCCACTTGGGATTCTCTCTCTTCCTCTCTCTCTCTGCCCCTCTCCATTTGTGCTCTCTCTCTCTCTCTCTCTCTCAAATAAATAAACTTAAAAAAGTTAAAGCTGATAAATCAAAACTGGCATATATTGGGGCACCTGGCTGGCTCAGTTAGTGGAGCACACAACTCTTGGTCTCGGCGTTGTGAGTTTGAGCCTCATGTTAGAGTTTACTTAATAAAAAACAAAACAAAACAAAACACAAAACTGGCATATGTGTTTGTTATAAACACGTTACTAACACAGAAGGGTGGAACCACAAAAAATTAAAGCAGAGACGGTTACAGTAATTGCGCAGGAAAGGAACTGTGGCTTTTCATTATAAGACCCATTTTTTAGCATGCTACTTTGATAAGATAACAAAGTTTTGAAATAAAAATGTAAGTTTATTAAAATTAAAAAGCATATTTTACCAAATTATTATCCAGAAGTGTATTAACTTAAATTCCCATAGGGATTTTTTTGATGGCCCTGAATTACTACAGTGATTTCATGCCAATTTATTTATTATTTATATTCTGGTCTATTCAGAAGTTTTGAACTATGTTAGAACAATACACATAGCATGAGATGTAAAATAAGTGAGAAAACTGGGGTAAAGGAAAAATAAGATGAGGCCAGAGGTCCAAAGAATCCATCAGAACCATCTAGAAAGCTGGTTAAGAATGAAGGCCCTGAGCTTATCCCAGGCCTGCTAAATCAGAATCTCTAGGGTGAGGCTCTGGTATCTTCTTTTTAACAGCCTCAATGACTTGGGGTCCTGATACAATTTAAAAGAAGACAAAGAGTGACTAATAGGATATTAGGATATTTATTAATGTCATGATATTTAGAGCACGGGAGCTAGAGGAATGGACACTGCAAGACTAACTCCAAAGAAGACATTTAAAAGTAAATCTTATGTAAACTAGAATCATCCGTTCTCCCACTATAACATTTCATAATCCTCTTCTGATCCCATTAACTTCCCCATAACAACACTCACAGAGATGCAAGGCCTCAGTCTGTCATTTGGTCCTTCAACTTTTACTCTTAAGATGAAGAGGCATGTTCTGGGAAATCTTCTCTTTTCTCTGGCTCCATTCCTAGCCTAGTGTACCATTTAGCTGGATAGTCTAGTGCTTGTGAGTCTTTATGTATCACATCATCAGGTTAAACACACACTTAGAATTAGAAGAATTCTATGTATCAACTAGGTGGTGGTACTTAGTCTTTACTGCTGCTTGTGTTTTTATTCTCAGAACAGTTTCACATGCCTCACGTGAAAGTGAAAAGTTAAACAAGCCGAACTTTTCCATGGGATTTGGTATACCATAAATAGAAAAGAATCAGCATTGCAGTTTAATTTTACAATGAAATTAAGAATATATTAAAAATTATACATTAAAAAATGTATCAGCTTATAGTGACTTCTGTTGTAGCTGTAGCTTTTGTTCAATGATGTCTGAGAAACGAGGAACTTTTTTTGAAATAGCCACACGGATGTCATCATTCATATTAAAGCAGCTTCTGGACTTTGTTTTAAAATGTAAAAGTGATGAAAATCCCAACTCACAAAGGTATGTGGTTGCAAATGGTACAAGGATTTGTAGAGCTGTCTTTGCCAGGCTTGGAAACACTGTGAATTGAGCACACCAGAAATCCTCAAGCTTCATGGTCTCAAATTCCATGAGGATTTGGCCACTAGCTCGTAATTCAGCAAGATCATTTTTCATCAGATAACCATCATCAACAAAATCCAGATTAAAAAGAAACGGATCCAGTATCCATTTACTTGCCTCATCAAGATCTCCAACAGAAAAATATCCATGGAAGAAGCTGTTCAACTGTTGCAGATGCAGGGTTATTTCTGCTCCAATGCTGGCTGCTTCATTATCTGAAACAATTATTTCTTCAAGAAAAGGAAAGTTGGTAAAATTTCTTTTCTCAATTCGCTTTAGCCAAAATGGAAACTTCCTAACAAAAGCAGATAACTTTTCTCTAGCTGATACTGTGTTCATCCCAGTCCTTTGCATAGATGCACTAAGTTCATTTAGGTGTTTGAATAAATCTGCAAGGTATGCTAAGTGAACTTTAAACTCTTTATTTTCAAAGCCATCAACTAAATTACTACTTTGGTGGTGAAGGAACTGATTTATTTCTTCATACATTTCAAAAATATGAGTAAGTATTTGACCTCGGGAAAGCCACCTCATTTCAGTATGGAAAAGGAGGACACTATACTCTATTCCAATTTCTTCAAAAAAAGCCTGAAAGAGCCGATGATTTGGAGCTCGTCCTTTGATGAAATTTATTACCCTCACCACAGTAAACAGAGCATCTCTCAGTTTTGTAGGCAAGGTCTTTGTGACAAGTTCATGGGGATTCAACAAGCAATGTGTGATCACGATATGAGGTACCTCTTTTTTCACACAAGCAACAAATTCTGAATTTTCTCCTAGCATAGAAGAGGCACCATCAGTACAAACAGAGCCACATACATCAAGTGCTATCTTATGCTTCAAAAAGAAGTCTCTGAAGAGATTGAATGCATCTTTTCCTTTCATTGTTAACTGCAATGGTTCACAGAAGAGAAATTCTTCTACGATCTCTCTTTCTTTTATGTATCGTACAAATGCCATTAGCTGACTGCAGTCATCCATGTCAGTTGTCTCAGCAAGTTGAACACCCACTTTGAGAGGACTGGCTTTGATGTCTTCTAGAACTTGCTGTAAGATATCCTGGCTCATTTCATCAATTCTAGAATGGATCACATCGTCTGATAAAGGTACCTGCTGAAGCTTCTTTTGTGCATCTGGTCCCAAAACTATTTGTGCTATTTCCAATGCACATGGTTTCACTAATTTTTCAGCTATTGTATGAGGATTCTTCTCCTTGGCACATAAATACGCAAACTGATATGATGCTTGTAATAAGGCATCCTCATGAGACGCAACTCCAAATGCTTTCAAGGTTTCTCTCTGATCCGATGGTGCTGGCATATGCTTCAGGCTATTGAGATCATGCCCACCTACACCACCATGCTGTCTGTTAAAATGGTCAGACAATTTCGATGGTCTGAGGTCAGCATTTGAAAATATCGAGTTACACAATACACATTGTGGGCGTTGAGTTCCATCAACCTCCGTTGTACAGGTGAACCAGTAACGAACATAGTCATCATCCCATTTTCGCTTCTTCGACATGGCACCCCAAAATTCTCAGGTAGTATTCCAGAGATGCTGCAGAATTTTGCTTTGGGAGTAAAATATAACCCACACATTAAAAATCAGTGGCTAACTGAATTAAAACAAAGCCACATCACATGCCATCCTGTCATGTGTACAATGTCAAGAAATATCCTATAACATGTCCATTCAAAGTGAACCATGACAGCATGGCAGTCCAACTTAAAGCTATCAACTCACAGCTAATACCCTGGAATAAATGACTTGCCAGCAAGCTACGTATGGGAGATGTGGACTCACGTAATTTGTCAATACTCATAAATCCTCTATTGGTGAATTGCAGTTATGGCTTAATTTGTTCTCAATGATGTATGTTCCAAACAAAGTTGCTACATTTTGTATTCCCTGAAATGGCATTTCACTACCACCCCCTCCTTTCATTCTACACCAAGGACATACGACACCAGCAGTTATGAACAAGGATATAGAGAAGGGAATCATTCACTAAGCGCTGTAAGGGCATATTTTGACACAGTGACTAGTTCTTTTTCGTAGTTAAGGATTAGACAAGTCTGTAAAACTATTTGATGCTTGAGTGGCTTTGACTCCAACTTAAGCAGAGAATTTCAAATGGGTCTGATTAAGCAGACTTTGACACAGATTTGGCTCAGAGCTTCCTTGCTTCCAAAGTGTAACACACTACCAGTCCATGATTCATATTGTCCATGCACAAAAGGAAAACAAGTTGCTCAAGAGAAACACAACTATTCTTGTTACTGAGACTTCAGAAAAATGTCTCATAGAAGGACACCCTTTTTACAATAGGAATTTCATGATGCTTTTTCATAGAACTACCCATCAGTAAAGGCAGTCAAGAAAGAAGCTGAAACAATGGAATGAAAATAAGCAGTATTCCCAAGATTAAGATTTGTTTCAATCTGAGGACAAGAACCAGAAAGTAGTGGTTCCTCCTTAGTAAATGGAGGAATCAGCAAAGTTTTTTGTTAACATGCAAATTCGTGGCCCCACCCCCAGAGATTCTGATTTCCTAGCTCTACAGTAGGGGCCCAAAATCTGTATTCTACATAAACATTTTAGATAATTTTACAAATAGTAACTAGAACAGTAATCTTTAATAAGAGATACTCATCATAATCACTGGGAACTCCTTTGAAATTATGTATCTCCCTGCATATTTTAGAACTAATAAATCAGCTTCTTCAGAAGGACAAAAGACTCTAAATCTTGGGGCACCTGGCTGGCTCAGTTGGTACAGTATGTGATTCTTGATCTCAGGGTTGTTGAGTTTGAGCCCCATGTTGGCCATAAAGATTACTTAAAAAAGAAAAGACTGTAAATCTTGTCCTGGTGATGCGAATACATATCATAGTAAATAGTCATATTTAGAGGAATAAAGACATATCCTTTGGGCCAACCCCTACCTTGCAGATATTCTAGGTTGCTAAGTAAAGTCTAAATGCTTTAATAGGCATTTAAGTTTCTGAGTTGATGACAGCCTCCTAAGAAAGTCAAAGGACCTAAAAAGAAAGAAAGCCAGGCCTTTTCTCTTTTTCTCCCTCCTTAGCAATGAGCAAAGGTATAATCCACAGATAGGCTCAAATATACCTTAGAAAAATAGTTCTGGGACATGTGGGTGGCTCAGTGGGTTGAGCATCCAACTCTTGATTTCAGCTCAGGTCATGATCCTAGGGGTGTGCAATCAAGCCCTGCATTGGACTCTGAACTGAGCATGGAGCCTGCTTAGGATTCTCTCTCTCTCTCTCTCTCTCTCTCTCTCTCTCTCTCTCTCTCCCCCCCTGCCTCTGCCCCCACTTGTGGGTTCTATCAATAAAGTAATAAAATAAATATATAAAAAAGAAAATGGTTTTATCTCCCAGATAAACAAGTGACCCTCCAAGTGTCCAAAGTCCTACACTACAGAATGTCGCTGAAATAACTTAACAGGGACACATTTAAATCCAAATGCCCATTTTGGCCATAAAAAAACCTCACAATAAGTAAGCCAAGAATATTAACTTAAAACACTTTCTAGTGGCTGTGCCACAATTAACTAGCTTTAAAATGTACTTCTATGTAAACTAATAAGTTGACATGCCATATAGCTGTCTGTTGAGTCAATTAAAAATCAGATGTCTGCCACTCAATACAGATGATTTGAAGTTTAAAGGTTGATCTTAAGCTTTCTTTTGTCAAGTGATGAAGACTACAGGGACAATTCTGTTTAGAAACTCTCCTAATTGATAATAAAATTATGACAGCATAAAAACGCTTATCTTTCTATATTCTCTTATGTATATTTGCTATGTGTGTTTTGGGGAACAGAGGAAGTGAATGGAAAAGCTTTGCTTCAGTCTCATTAGAAATTATTACAGGACCAGTTAAGGGTCTATTCCAATCCACCCTGACTATGCTACCAACTATGTTTTGACTGACAATGTACCTGTTTTGAACAAAAGAATTTTTAGAGAAATTCATTTGCAGCATGCCTCCTATCCCCCTCAAAAAGGGAGAATGGGTAGCAGGAATTTTCAAGATCCTTAAAGATTAATTTACCGCCCAAGAGGCTTTCTTGCATTTTAGAACCTCACAATTTTCATTTGCTCCTCTGTGGTATTTAGTAATCACAATATCCTAAAATATGTAAACGTTAAAAAGGAATCATCATGGTAAGAAATTATTGTTCATTTAAATAGATGTGATAATGGTATGCTTGTGTGAAAAAAAAAAAACCTCATTTATTGGAGATACAGACTTACTGGTTTACAAATGAAAAGACATCTGGGATCTCCTTTGAAATACCCTACTTCAGCGCGCGCGCGCGCGCGTACACACACGCACACACACACACACACACACACACACACACACACACACACACAGAGTGGGGTGGAGACAGAAGGCATAAGATTGGCCTTGAGTTGGTAACTGTTGGAGTTGAATGATGGGTTCGTATCACTACACTATTCTATTTTTATGTTATGTGGGGAATTTTCCATAACAGTAAACAAAAAGAGCATTATCTTATTCAAATAGACATACTTCGTTTTTAGAATGATTCTTTTGAGAGTTTGGGAGTTATCTCAAGATGCAGAGTGAAAGATGTGATATAACAAAAATGTTTTTGCAAGTTCATGAGGCACAAGGGTATATATGAAAAGGTATCACAACAGTTAAAAGTGAACATTCATATAACAGAAATCTTTGGGAAATGCTAAAATATATATTTCAGCAGTGACAACAACCCAAGTGCAACGGTAAACCTGTAACTCCAAACCAAACGTGACTCAACTTCTCTCTAGCCATCGCCCATGCCAGTCCAAGGGAGGTGGGGTGTCCGGGGGACGGGATTCATCAGTACACTTTGCAGTTAAAGGCAACAGCCCGGAGAAAGGGGGCGGAAATATAGTAGCTGAGCAAACACGCTCCAGAGGCAAAAGCCTAGGATCCTGCTTTGTCACCTGGAGGCTGGGTCCCATCCAAGCCTCGATTCCTCAAGTGGGGATGACAATAGTACCTACCTTACAGGGTTGTTGGGAGCTTTAATGATTAAGCGTGCATGTAAAGCACACGCAGCTCGTAACTGGTAGGACCTGTTGGTGCATTATTAAGGACGGCGCGCTTGGGAAGCGGCCCGGGAAAGCTACGGACGCCGGCGGCGAGAAAAGAAGACTCCGCTCGGTCTCCACCCGCCCGTCTCCGAGCCTGGGCGCAGGCCCAAGGGATGCTCGGGCTTCTTTTAGGCGCCCGTCTCCGGCTCCAGGTCGCTCTCCGCTAGGGCTGGGATCCAGCCTGTGGGCGCCGGAACCGGGCAGGGCGGCGACTCCTCTGGTCTGGTCCCCGAGCAGGAAGCTACGAGGCGCGATGAGACAGAAGCGTCCGCAGCGACCTCCACCCCTGCCGCGCCAGGGTTCCATCCGGGTTCTCCTTGTGGGTTCCCGCCTGCAGACAGAGCGAGGTGTCTCTCTGCACGCAGGCGCGTTGAGCCACCGGCGGAGGGCTCGGCTGACCTGAGTAGGGAGCATGCGCGTGGCCCTCTCTCTTTTTTTTTTAATTGTGTACGTTGGGGGGGGGTGGGGTGGGTGGTGGTGGGATTTTTTGTGTCTGCCAGAGAGGATGAATGTAGAATCTAAGGAATGGAAAGTATGGTAAAGTCCACATAGTTCTTCAGAGCATTAAAATAAGATTTTGTGTGCGTCAAGCTTTGGGTTTGGATTGTAACATTCAATAAATTAGCATTTTCTATGTGTAAGCAAGGGGGAAAGGGAAGGAAACTCCTTGTACCCCATGTTAAACATTCGGACAAATGCGAGGCTGTAAATTCCATTAAGATACTCACAGTGGAGATGAACTTCTAGAGCTTGCGTCTTGTTTGCCCATGAAGGTCACCCCTTCCCATAAATTAGAGCATGTGGATGAATTTCCTCAGAAAAATTCATGTTGGAGAAAAGATCTTCAATTTTATTTAAAATTCGTTTTAACATGATATTAAAGTTATGAACCCATATTAGATTTTTAGAGGAAAAATTCCAAAGTAGAAACTAGAAAACTGCAGAAAGAAAGACCTCCTTCGTATTTGGGGGATATTTCCTTCCAGAATTGTGACAAACTTAAAGAACAATTTAATAATCTTTCTATAGTCAGTCTTGTTAGAAGCATCCCATTAAGACTGGGGAAAGGGATAGTATCAGAGAATGTGGGATAGATGCATCATTTTCAGGTGTTCAGGGTGAACCTGGTAGACTGAAGCCTGCTTGAGGTTTCTGTCAACAGAAGAAATTGCAAAAGACCAGTCTTTCTGGTCCAGAAAGCAGGGCTTTAAGTACTAGAGAAAGGAGTAGGCTTTAGAGTCAATAGATACTTGGCTTTATGTCCTGGCCCTAACACTTTTACTTATCAGGACCTGAGCAAGCTACCTGGACTAATTAAGCCCTTGTGCTTATTATAAAATAGATTATCCATTAGTCCATGAAGTTCTTTTGCAGAGATAATATACAAAAATTACAGTACATAGTTCCAACACTCAACAGGCAGCTATTAGGGAAATAAAATCAAAGTTCACATAATGAATCATGTTCCAGGTGTTATCTTTTTTCCAAAATGAAGAAATAAGACGTGAGTTCAGATATTATAGAATTCTTCCTAAAATCAGTAAATTAGGTTTCATGGAAGAGGGAACAGAGACCCAGAAAAGTCAGGTGACACATTTTTTGACTTAAAAAGATCCTGAAATTTTTTAATTCAAAATTAAAGAAGCTATGGGGCGCCTGGGTGGCGCAGTCGGTTAAGCGTCCGACTTCAGCCAGGTCACGATCTCGCGGTCCGGGAGTTCGAGCCCCGCGTCAGGCTCTGGGCTGATGGCTCAGAGCCTGGAGCCTGTTTCCGATTCTGTGTCTCCCTCTCTCTCTGCCCCTCCCCCGTTCATGCTCTGTCTCTCTCTGTCCCAAAAATAAATAAACGTTGAAAAAAAAAATTAACTCAAAATTAAAGAAGCTAAGCCCCCTGACAGTCCCATAAACTGCTTTTCTGTTAAATATTTGAAATAATGCTACAAACCACTCAGTTAAGTATTCTAATTATGTATCTTTATTACCAAAAGATAAATAAAATACAAAATAGACATTGTCACTTTATGGAGCCACCCCATGGTAAGGTAGGAATATGAACACATGTCATTGACTTTCTTGAAATAGGTTAAGAATTACCTCCATTTGCATTGCTTTTTTAATTGCACAGTAGTCTGAATCTACACACTATATTCATAGTACTTGACAATTCGATTGTTACTATTTCTGAGATGGTAACTTAAAGCTGTATCCTAATCAGTTTTGGTGAGCTGTTAAAAAGCCAATGTACTTCTATCAGGGGTTTGAAACAGGCTGTTTTCATTGAGCCCACTCTGTCAGTATTATTTTCATGATGGTCTTGGAAGAGGCCTGAGGATCATGGCGGTCTCAGTTATTAATAGCCCTACAAGCTATCCTAATTCTTTGAAGAAACTTTCAACTTCAGGTTTTGCTTTTTGCAAATTTTACAGACACCTGCTTACTATAGATATTAGGTATAATGGATATTCTACAATCTTTTAAAATTTAATATTCATTATTTTCACATAAAGGCAATCACAATTAAAGCAACAAATAGTATCACAAACTGTATTTTCTATGATAGAGGAAAGGATTTCTGTGTTTAAAGGCTCAAGTCCAGAATGATAAAAGACCATCACAACACTGGCTCAAAGATGACAAAATATTATTTTTCTGTTATTCTGGATGTAAGGTACAAGGAAATATTTTAAAAATAAAAATTTTATAACCAAGTAGAAAACAGAATTATTACTATACAGATTGACATGGGAGATAAAGTTACTCATATGTTCTACAGGTTTCCTTTCAGTAACCTAAAACCCAAGATAGAATAATTTTTTTAGTTTCAGACCAGGGAAACCTTAGAAGGCAAAAACAAAGGATTCTCAAATAACTATAATTATAGTTACTAATAATTTGAAAAAATGAAACCCTGATTTTGAGAAAGAGTAACTAATCTGCCTTCAAAATGCGTGTTAACTAGATAAAGGGCCATATGAATTGTGGAGATACAGTTTAAGCCTTAATAATGTTGAGTAGAAGACATTCTTGCTAGGTAAAGAGCCAAGGCCTCTTTCCACATCACCTAATATAAAATTGGAAAAAAAAATCTTAACATACACTTAATGAATTGCTCTTTGTTTTTCTTGTTTCTTCGGTGTACAAAGAAATGAATTTACAAAAGGACTTCTGGAAGCTTTATTAAAGTCAGGCAGCAAAAAGAGTAGTCAAGGGGTTTTCCACCTACAATTATCAGCAAGAAGCTGAAAACAATGTATCTATGTGTCTATCTTGGGTGACTGTCTATAACTAGCTACTACTGTCCAAGGAAGGAGGCCATGGGGTCATCCGGCCTCTGACGTTTCATTCTATAGGCCTCCATTTCCTCTTCAGTGGGTTCCCGAGTTTCATATATGCTATTGTAAGGCCGCTTCCTCTCATCAATCTGCATAATCTCCTTGACGTGAAGAAGGCGGGCTTCCTCTGCATTCAGGGCCTACGGTGAAAGAAAAAACATGAGTACCACCAATAGTAGCAGAGTACCAAAAGACCCCACTGAATGTAAACTGCTATATGAAAAACCTAGATTATCTGAAAGAGCTTGAGAGTCAGCCAGACTACCTTCAAGCTACAACGAATCACTGTTTGGCTGATACAATATTTTCATACAGCAGGAAATAGTCTACCACATTTTCAATGTTAAAAAATTTTTACTTAATAACAAAGATTCAATGAGATTCACTTTACTAACATAAGTCCAAAACTGATACTTCTGGTGGAAACTACAACTCTGACTTTTCCCAAGGACTTGCTGACACAAATTTTAGAGCTAGAAGGCAATTCTTTCTGGACATATGTCAATAACTCTTAAAGAACAGCTTTACAAAGAACATTTCTTCTGTACATTAGTGATTTTTATCAAACATTCTGAGAAGCAGGCAATACTAAGACAAAAAAATCTCCATTTGCATTCTAGGCCTGATACAAGGTGACCTGAGCAAATCACCCAGACTTGGGATTTTTAAAATGAGCTTGGAGACAGGACTAGATAATTTATTAAGGTCCGTACAAATAAAGAATACTGTCATTGCTCTGACTTCATAAAGTACCTTTTTCAATTTTTCATGTTTCTTTTCTTCATCATCACTATCTGAACTGCTCTTTCGATGCTTCTTCTTCTTCTTCTTTTTCTTCTTTTTATCTTCTTTTAGTTTTTCCTGATGCATCTGATAGGGAGGATTGAAATATAGGGTTATTAATGCAAAAACAAAGTTCTGGTGCAAATTTTGAAGTCTGCCCTCCAGCACTTAAAATTTTTGGACACATGGGGTGCTGGGTGGCTCAGTCAGTTAAGTGTCTGACTTCAGCTCAGATCATGATCTCACAGTTTGTGAGTTTGAGCCCTGCATTGGGATCTCTGCTGATAGCACAAAGCCCGTTTCGGATCCTCTGTTCCCCTCTCTCCCTCTCCCCATGCATGCGCACATTCTCTCAAAAATAAATAAACATTAAAAAAAAATTCAGGACAAATGATTATAGACTTACCTCCATGAGCGTTTGAGGTTTTTTAACAGATTCTTCTCCAGTTATATCATTTATAATACATTCCTCTGAATTCTGTGGGAAAATATAGTCATTTGACTTGAGTAATCATAGTTACCGATCATTGAAGAAAAAGTTAAAATTTGAAACATGAGAAATATGTTTCATACAGATTCTGACTTACGAACTTTTGTTGTTTTACACTTGCAATTTACTTACACTTTACACTTTACAATTACTTACAGCAATCTCCTTTCCAGCTTCTCCAGTGCAATAGGAATACTTGAAAAAGGAGTGACAGCATTTGTATCCCCATCGGCCTTCTTTCCAGTAAGATCCCCAGATATGCTGCAGAGAGAGAGCTGTTACTTAAAAAGGAACCTGAAACTAGGGACTCTCATACACTGTTGATATGAGCATAAAATAATACAGTCCTTTAAAAGGTTAACTTGGGAGGAAACTTATGGGGATTCCAGGGCTAGCTAATAGGGACAAGGTGGCCTGCTCTCAAGTGTGACAAGCAGGCATTAAATTATAATGGTCTTACATTTTATTCCTAAAACTTTAAAAAAAAATTAGGATATCTGACTTCTCTTTAAAAATTAAGAAGGACTGGGAAATTCTGGGCCCACATTCCTACTTGGCAAGAACTGGCTGTTGCTGACCAGTGGATGCCCCTTTCAGACAGGGTTTGTGTTCTCTAGTTTGTATAATTTGCCTGAGTCACTTCACTCATATGATTTAGCAGCCTGGCTCCTATAGGTAGTTCTGTTTTTGATCCAACTTAGACAATTGTAGTTTGGGTACACATGTTTTATAATGTGATGCAGTATGAATTACACTGTATCACTTATGTTCTTGTTAAAATATTTAACTTTACTCAAGTCTTTAGATTTGAATTTGTTTATAGGAAATACAGAGGATAGAGGAATAACTCGTATGATATCATACAAGTAATTGAACCAGTCAAAATAGAATGTGAGTTTACAAAATAACTGTCCTGATCTGTTTAGGAGTCACTGTCCTGAAAAAGGGGAGTTTCGATAGAGGGAGATAGAGAAAAAGAGACATAACAACCAAAATAAACTTTGATTGGATTCTGACTCAAAACAAAAACAAAAGCAAAAACAATGCCTATTTAAAGGCATTTTTGTGTATATTTTGGTAATGTGATTAAGAATTACAGATTAGAGGATATTAAGGAGTCCATGATAATTTTCTAAAGTGTGATAATGTAGGGGAATATCCTTAATTTTAGGAAATACATGATATAGTGTCTATCAGTGAAATATCATAATATCTGTAATTTTCAAGTATTTTAGTAAAAAAAAAAAAAGATACAAATATATATATGTGGGTATATGTATATACCAGCATGCATATACCCCTCCCTCTGTCCAGACAAATATGTCCAGACATATATGGCAACATGCAAAATATTTCTGAATCTAGGTGGTGGGTATGCGGGTGAACATAATAGTATTCTAAAGTTTTTGTATTTTTAGAAAAATTTCATAAAATAAAATAAAAATATAAAAAAAAAAAAAAAAAAAAAAAAAAAAGGAAAACAAGCCTAACAATGATTTGCTATGAAGCTGTAAAAAGAAAATATAACTCAGAGAAAAATGCTAACAAGGACACCAGATGGTTCTAGTTTAACACATACTGTGTGATTGTGGATCTTCACATCCTCCTCATACTTAGAGCAGGCGACAGCCCTCTCCTGTCCTTTGATGACTGTCCCATGTCTTGAGTACTCCACATAGTCTTCAGTCTGAGCTAAAAGCAATTCAGCTGGAGGGGCATCCAAATGTTCTTGGCCACCATACTAAAAGAACATTGAATATTATTAAATACATTTTACAGCAAAGGTTTTCATTCAAATCTCTATTGATCAGTTTGTTTCTAATCAGAAACATGAAAGCAATATTTTTTATGGGCTCTGTTATACAAAGTACAGTGAAAAAGAAAAAGCCACATGATTTTTATAGGCAAATAAAAGATGTCTCAGTTGTTATCTATGTGTTGAGCGTGGCAAATTACCAAATGGCCATCAATTCCTCTTAACCTTGTATGTGTGCCCATTTGCCACATGACTTTGCTATTCCCCTCAAGAGATAGACAGTCTGTTTCTCCATCTTTGAATCTGGGCCTGGCCATGTTACTTGTTCAGGCCTGTGGGAAACTGGGCAAATGTGATGCAAGCAAAGGCCTGGAAAGCACTTGTGCAGTGGGGCATATTTTTGTTGCTAGTTTCTGGTACCCCAAGAATGCCATATGAGGCTGGACTAGCCTACCAAAGGAGGAGAGCCCACCCTGGGCAGACATGAGCTATTCCAGATGAGGTCTCTTAGGACAATCAGCCTGCTAACTGCTAGAGACCAGAATGAGGTCATTCTAGATCATCCAGCTTCAGATGGGCAGGCCCAGACCAGGAGACCCAGCTGACATACAAAATCCTCAGAAATAACCAATGTTTCTTTTAAACTGCTATGTTTTTGTTGTTGTTTTCCCACAAAAGCTTCCTGATACAGCTAAACTGATAATGTATACACTTGATTTCAAGTCAATGTGAGGGTAGGACTGTTCCTAACAAACTAAAAGGGACTTTATGTGCATTGTATTCCAAATGTAAATTGAATGATCATTAACTAGTCATTTCTCTTTAACGAACATTCTTTTTGTAAGCATTTTGGTCAAAATTACCTTTTCCAGGATGCTTTCTTTCTGCTGTTCCTTGAAGTCTTCTTTTTTGACTTTGAAGGACTTGTACAACAGCTCTAGTTTTGTAGGATCGGCCTGCAGATGCACTTCAGATCCCTTGTCATAGGCTTCCCAAGCAAACACTACAAAAATCAAAGACATTTTAATGACTTGTCAGCTACGTTTATTGCATGCTTGTTAAAAACAAACTTTTAAAAATGCCCCCAAATTTCTTTTGAGCTTATAAAAATACCTTGACTTAGAGCAAACACTTACACTGTGTCTGAGCCATTGAAATGGTATCTCCTGTGTATCTAACGAAGTTATCCCCTGCATAGCTCACTCTGTAAATGCAAATTTAAAAAACAAGTTGTTTCAGAAATTGCTTTCTTTAAGGAAAGTTCATTCTTTTCTGACCCAACCATAGATGATGTTTATTTTAACTCAGATTCAGTTTTATGATTAAAAACTCTCCCCCCACCCCCGCCCTACCTTGAAATCTCTCTATTTTTTAATGTTTACTTATTTTTGAGAGAGAGAGAGAGAGAGAGAGAGAGAGAGAGCAAGCATGGGAGGAACAGAGAGAGGGAGACACAGAATATGAAGCAGACTCCAGGCTCTGAGCTGAGCTGTCAGCACAGAGCCTGATGCCGGGCTCAAACCCACAGACCGTGAGGTCATGACCTGAGCTAAAGTTGGATGCTTAACTGACTGAGCCACCCAGGCTCCCCAAAATCTATACATTTAACTTGATACTTACTCATCTGGATTCTTTCCTGCATTGGCATAGGGATTCTCTCTCATCGCTCTAGTTTTGGGATCATAGTAAGCAGAATTTGGATCTAAATTCCGCAAATACTAGAAGGGAAAATGGTTTAAGACTGCATTAATGTTTACTTCTGTCAAAAAAGATTTCAGCACACTAGGCAGATGAGTCAATCACGATCAATTGTGTGTATACATTTCCTGGTACAGAAGATAAAATACAGAATGATACCTAATCTTGGAATGACTATATTACCTATATACTATCCAGATACCAGATGAGTAGACAAAATTTGGGGTGGGAAGACAAATATTTTTTGAGTGTGTATGTTAAGTTGGCAAGGCTTACTTTTGCAATATCTTCTCGAATCCTGAGATTCCGGACAGTAATTCGCCTCTTAGAGTCAAAGTTCTGTCCAGGCATGTCAATGTCATCTGCGTATTTATCTTCATCCTCATCTTCACTATTATGATCTTTTTCCTGAAGGAAGTGGAAAGAGGGAAAAACAAATTATAAGAAAAAAAGAGCAGCATCTAGTTCTTACTTTCCTTTAATCCAACTCTTATTCAGTTATATTCCTTAAAGCTATTATTATTATTGTTATTAGCCATTAGCCATCAGAAATTGAAAAATTTGCCAGACAAGGCAAATATTTATTACCGTTTGAGAATTTGGTTCCTCTTCTCCCCACTGGTGTTTTGGAGAATTCTGCATTATGCAAGAAGAAAAAGAATTTGTTATTTTATTCCACTGAATCTACTGATTCACACTTTATTTTTTATTATCATTTTTTTAATGTTTAGTTTTCAGAGAGAGAGAGTTAGAGCAAGCACTAGCAGGGGAGGGGCAGAGAGGGAGACAGAGAATCCAAAGCAGGCTCCAGGCTCCAAGCTGTCAGCACAGAGCCTGATGCAGGGCTCACACTCATGAAGTGTGAGATCATGACCTGAGCTGAAGTTGGATGCTTAACCGACTGAGCCACCCAGAAGCCCTTATTGATTCACATGTTAAATACTTAGGTAAAATAATATAACTTAAATCTAACTGAACAAATCCTCCTATTTCTCATTGTAATGAACACATAAGTTCTGAATACAAGTATGTACTTATGAATAATTTTATCAGACTGTCTACAAAGCCAGTAAATTTCTAGAGAATTTTCAATGATATAGGATTATAATCACACAAGGGTAGGAGGAACATCAAGATGACCAATGTAATCAATATATATTCATTTCTTATATGTTAACCTTTAGACACCATTTTTGCTAAACCTTACTAGTTTTCTATCAAGTGCAAAAAGAAAATGTTACAGGATCATGTAATAAGTATCTTTAGAACCAGAACAGCTTATGTAAAATTTAGGCAATGAAGGAATCTACTCAGATGACACCATACTGTAATTTAAGAAACGTGAGATCCTTGGCACAAAGATACTCTTTCTTCATTAGCAACTGGTCAGGATTTTCTCTAATTCTACAAAATGCCTATACCAAAGTAATCAGTATTTTATCATGTCCCTTTAAAAACCTTCAAAGGTTAAAAAGAGTACCTTATAGTATAGTGGGGGAATATGAAAATATATGTGTGTGTGAATCAATCTATCTATCTATCTATTTATCTATCTATCTATCCATTCTCCCTATATAAATAGAATGATAGATATAGATACATATACAATATATTGGTGAGAGCATGCTCTCCTGAATGGTATCTAAGTGATATGACACCAAAATATTAAATAAAATACTCACTGTGTCAACAACTACACATTAAGGAATTTACTCTGAGGGAATAATACATCAATTATATAAAGAGATATGTACAAGAATGTGATTTATAGTGTCATATATAGTATCAAAAATTTGGGAAAAAAAATCAACTTAATAATAGATAATTGGTTATATATATTACTATACTTGATGAACACTGAACATCCATTAAGGTGATTCTATCTGGGGCACCTGGGTGACTCAGTCAGTTAGGTGTCCAACTCTTGGTTTCAGCTGAGGTCATAATCTCACGGTCATGAGATGAGCCCGTTCCTGGCTCCACACTGGGCATGGAGCCTGCTTAGGATTCTCTCTCTCTCTCTTTTCCTCTGCCCTTCTCCTGCTCATGCTTGAACTCTCCCCCCTCCCCCAAAAAACCGTGAAAGTGATTCTATTCAATCTGCAGGAAAAAAACATATAATTTGCTACCCCCCTTTCTTTTTTGCTGTTATTTTTTTTGCTGTTAAAAAGGGAGAAAGAGATGGGAATAACATTATATATTTGTTTTTGTTTGTATTTATGTAAGAAACTCTGAAAGTATCCACAAGAAAAACAGATTATGGGGGGGTGGTGAGGTTTTGAGATAGGATGAATGGAGGCAAGGATGGGAGACTTTTTACTGCATATCTTCTTAAATTACTCTGAGTTTTATATAATACCATGTGAATTTATATAAAAACAAATAGGTCTATATTTATTTAATTACACAGAAAACATGACCTCATTGCCTCTATCGTTTAACTGAAAGAGGTGATAAGTATGCAAAGATGAAATCCACATAAAAAACAAGTTGTATTATCATTACACACATATATAGATATATGGGGGTAGGTGGAGTGGGAACTAGAAAGGCCTACCTCAAAATGTTAATAGTTAAAATAGGAGATACTTTCTTCCTTATAATTTTTCTAAAATTTCTTTCACTGCATATGTGTTACTTTCAGAATCATTTTTTTAAATAAAGATTTCATTTTTTAAGTAATTTCTACACCCAACATGGGGTTCGAACTCACAAGCCTGAGATAAAGAGTCACAAGCCTTACTGACTGAGGCAGCCAGGCCTCCCAGAATTATGTGTTCTTTTAAATGTTCTTCAGTTATTTTTATTTTTGGTTTAGAGAATAAGAGAGGAGGAGAGGGGCAGAGAGACAGAGAGAATCTTAAGCAGGCTCTACACTCAGTGTGGAGTGTGGAGCCTGGTGTCGGGCTCGATCCCACGACCCTGGGATTATGACCTCAGCTGAAATCAAGAGTCAGACTCTTAACCAACTGAGCTGCCTAGGTGCCCGTTTTTTCTTTTATTTTTTAAGTTTATTTATTTTTTTAGAGAGAGAAGAGAGTGTACGTGAGCAGGGATGGGGCAGAGAGAGAGAGAGAGAGAGAGAGAGAGAGAGAGAGAAAGAAAGAATACCAAGTAGGCTCTGTGTTATTAGCACAGAGCCTGACACAGGACTTGATCTCATGATCTGTGAGATCATGACCTGAGCCAAAGTCAAGAGTTGGATGCTTAACCAACTAAGACATCCAGGCACCTCTGTTTTTTAAAACAAATAATTGTTTTTTGGAGTTCCCACAAGTTGCGAGTTCAACAACAAAAAAATTTATGATGCTGTACAGAAAGTTCAATCTCTACAGTAGACTTTTCTCCTATGTATGTAGTTAATATCCAAGTACTGAAGTGGTCAAAAATCATCAGTCCCCTGTATACATTTAAGTATGCTTACTGGGCAACTAAATTATACTATGTTTATGATAAACAACAGAGAATATATTAGAACAAAAGAAACAGGCCATTTTCCTTTTTCCAGAATTGGTGGTAACAACAGTTATGAATTACCAAATGTTTACTTACTATGTGATATGAATGCTAAACCTCCTGAAGGGTACATGTTATCTCTGTTTGAGAGATGACAAACTGAGGCTCAGAGAAGCAAATTAATTTTTCTACAATCACCTAGCTAGCTAAGGACAGAGCTGGATTTTAGCATCTATCTGTTAACCTGTGCTGTGAGCCTCAGGGACTGTTCGCTAAGTGACCTCAGGGACTGTTCACTTGGTGCTTACTTAGGTCTGTTTCTAATTCATACTTGGCAAGAATTCCTTTTAGAAATTTAAACTCCAAATGTTTTTTATGTGTGCCATAAATTTGTTAAAAAAAAACTTTTAATAAGCATAATATACATTAACTATTAAGTTGTCATGAATAAAAAATTGGCTGCAATACATCTTTTTACTATAAAATTTTTTTAGTCAAAAATTTTGTTTTATTCACCTATAAAATTATTATAGTCATTATGGAAAATGTAGGAAGCAATAGTAAAAATACAAAGAAAAATTTACTAATTCTACACTGGATGAGAATTAGTATTCTTATCTTTTTTCCTATGTGATATTACAATATTTTTTCATGTGTTACTTAAATGTAAGTGTTACCCACTGTTGTTATAAAGATTTTAAGAGCTATGCCCCAGGGGCGCCTGGGTGGCTCAGTCGGTTGAGCATCTGACTTCGACTCAGGTCACGATCCCGTGGTTCATGAGTTCAAGCCTCACGTCAGGCTCTGTGCCGACAGCTCAGAGCCTGGAGCCTGTTTCAGATTCTGTGTCTCTCTCTCTCTCTCTCTCTGCCCCTTGCCTGCTCACATTTTGTCTCTCTCAAAAATAAACATTAAAAAAAATTTTAAAAAAAGAGCCATGCCCCCATTCTATCATGCAGATGCAGGACAGTTTACTTCACCAATTCCCCGTTCCTATTTAAGCTATTTCAATTTCTTGCTATCTTAAAAAGTGCTACAATGAACATCTTTGCATATATGATTTTCTCCTGATTACTAGAAAACTCTTCAGGATTGAAAGATCTACTAATTTAATTCCAGAAAACATATATAAATATTTTATGGCAACATTCTTTACAAAATGATTGTGTCAAGGTATATTCTCATGAATGGTATGAGTGCCAGTTTTACTCTTTCCTCTCAATAGCACTTCTCTGTCCCTAAAATCTTGTTGTTTTTTTTAATGTTTATTTTGTTTTTGCGAGAGACAGAGAGAGAAGAGAGAAGAGAGAGGAGAGAAGAGAGAGAGAGAGAGAGAGAGAGAGCGCGCGAGCGAGCACGTGCACACAGGGGAGAGGGAGCCAGAGTATCTGAAGCGGGCTTTGTGCTGACAGCAGACAGTTGAATGTAGGGCTCGAAATCATGAACCGTGAGAGATCATGACCTGAGCTGAAGTTGGATGCTTAACTGACTGAGCCACTCTGGCGCCCCTGCTAAAATCTTTTCTAACTGGAGAGATAAAATGAATTCTTGTTTCAATTTTCATTTTTGTTTGCTAAGAGTTTGAATTTTTTTATTGATCATTTTTATTACTTACAGCTTGTTCCACTAATTTCCCTGAGGCTAATTCTTCTTGGAGTTTCTGGGCTTTCAGTGTTCGTTTTGCCTAATAAAAAAGGAAACATTTGAAATTAACTTTACAACATTCAAATGAACATTTAGTTTTTTTATATTTAAAATCAACAAATTTATTGCATTCAGAAAGTTCACTAAACAAGGTCGTCTCTTTGGGATTTCTTGTAGCTCCAGATCTATGGTTTCTAAACAGGAGTTACAAACTCCTGTTTGAACCAGGCATTAATATAAACTGAGCCAAACAGCAGCAGTGATTAAACTGCAGAGAACAAGCTAAGTTCAGAAGGAGCAGCTGTCACCTGACTCCAGATGACTGACTCTTGCCAGGCAGACCCAGGATTACCATATCATTGTTCAAGAATAGATGAAACTTACATTATACGAAATCCCATGATTTTTAAATGTAAACTCTACTTAAAAAAAAGGAAAAGGCAGTGTGACTATGGATTTTAAGGAATGGGGATGAATAGGTAAAATCATAACAGAAAAAAACTGAAGTTGAATTAAAATAAAATTCGATTTTCTGAAATGAGTTATCCTATTCCCCTCTCACCTCTCTCAAATGCTATGCGAGACAATGGTAAAAATAGGTCCATGGGCAAGATGCAGTGTGTGTGTGTATATGGGGGGGGCAAGAGTTTATAACCTTAAAAAGCCAAAAGCTTTAGATACTAATCTGTTCTCATGCTTCCAATATCTTCTGCAATCTCAGGAATCAAAAAACAAAAAAGAATCAAATAAGACACTGCTGCCAATAGGGCTAGCCCACTTCATCTTCACTATTCCATTAGGCCTACTACTACTATTATAAAAATGCTACCATTTTTATATTGCTTGAAGACAAAAAATAGAGTTGCTAAACCAGTGGTACAGCAAAATGTACATTCTTTAAGGAGTGTGGGAAAGCAGGGAACTTTGCTCACCAGATCAACTTTGGCGTATTCTTCTACAATTTTCATGTGTTCCTCTGGATTGTAGCCATTCCACCGGTCCCTCTTCCCATCATAGTCAAACATCAGCTGGGGCTGGACATGCTCATCTGGAGCTATATTAGTACCTGTAAATTTTGCTCCAACTCGCCTAGGTCTCTGGGAAATAAAATAAAATGAAAAAAATAAAATAAAATAAAATAAAATAAAATAAAATAAAATAAAATAAAGTCTTTCCCTAAGTTCCTGTAGCCCAGAGGAAAATTTCAGATGACCTTTACAAAGCAAGCATAAACACACCATGGGAGTTTATGGTCTGTTCAGTTATCAGTTACTCTCCCAGCAGTAAATTCTGATGGTGCTAATCTAATTTCACTCAAATTAGTTTTTTTTTTAACTTGTACCAAAATTTAGGTAATTTTAGAAAAATAGAATTAATCTGACAAGGAAGAATAAAAGAGACTCTGACAAGTTTCTAAAATTCTCAAAGGTGAGCTTACCTCAAAGCAGTCTTTCTTTTTGTGTGTCATGGCCCCACAATTTTCACATGCTCCCTTGCGGTACTTAGTAGTTATGGAATTCTATAAATGGATATAAAGAAAAACAAAATATTCTAATTATCTGAATAAATTAGAAATAATTTTGGCTCTCACTACTATATTATCTAATGAAGTGACTGACTCATTGAGAGAAAAACGAGTTAGAGTCTCCATACTTTACAAATGAGAAAATTAAGTACTTTAGCAACATAAAATTTATAAAAGAAAACACAGACTAAAATAGTATGTATTGTGAATTTTAATCTCAGGTAAAAGATTATATAATCTGTTTCAATTTAACATAGTATCGAAGGTTCTTATATTAAGTTCTTAAAATAAAATCTCCATTTCCAAAAGGATATATATAAAAGTTGCCCACATACCTCTTTTACACCCCTCTTGTACCATTCTCCAGATGAGCTGTATTGCTTCTGTTTCTCTGGTTGTGGTCTCTGGTGCTTTAAAGTAGGTCTTTTTGATGGATCAATATACCATGGCACTGAAGAAATATACTGAGGTATATGAGGGTTGATGTCTCTGTAATTAAAAAATATATATATATGTTTTTAAAGAATAAAGTTTGGGGGTGCCTGGGTGGCTCAGTCGGTTGGGCGTCCAACTTCAGCTCAGGTCATGATTTCGCGGTCCGTGAGTTCGAGCCCCACATTGGGGTCTGGGCTGACAGCTCAGAGCCTGGAGCCTGTTTTGGATTCTGTGTCTCCCTCTCTCTCTGACCCTCCCCTGCTCATGCTCTGTCTCTATCTGTCTCAAAAATAAATAAATGTTAAAAAGAAAAAAAAAAGAATAAAGTTTGAGGGGTGCTTGGGTGGCTCAGTTGATTAAGCATCTGACTCTTGATTTTGGCTCAGGTCATGATCTCACGGTTCATGAGATCGAGCCTTGCATAGGGCTCTGTGCTGACAATGTGGAGCTTGCTTGGGATTCTCTCCTTCTCTCCGCCTCTTCCCACTTGTGCTTACTCATGCTGTCTCCCTCTCTCTCTCAAAAATAAATAAACATGTAAAAAAGAAAAAAAGTTTGAAAATAGTTGATATTACAATTACAAAGGTAGCCTTTATAGACTCTAAGGCCAGAGATAATGCAGTGGGAGGGAGAGGGAAGAGAATATGCTTGGTATCTCTATAATGTAGAAAAAAAAAAGAAAAATAAGCAAAGTAATTTATACTTTATTTTAGATTGAAAAAAATTCCAATATAGAAACTAATAGTGATAGATCTGAAGTGAGGAGATAGATATGGAAGACACGGATGTATGTTAGTAAATAATGTCTCATAAAAGAGTAAGAAGCTAGCTAATAATGTCTAGAGTTGATTAAAACAATGATGTAGGTACATTATTTAGAGATGTGGAAGTATCAACCAGAAAAACTCAAAACAGAAAGATTTAGAAGATTTGCAGAGGTGGAACAAGGAGTGGGAGGGGTTGAAAGGGATGACTGCTGTTCATTGTAAGTCCTTCAATATTTTTTTATTAAACCTTACATATATGAATTTGATAAAATAATAAAAACAAAAAGAAGGTAAATGGTAAAGATAGCTTCCTGTCAAAGCAAAGGATGAAAAACTACTCAACTACGTGGACATAAATTTGAATTTTTAAAAAATGTTTATTTATTTACTTTGAGAGAGAGGGAGAGAGAGAGAGAGCACGTGCACATGTGCACGAGGGAAAGGCAGAAACAGAAAGGGAGAGAGAGAATCCCAAGCAGGCTCTACGTGGGGTCAGCGCAGAGCCAGACACGGGGCTCGATCTCACAAACCTTGAGACTGTAACCTGAATGGAAACCAGGAGTTAGACGCTTAACCGACTGAGTCACCCAGGAGCCCCATAAATCTGAATTCTGAATGAACAGATCATGCAAATAATGAAATAACTTACTTTCCTTCTTCATCAACTTCTGCAGGAGCATTACCCAGTTTCCGCTGCTCTTCTAACTCCTTCTTCTTTCTCCAGTCCTCTCTGGTCATCTTCTTTGGTTCCTCCAGACTCATTTCTTTGGACCCCGACAGGGGGGCCGCATTAACTGCATCTACAGCTGCAGCTGACATGGTTATCTGGACCCCTCTATGAAAAGAATGAAATACATATTAGTATAAAGTAGGCCTTCATGAATTCATCAGTAAAACTATTAAAAGTACATCCTAATAACATATACTACAGTCTGGCTTATATATTTCATAAGTTCTTATAGTATCTGTAAGGGAAGGGTCTCGTTCCCCTCCACAAGGTCTCTATTTACCATCTGTAGTTCCTCCCTCAACTCTAATTTATAAATGCAGAGAAATATATAGACGTGTACTCAAAATTTCATAAGACTCTTTCATTAACATTCCTGAATTTCTCTATGTGTGTCTCAGACTTTACCAACACATTACCTTACATGAGTAAACAATGTCCTGTTTTCCTTAAAGACGAAATGCCTTAAGAATTATCTATATCCGCTGACTTTATTTCCTCATCTTCTACTTCTCTCCTCAATCACTCTAATATAGCTTCCATCCTCTACCTCTCTAAAGAATTACCACTAAGTTATCAATGATCAATGTACTAAATCCACTATACATTTTTCAGTTCTGTTCCTTCCCTCTTGAAATATTCTTATCCCTTGGCGTAAGTAACACTATACTCTCCTGTTTTTTCTTAACTCTCTCTTGCTGCTCCTGTCTCCTTTGCAAGTTCATCTAGGTCTGCCTAGTTGTTTGATTTTGCATTCTACAGGGCTCAGTGCTAGAGTCTCTTTCATTACTCAGGACTCCATCAGTAGACTAGGTCATCTATTTCTAAGGCTTCATAGCCATAATATATCACTGTTGGCTCTCCAACTTACATCTCCTCTCCAGATCTTTTATCTGAATTTCATAGAGACATAGAATCGGAAGGAGGCTCCAGGCTCTGAGCCATCAGCCCAGAGCCCTACGCAGGGCTCGAACTCACGGACCGCGAGATCGTGACCGGAGCTGAGGTCGGACGCTTAACCGACTGAGCCACCCAGGCGCCCCTGTTTCCTCTCTTAATGAAAAATACCATTCATTTCTTCACATATATGTCCCAGCTAATCTCCACATCTATTTCATCACTAAGTATTGTTATTTTCACCTTCTGAATAGCACTCAAATTTATCTACTTCTCTCTATTCTCAATGCTACCATTTCAGTGTAAGTTATTACTTTCCTTCCTTATGGGTCTTCTGTCAGTCTCTCCAATCAGTTCTCCACACTGCAGTGTTATTTTTTCAAAACACGTATTTAATCATACCATGTCCTACTACTGCACAAGCTTAAAATCCTTCAATGTGGCACTGTCCAAGAGAAATATAATGCCAGCCTCATACATCATTTTAAGCATTCCAGTAGTCATATTAAGATAATAATAAAAAAAAAAAGCAGTTTCTCTTAATATAAGAGAAACTACGGTAAGTCTTTAAAATCTGACAGATTTTTTGGGGGCGCCTGGGTGGCTCAGTCGGTTGAGCGTCCGACTTCAGCTCAGGTCACAATCTCACGGTTTGTGAGTTTGAGCCCCGCGTCGGGCTCTGGGCTGATGGCTCAGAGCCTGGAGCCTGCTTCCGATTCTGTGTCTCCCTCTCTCTCTCTGCCCCTCCTCCATTCATGCTCTGTCTCTCTCTGTCTCAAAAATAAATAAACATTAAAAAAAAATTAAAATCTGACAGATTTTATAGGTATTCAGACTAATCCCCAACAACACTGTCCCCCTAACATAGCTGGACAGTGCACCTCCAACATCTGATAATTCATACTCTAAAAACCACTGAAGACGCAGTCCTGGTCTGGCTGGGCACAAGTAAAGTGTCTGAGGCCTAAGACGGCGGCTTCTTTCTCGGTCCCCAATCCCCGTTTCCCCCTCGACCTGGCGTTCATCACTTCCGTAAGGATATATCTAAGAATTAGGAGCCTTCAGCCTATTTTCCAGAGTTTTCTAGCTTCACTTCTTCTCGATCCCCAAATTCCCACATTTCCTCACCCAGTCCGGCCACAGCCGACCCCAAAAGCTTCCGACAGAGACGAGATCAGTCCGTCAATGTTTACTTCCTGTTGTCCCGCCCTCTCCCGGCAGCCACTTTCGGTAGTTTCCGGACGAGCGGCAACATGCGCATTAACATCTTGTGGAGGGGAGGGAACTCAGGCTCCCACGCGCCGTTGAAATCGCGAGATCTCGAGGTTCCCGCCCCCCCCCCCCCCCCCCCGCGCCCTAGGACTGTGAAGGGAGTTAGTTTCAGCAGTTGTTTTCCTGTTGTCTGCTTTTGGATTATTGTTTCTTTTAGAATCGCAGAATCTTAGGATGTTAAAAAAAAAAGTCCGTAGGAAAGGCAACAGCTTAAGTTTTTCTACAGAACTGTAAAATGAATGGGGAAGTTCGTGACGTATTACGGGGAAAAAAAAGGCAGTTACAATTAGTATTAGTAGCCGCGTATTGTGTAACAAGTTGGGGACGTGGTGAAGAAAAAGTGACTTTATGTCCTCGAATTTATTCATGCAGAGTGAAAAAGACACTTAAAATAATTTCATATAATTTACAGTTGTAAAAAGTCTCTGTGAAAGGAATACCAGGTGCTATGAGAACATAAGGGACTAATAATAGGTAATTGTGACTTTCTGCACTCAAGTGATCTTGTGTTTTACCATTAGAAAAAAATACTATAAAACAATTTCTATTTCAGGAAACCAATAGTATCTGATAACCAAACCCTCCTTTTAAAGTGCACATATGAAGTAAGATAAAATACTGGAAAATAAACATTTTGGTAGTAGAATTTCTTGGGTTTTCTTTGTGCTGTTATCTTTTCTTCCTCAAAGTAACATGTATTGCTTTTATTTTTTTAATTTTTTTTAAATGACTATTTTTGAGAGAGAGCATCAGTACAGGAGGGGCAGAGAGAGAGAGAGAGAATGAGAGAATCTAAAAGAGGCTCCAGGCTCTGAGCTGTCAGTACAGAGCTCCATGGGGGCTGGAACCCATCAACAGGGAGATCATGACCTGAGATCATGACCTGAGCTGCAGTGGGAAGCATAACCCACTGAGCCACCCAGGCGCCTCAACATGTATTGCTTTTAACAGTAAAAGTGAAAATAGTTAACATCCTTGCCTCAATAGGAGCCAATTGTAATCTATTTTTTTCTTATTAAAACTTTGCAGTGCCTAGAGTTGAAGAACGTAAACACTAATTTTGATTTTACAGGGCAGTAGGTGAAGGGATAGAAAAGATCAGAGAATGGCCTGAAAGCAAGTAGTCTCTGAATCACCTATGTTTTATTTTGTATCTTTTAAAACAATTATTGCAATTTGCTTGGAAGGTTTGAGGCCTGTTTAAAACCACCAGGCACAAGGCATGAGGCTGGCTCAGTAGGTGGAGCATGCAACTCTTGATCTTGGGGTTGTGATTTTGAGCCCCATGTTGGGTGTAGAGGTTACTTAAAAATGAAATCTTAAAAAAAAAACCCCAAAAAACAAAAACAAAAAAAAACCAAACAGGCCCAATCCAGGAAGCATATCTCCTAGAGGAATCATAAAATATGCTGGACAAGAAGGAAGAGTATTTTGTAAGGTTTGGGTTCCTCCTGGAGGATTTTGAGGAGGGTTGTAGGGAAGCAAGGGTCAGTACTAGATGGGTTGCTGTTTGTAAATCTCAATTAGAATTAACTGGGATTGATTAGGATCTAGGTGCTGTTATAAGGTGAGGGTGATTTACTAATTGGGTAATTCCAATAATAGTAGGGAGTCTGGGGCATCACTGGTGAGAAAGCAGTGATCACACAGAGAGTGGTTTATAGCATTTTACATTTACTGCATGAACTTTGGAGACCATGCTTCCTGTTGTAGGGGAAGACTGACCCTGGGGAGATAAATATCTTGCACCCAAAGACCTAAGGAGATAGAGAATCCCCACTTTGAAGCTTTAGTACTGTACAGATTGGTTTCGAAATGAACACTTTTGTGTGCTGATGATGTAATATGGAGCTGAAACATTTAGGAGGAGATGCAGGGTGAAAATAAGGGGAGGAGTAGGAATCAAAGAAAAAGGACAGGGAAGGGGCAATAAAGGTATAAATGTTTTTTGTCCTCTTTACCTTCTTGAGTTAGGATCTTTTTTCCTTGATGCCTAGCTCAGTGTCTAGCATTTAGTTAACATTCAATAAATATTTATTGAACGAATTAATCCTTCAATTCTGGTCCTGAAATGCTAGGGAAAAAGGGCCAATGAACTGACATATATTGAGAACTGCATCTATGTCAGGTGTAGTGTGAAACCTTTTGTGAAATAATGTAGGCTCAACTGCTCTCTCCCAACTTACCTCCAAGTTAGAATGTATCTGGTGACCTGTGGGGAGTAGGGATTGGATGACACTGGTCAACTTTGGTCTTTTGAATTTATTCCTTTACCTTGTATTTGTTCAATCTGTTTCCATTTACTATAGAAATAGGAAAAGGTCATTAATTTTTCCAAGCATAATTTCTCTCCTTAACTTGGAAATTAGAATTCCTTTTCTGTATTTTTATTATTCCCCAGATCTTTTTCTCATCTTTCTGCCCTCTCCCACCAGGCCCTTCTAGGCAGCTTTGATGCCTGTATTGTTGAGATGTCAGAAGTTTAAAATAATCCTATTAAAAATAGAATTTGAAAGGAAACCTAAATTATGTATTCATGAGGATCATCATTTTGTTCATGAGCCAGATTCCTGACGCGGCATCCTAGCCTGAAATGTTAAGGGTTATTCTGCAATTAGGGAATAATCAGTCTATTCTTTTTTTTTTTTTAATTTTTTTTTTCAACGTTTATTCATTTTTGGGACAGAAAGAGACAGAGCATGAACGGGGGAGGGGCAGAGAGAGAGGGAGACACAGAATCGGAAACAGGCTCCAGGCTCCGAGCCATCAGCCCAGAGCCTGACGCGGGGCTCGAACTCACGGAGCGCGAGATCGTGACCTGGCTGAAGTCGGACGCTTAACCGACTGCGCCACCCAGGCGCCCCAATTCTTAATTACAAACCTAAAGGAATGACACAAACATTGCTGTTTGATTTATCTGTATTTACACTGCTTCTTAATTTTTAATTCTGCTCTTCTGGTGTTCCTTAGAGGGAATAAGTTGTTTTCCCACTCGACTATATGTTTGTTTTTTTCTTTTTTCATACATCTGTTGAAATACAACTGTATGTATCCATAGTTCCTCAGTTATTTTTCTTTTTTTTTTTTAAATTTTTTTTTCAACGTTTATTTATTTTTGGGACAGAAAGAGACAGAGCATGAACGGGGGAGGGGCAGAGAGAGAGGGAGACACAGAATCAGAAACAGGCTCCAGGCTCCGAGCCATCAGCCCAGAGCCTGACGCGGGACTCGAACTCACGGACCGCGAGATCGTGACCTGGCTGAAGTCGGACGCTTAACCGACTCCGCCACCCAGGCGCCCCATCTCAGTTATTTTTCTAATGACTGCAATGCCTTTCCTCTAGTACTGCCTCTTCTTTTTTATTTGATCTGGTCAATTTACTCTTTGGACAAATAGTTAATTGAAGACTTTAGGAAAATACTTCTGTTGCCACTTTGCCTTGACTTTTTGAACCTCACAATCATTTAAGAACTTCCTGGCTGTCCTAGAGTCTCAGGGAAAAAAACCCAAATCTCTGTATCTTGATATCATGATAATCATTTACTTATTGGAATAGAAGACCATATTCACTCCCTTTCTATCTCTGTGAGGAGCATGTTAAAAACACCTACAACTAAAGGTGTCAGCAGGTTTGATTTTTTTTCTTCCCAGGAAGCAAGCTGCTAACTTCCCGGAAAAAGCTTTCCAGGCGGTGAGCTAGGAGCTTAGATTCCTCCCATTGGTTCTTCCTGGAGCCCCACCCACGGTTCCGCCTCCTGGGCGGATGAACCAATAGGGGCGTGAGTTGTGGTTTAAACGCCGGGTCTGGCGCGACCGCGGCAGGCTGTCTTGGAAGAGTTTGGCTGTTGGCTCTTACGTGGGCGAACCGAGTGGTCGTGAGTGTTGGGCGCGCGGGGCGCGCGAGGAAGGAGGTGGGCTGGGAGCTGGAGGTGGGAGGACCTGGGGCTTCCCGGGATCGTCACTAGCGCCGAGCTAGGTTGAGCCGCGGACTGGGACCGCGGACGCAGCCTTCGGCAGTTCGATTCTGATGAGTACTAGGACCTGTGCCAGCCCTAAACCGCCGACTCTTCTGGAACTTAGAGCCTCTGACCCAGGCTTCAGGAGTTAAGAGCTGGATTAAATGCCTGTTGCCTGAAGAACGGGCTTCGCTGTCTCCTTAGTTCTAGTTTTTGAGTGGCGTGCCCAGGGTAGAAAGTTTGGTTTTTGCTACCTACATCATCGCTTCTCTCATCTTCCTAACCCCCAGGGTCTAATATATATTTCGCACCCGCAGCTGATCCATAATGGCTACCCTGATCTTTGTTGATAAGGAAAATGGAGAACCGGGCACCCGTGTGGCTCCCAAGGACGGGCAGAAGCTGCGGTCTAAGCCTCGTAAGTAAACGGGCTGCAGTCGGAGTCACTGTTGAGTCCGGAGTCACCGGAATCAATTGTGGGCGTGGCTTGGAGTCGGGAGCAGAGGGGAGGCATCAAGTATTGGGGAATGCTCCTATTGCGATTTGCTTATGTTGGGTTTCTTTTATTTATTTTTAACTCTTTACATGAAAGAGTATCTTAAGTATCTTAAGCGATTATTTAAGAGCGTACAAAACTGAAGTACTGTTAGGCATATGGCCAAGCCACTGTCAAAAATTGGGATTGAGGGGCGCCTGGGTGGCGCAGTCGGTTAAGCGTCCGACTTCAGCCAGGTCACGATCTCGCGGACCGTGAGTTCGAGCCCCGCGTCGGGCTCTGGGCTGATGGCTCAGAGCCTGGAGCCCGTTTCCGATTCTGTGTCTCCCTCTCTCTCTGCCCCTCCCCCGTTCATGCTCTGTCTCTCTCTGTCCCAAAAATAAATAAACGTTGGAAAAAAAAATTAAAAAAAAAAAATTGGGATTGAGTCTGGGGATGAGAATTAGGCCAAGTTTATACACACAATCAGTCTTCAAGTTGGGCAGGTTTTACTGCCTGAATAATCTTATGGTAAGACTTTTTCTTCAGCAGTCAAAACTTTAGATGGGAGATCTCAGGTTTCAACACCACGTGTAGGCAAAATGTTTGATGCTCAAGCAACCTTGCCTAAAGTTACCAGAAAGGCTTTGGGAACTGTCAACAGAGCCACCGAAAATTCAGTAAAGAACAATGGACCTCTCAAACAGAAGCAGCCAAACTTCTCTGCCAAAAAGGTAAGTGTTGGCTGCAAACTGGTTGTCTAAACACTTTAGAACTTTTGGCTCTTAAAATGACTATAGGCACCCTACCTTTCTTGTGAGTAGAAGGAAATATAGGCTACCAAACACCGATTAGCAGGAGGGAATCCTGTTCTCTTTGTGGACTTCCTCTGTGCCTCAAGATTAGAAGTCTCACAAGCAGCTGGTGAATGTTGTTGCCTCACCTGCTCTTAACTAGCGTTGAAGCAGATTGGTTGGTGGTATCTACTTACAGATACAGAAAGTACTGAGAGGGAGGGTACTTTGCAAGAGGTCACATAGCTAATATAATAGCTCATGTGCTGCCACCCTCCTCCCAGTCTCCTAGAGTGAGCACCAGGTACTCTACTTTGCAAACATGTTGACCTTTGTGTGTGTGCATGAGTAGCAGGTCAGTGCATCCCAGACTAAGAAGACTTTGCTGTGAAAGATGACTTCAGCATGTAGATTAACACTTTATTTGAATAATTGTCTTAATGTATATTAGGAGGAACACTAATAATTTAGATCAAAATAAAACTTGTAATGTGATTTAGGACAAGATATGTTTTTTATTTTTATTTTTTTTAAATGTTTATTTTTGAGAGAGAGAGAAGGGGAGCGGCACATAGAGAGAGGGAAACAGAGAATCCCAAGCAGGCTCTGTGCTGCCAAGACAGCCTGATGTGGGGCTTGCACCCACGAACCATGAGATCATGACCTGAGCCGAAATCAAGAGTCAGATGATGCTTAACCGACTGAGCCACCCAGGCGCCGCCAAGATGTCTTTTTTAAAAACTAAGTTGAGTAAGAAATGTTAAATTCAAGTATTGCAAGGCTATGACAAAAATAATGAGAATGTGACGTAGCACTGAAGTGTGGGAAACCCTACTTTAGAGATTTCCTCTAGGGGTGCCTGGGTGGCTCAGTCGGTTAAGCATCTGACTCTTGGTTTTGGCTCCAGTCATGATCTCGGGGCTTCTTGGGTTCAAGCCCCTCATCGGGCTCTACGCTGGCAGTGTGGTTCTCTCTACCCCTCCTTCCCCCCGTCTCTCTCTAAATAAATTAAAGAAAATATTTAGTATACACATATGATGTAAGATTAAATCAATAATACATAGGTTTCTGCTTTGGCCTATTGTAGACTGCCTACCTGCCCAATTTAGGCTAGAGAATTATCCAGGCTACCAAAGTCCTTGACTGTCTTTTGTTGGCTCTTACTCAGTGTGTATTTCAACTTAATATTAACTAAGCAAATAAATCAGGTGACACTGATGGAAACACAAATGGAAAGCACACTTCCAAAAGCCAAAAATGGCTTCTAGGATTAGTTTCTATTTGGGTGACTCCTGCCCATTTTCTGTGTCAGGTTGAGTGATTGAGTTGATTAGCTCTGAATTAACTCTGTATTCTTGGTAACTTAGGCTGAGAGTTGCTGATACTTAAATAACAGACTAAACTCTTTAGCCGTGCTACTAGAATTGCTTGCTGGATTGTATTTGTATGTAATTAATGAGAACTAAGGATTACAGTTGCTTAGAAGTCCGTGTAAAAGTGGTGAAGCAGTCACATGTCTGGAAGACTTATGATCTCTTGTACTAATCTATTGACAAGGTTTCCACTCTCATTCATATTTTCTTGGGTGGTTTTAGGTAACTGAGAAGACTGTCAAAGCAAAAAGCACTGTTCCAGCCTTGGATGACTCCTATCCTGAAATAGAAAAATTCATTCCCTTCAATCCTTTAGGTAATATATATTTTTTTTTTTTTGTATTACAAAAATGCTTTAGTCTTGAGTTTCTCTTAGAATCCTGTTCAGCTCTAATTTGATATGAATAGACCTCTGACCCCAAATTGTAATAAGACTCTCTGAATCTGGTCTTTGCACAAATGTATTTGGTGGTGGATTTCTTTGTAAGGAACCTCTGAGGTCTGAAGGGGAATTGGTGCGAAGGTGTGGAGAACATTGTTCCCGACCTCAAAAACTTCCCACATAAGGGAGATAAGATGTGTTCACTAATAGTGAACAAGTGTAAAGTGGACATTATTCCTGGCAAGGGTTTTTGAAAGTGGGTTTTATGTCGAGTTGAACAATGTCTGAAAAAATCCACATAGTCTGTGAAAACGTGTTTCTACTCCTTCAACCTGCTATGTGAATCAAGTATTTTCTGTTACAGAACCACCTTTTCAAGCTTTTCCCATTTGAGGAGAGGCTACTGTATCCAGGCTTTGGGTGCAGTGGTTAACAAAGACAGGTCCCACCCTGAGGGAGCCCGTGATTGGGAGGGAAACCCCAAACGAATCCTCTCACTGTAAGTGAGCAAGGAGAAAAACTGGTCCCTTAGGGGGAACTGAACCTCACCTGGAAGAGTGGGGAAGGTTTCTTTTAGGAAGTGACAGAAGTTGAGTTTTAAAGGCTATCTGGGGATAGCCAGGTGAAGAAGGGGAGGGGCAGGGCACGAACACAGCACAGAAGTGTGTGCAGAGATACTGAGGTAGAGCCGAGGACTGGAGGGGTTCTGGGAAATGAAGGCAGAGAGAAGAACAATACGGTTGAAACTCGGGAAGGTCACACAGAGCCTTCTGCATTTCTGAACTGGAACTTTCGGCCTTTCATCCAAAGGCATTTAGTCATCCTGTACACATCCAGCTTGTCCCTGGCTTTTATATAATACAATTCTGCAGTTAGTGTCCTCGAAATTGTACTGTGAGTTTGTGAGGATAGCTGGAGAGTGGACTTGAAGGATTGCTGAGTCATCTCAAAGGGGAGGTGATTAAGTTTTGATACAATGTAGTGCTTCCAGGGGCGCCTGGGTGGCGCAGTCGGTTAAGCGTCCGACTTCAGCCAGGTCACGATCTCGCGTTCCGTGAGTTCGAGCCCCGCGTCAGGCTCTGGGCTGATGGCTCAGAGCCTGGAGCCTGTTTCCGATTCTGTGTCTCCCTCTCTCTCTGCCCCTCGCCCGTTCATGCTCTGTCTCTCTCTGTCCCAAAAATAAATAAAAACGTGGAAAAAAAAATTTTTAAAAACAATGTAGTGCTTCCATGCTAATGATAACAATTCAGCCATTAAGGAAAATGGTGAGGTAGATTTATACATATTGATCAAGAAGGATGACTACAATATGCTGTGTTTGAGGAAAGAGCTACTAAGTTGCCCCCCAAAATAGCATAAATTATTGAACCCACCTGCAGTGGATGAGGATGCCTGCTTCCCCTACAGTCTCTAACGGGCAAATGTTTAAAAACTCTTAACCTTATCAAAAAGGCAGTGGGTATCTTATGGTTTTAAATTGGGGTGCATGTCCATGTAGTGAGCATATTTGATCATTGGCCTTCTATAGTTTTTTTTTTTAACTTCCTGTTTGTATCTTTGTTTTCCTTTGATAATGACTTTTTCAGCAGCTTTTGTGGATAAAGGAGATTAGCTTTATTAGGTTGCAGACTTTTTCTTCTGGAGTCTTTTGTCTGTTTATGGTTTCCTTTATAATTCATTGGTTTCAGATTAAGTAGTCACCATCCCGCAGTTCCTTTTTAACTTCTGGGTTTTAGCAGTCTTGGAAAGAGTAGGGTAATTCCTAGTATTTAGGCTTTAGAGAAGTTTCAGACTAGAGAAAATAATGGTTCTCCCCCATCTTTGTTCTTTTGAGGAAATGCTAACCCCCTTGAAAAAAGGAAAGACTCAATATTTAAATTCTAGTTTAGTTACTGTCAAAAATCTATTGTATTTTTTTAATTAAAATTTTTTAGGGGCACCTGGGTGGCTCAGTTGGTTAAGCATCTGACTCTTGATTTTTGCCTTGGGTTATGATCTCATGGTCTGTCCTGGGATTGAGCCTCCATGGTCAGTCCAGCATGGAATTGGCTTGGGATTCTGTCCCTCCCTCTCCCTCTGGCCCTCCCTCACTCGTGTGTGCTTTCTCTCTCTCTCTCCCCTCTTTCAAAATTACTTTAAAATTTTTAATTTTTTTGATCTCCATGCCCAACATAGGGGTCGTACTCATGACCCTGAGATCAAGAATTGCATGCTCTACCAACTGAGCTAGCCAGGTGCCCTAAGAAAAATCTTTTTGAAATAATTCTAAGAAGTAAGACACTTGGATTATAAAGAGTGTTACTTAACACAATGGTTCTTGATTTTTTTTTTTTTTTTTTTTTTTTTACGTCTGTGACCACTCTTAAAAGTTAGTGAAGACCCCAAAGACCTTTTGTGTGTTGTTTAAATATCCTGTATTGGGAATTAACACTGATTAAAAAAAAACAAACCCTCAAAAAAAAACCCCATTATGTAACTTTTTTTTTAAACATCTCTAAAACATCTAGAAGAACGACATGGTTTTATATATATGTATATGTGTGTGTGTGTGTATACATATATATTTTTTTGGTTTTATATTTTTGAAAACTTGGTTAATTTAGCTTAACATAAAACACTTGTATTGTAAGTCTGCATTCAATCCATTGCATCTCTTGTTTTGGTTGAAGTACATGGAAAAAAATTTGGCTTCCTGAAGATATGTAGTTAGGACAGGGAGGAGCATTTTAATAGTCTTTTTAGATAAGTGTGGAGAGTTCTTTCCTATAACACTAACACCTAACAAGTGGCAATTTCTGAATGTATGGTTGAAATGTGTAATCTGAAACCCTGTCAGTGAACATTTCGTACTCCGAAAATAAAATCCATTGGGCTGTTCTGCATTTAAATGCAAAAATAAAAGATACATTTAATCATGCATTGATCATGTAGAAATGATGATTCACGGGGAAATGTAGATCATCCAAATGTTGAAGTGTTTCATTATGCAATGTCAAATATGCACTCATTAATGTCACCACTGATCTCATTGGAAACGTGTAATATTAGGAAGTTGTCAAGCTAATGATTACAGATAAGTTTTTCAAAATTCTAGTGTTTTTTTTTTTTTTTCCTTGAAATTGTGTATTTTGTCGTTGGCAACAGATACTGTTTTCCTTGAGGTGATGGACTTCTTTATTCCTCTAAGGAAATGTGCTACAAATACCCAAGTCTAAGCAACTACAGTTTGTCTTTCCATTGTTATTTCAACTAAACAGTGTTTCAGGATAAAAGCCTCTAGTTTAGCTTGAAAACCAAATAATGGCACAAATCTTTTTTCTTTGAGCTCACTGTGGTACTTGAGTATGCAGCAGAAGTGCTTTATGGAGTACTTCTCATTTCATCATACAGAATACTAAAAAGACATGTTCTTAAGGGTCGAGAGCTGACAAAATTAATACTTTTTACTGCATGTGGTAAAGTGATATGTGAAGCTGGCATTTTTTACTGCAAGCCAGTGGTATTGAGGAATATAAGGACTACAAAATACAGTTTATTGCCGCTGCCTTGATTTGTGCTAAGGCACAGCAAGCAATTCCATCCATTACTGCATTTGTACCATCATTGCAAATGTCAGCACAGTGGAAGAATGTGTTAATGTTATTAACAACATATTTTGACCTCACGGACCCACTGAAAGGGTCTCAGATCCCCAGGGGTCCACTGACCACTCTGAGAACCACTGCTCTGATAAAGTGCTTTGTCTTTGTGGCAGATTTTGAGAGTTTTGACCTGCCTGAAGAGCACCAGATTGCACACCTCCCCTTGAATGGAGTGCCTCTCATGATCCTTGATGAGGAGAGGGAACTTGAAAAGCTGTTACACCTGGGCCCCCCTTCACCTCTGAAGATGCCCTCTCAACCATGGGAGTCTAGTAAGTGAACAAGTGTCCTTCTAGAAGAGCTGCAAATTACTTGTGTCATAATACTTTCATTATCATGGGGGGCAGAGTTGTATGGAAGGTTAACCTACAGGTAATTTCTGTCTTTCAAACTTCAGGGATAGGGTTTCAGAGTAATGAAAACTCTCAATTGGTACTGTTTTCAGTCTCAAATGCCCAGCCAAAATTAAGTCATTCTGGAATGTAGACAGTCTTAGATACAGAAAACAAGATTAAGTTTAGCCTATGGCTTCTTAGGTTATAACTTGAAGTATAACAAACTTGCTTGGAATGAGAATTCCAAGTTATATCTAAAGCTAATCTAGAACCAAGACCCCTGAGCACAGTAGCATAGAATGACAAAACCTTACGGCCAAGGTTTGAGGCCTTGGTTCAAACTGGTGATTAAAAACCATCAGTATGTTTTCTATTTGTTCTGATGGGATAGCGTATTCCATTTTATAAGTTAGTGATATTGTTGGCTCTTGTGTGGGTCCTTAAAAACAATAGTTTCAGGCATGTCTAAGATTCATTTCCTAATGAAGATTAATTCTGGGATCTTAGCCACATTCAAAGCAGTGTGTGGGTGTGAGAGTGTATGTGTATGTATGCATGCGTGCAATGTCTAACTGGGGTGGGGTAGGGATTCAATATGCAAAGGGGAAAATAAGAAGATAAAATTGACAACTAATGTCTATGTTGAGATGGACGATGACCTAAGGGTTTGCAGATATTGAATAAGAAATTCCTGTTTTCTAGATCTGTTGCAGTCTCCAAGCGTTCTGTCGACCCTGGATGTTGAATTGCCACCTGTTTGCTATGACTTAGATATTTAAATTTCTTAGCACTTAATAGTTTGTATGTTTTGTATTAATAAAGAAATTCTTTAATAGACTCTTCCTAATATTGTAGTTGGTTTTCTGTGGAATTTACTTAAAACAGTATGAAAATTAGTGGAAGTGTTTGATAAGGGTCTGTCATCGGACAACGGAAGTGTATCTGACTTGAAAAGCTTACCTTAAAACCTTTTGGTTTGTTTTAATCGTGAATTTAGCAGCTGCTTCCCTTCAGAAGCTGTTTTCCTTGAAACATACATCCCTAAATGTGTACTTTATTGCCTTTCTGTGGCTATTAACTAGTGACAGTTATTAGATCTCTTAATTAGAAGAGCCACTTCTAGCTCGTTAAATATCTATTGCTAAGCATTCTTTATTGCTGGTTCTGTTTGGTTTCTAATGACTTTAAATCTCAGTATTCAGTAATCAGAATTTGAAAGGCTCTAAATCTTCTGAGATCTTCAATTAGGTGCTTTAAAGATTGCAGCAGATAATTTACGGATGGTAATATCCACTCTTCACCTGTAGGAAACTCCGTTTAGTTGTTCACACTATATTGTGACCTGGTTGAAGTGTTTATAATAAGCATTATTGTGTTTATGACCCTATTTTTCAGTTGAGGACAGTGAAGCTCAGAAGTTCATTGATAAGCTAGAGACATGAAGAGTTATTACTTTGATTCCAAATCTGTGTTTGGAATCAAAATATTAGATTACAAACAGTTGCTCATGGATTTTCTTTTTGGGGGGGGATGAGAGGGATGATCCCCCCCCCCCCAAAAAAAACCAAATGTTGCCCCCATTTAAAATTCCAAAATTTCACATACCTTTTGGTTTTGGAGCTTCTCTTGGAAAAGCAGATTTGGTAATAGTTGGCCCTTGTTTCCAATACTGAGACTGGCAGCAGAGTGTAGGCTACCTTGCAGGTGGAGTGTGGGCTTTCTGTCCTACAGACCCTTTGCGAGATGGCCTGAAAGGAGAACTCAAGTGTTGCTTCTGTCTCTTCTCTGATCACTTTACTTGCTTGGTCCATGTAGGCAATTAAATTGATCCTTGCTTAATACCAACCTATATAGGAAGTCTTTCCCTGGAGAGATATGTAACATACATAGTCAAGTTAAAATTTGAACCTTTCTTTTCCATCATTGCTGGTATCCTATGCAATTTGCTTGAAACTGAAAACTAGTGGGAGTGTTTAACAAAGGTCTGTAATCTGGTAATAGTTTATTTGATTGAAAAAGTTACCTTAAAACGCTTCTGTTTGTTTTAACAATTTATTTTAGAAGCTGCCACTTTTCCCTGAAACATACACCTCTCAGCATGTACTTTATTGTCTTCATTATTAGGAAGCAAACCAGGAAGTGGCAAGATAGGCATGAAATACCAGGAACACATATAGACACTGATGCTGAATTTAAAACTTTTACCTTTTAGGGGCGCCTGGGTGGCTCAGTCAGTTAAGCATCTGGCTTTGGCTCAGGTTGTGATCTCACAGCCTTTGGGTTTGAGCCCCGTGTTGGGCTCTGTGCTGAGAGCTCAGAACCTGGAGCCTGCTTTGTATTCTGCTTTTCTCTCTCTCGCTCTCTCTGATCCTCCCCCCGCTCAAACTCTGTCTCAAATATAAACAAATATTAAAAAAAATTAAACCTATGATTAAAACTTTTATCTTTTAAATATAATTGAATCAGTCTGACTCGAATTAGAGACATTTTTTTAATTTTTAAATTTTTTTTCTTAATTTTTAAAATGTTTGTTTTTGAGAAAGCACGAGTTGGGGAGGGGCAGAGAGAGAGGAAGACACAGAATCTGAAGCAGGCTCCAGACTGTGAACTGTCAGCACAGAGGCCGATGATGAGCTCAAATCCATGAACTGCGAGATCTTGACCTGAGCCGAAGTTGGACACTTAACCAACTGAGCCCCCCAGGTGCTCCTAAAAAGACTTTTAAAAGAACATAAAATAGGGCTACTAGGACACATGGCTTTAAGGAAGAGTATTGGATCTAGCATCCTCAGATATAGCAGGGCCATGTGAAAAGCAGAGCATGATTGAGTGGTTTTCATACTCCACAATAAACTCAGAAACTTTGGGAAAGGATCTCTTGTGGAGTGAGCAAAGGACTGAGAGCGTGGCAGCTAGTCAGTCCTTTACCAGCTAGTTAACTGTCCTTGGTCAGACTGAACATGGAGTAATCTCTCTTCATGTGCTGTCCATCAGAATACAAAGCACTTATTGTTGGTTGAAACTTGAACTTTAAACAGGTGCTTCTTCGTTAATATAATTTTTATTTTGTGGGGATTGTTGCTGTTTTGTATACAGTTTCCTAAATATAAGGTGTTTGGCTTTATTACTTGAAAAGGCTTGGGGTACCTAGGTGGCTCAGTTCATTTAGTGTCCATCTTCTGCTCAGGTCATGATGTCATTCTTCGTGGGTTTGAGCCCCGCGTTGGGCTCGGTGCTGATAGCTCAGAGCCTGGAGCCTGCTTTGGATTCTGTGTCTCCCTCTCTCTGCCCCTCCCCCACTCATGCTCTGTCTCTGTCTCTCAAAAATGAATAAATGTTAAAAAAATAAAAAAAAAGGCTTATGAGAAGCCCTGTTTGCAATTCTAGTCTATCTAACCGATGATGCTCTAAGATTAAAGTTCATTATTGTCAAGTTGGACAGTTGGACCACACTGGATCTTAAAGGTGCTCTGATCTACATAAGGTTCACCCATACCTACCATACTCTTCTACTGGCATTTTTCAGGTTTCAAGTTCCAATTAACCTTCAATAGGAACACAAAGCTTTTTAAATATATTAATGTTAATATTGTCTATCATACTAATTCTGAGCAACATTATCAAGTCACAAAAGGGTTGGTACAACCATGGAAATTCCCAAGTTGACTTTGTTCTTGCCATTACTTTAACCAATCATTTACTCAGGCCCTTTTGTGCTAGGGACCAAGACTGTGATGGTTAAGTAACACGTTGCCCTTGCCCTCAGGGGCTTGTTGCCCAGTGGGGGAGAATGGCATGAAATGCCATCATGATATAGGAAGATGAATGTAGGGGCAGGAAGAACCAGTTGCTGGTGAGTGCTTGCCAGCCCAGTTTAGGGAAGGGCAGGGAAGGCTTCCTGAGGATGAACATATGGATGAACACTTGATGGAAGAGAAGTGTTCTGGGCTGAGGGAACAGCTTTTGCAAGTGCCAGGAGGCAAGAGAACACAGCCTATTAGATGAACCCCGCCCCCCCCCCCCTTTTTTTTCCCTTTTTCTACTTGAGATTTGGGCAAGGAGCATAGTTGGGAACAAAAGAGTCTGGAGAGTTAAGCTAGGGCCACGTGGCTTTGTAAACTATGGAAGGGGGTTTAGTGTCTGTCCTAGGGGTGTTGGGTGCCATGAAAAAGTTTTAAAGAGGGAAGGGGTTTCAGAACTTCACTCTGGAGGCGGGGAGACCAATTTTGGAGTCTGCCGTAGATGATGAAATGGCCTTGAAGAAGTGATGGCAGAGAACAGTAAGGCTTCAAGAGGAATTGGCATTGACAGGGTGGCAAATGGTGGAGAGAAAGCACAGGAAAGCATCAACAATGCATGGGGATACCCCTCACATGAGGGTGCTCAGATGTGTTCACAAAGATGTTTATTGCTGCTTAGTTTATAATGGGTAAATATGATACAGACGGTACACTGGGATGAAATGTATTCATTAAAAAGGAACTATGTATGTGGACGTGGAGAGATAACCATGGAACTTTTTCAGTATCCCAAGTGGGTTATATTTAGGATGACTTTTTTTTTTTTTTAGTTTATTTTGAGAGAGAGAGTGTGCTTATGCATAGTGGGGAAGGGTCAGAGAGAGACACACACACAGAATCCCAAGCTGTGCTGAAAGCACAGAGCCTGATGCAGGGCTTGATCCCACAAATCATGAGTTCATGACCTGGACTGAAATCAAGAGCTGGATGTCTGACCGACTGAGCTACTCTGATGCCTGGGATCCCTTTTATTTAATATTATTTATTTAATATTATTAATTTTATTTAATATTAATATATAATAATATAATATTTAATTTAATAATATATTTAATTTAATATTATCCCTTTTATTTAAATATGTTTGAGACAGAAAAGCATAGTGATAAGGAGTAAAAAGTGAGATCCTGGCTCAGGAACTTTGTTTGCGACCTTGAGCATGTCCTTTAATCTCCCTGAACTTCTGTTTTTACTTCATTCATGAGACCCATGATAGAATTTATCTTGAAAGGTTGTTAGGAGTACATGAGCTAATGCACAAACACTCAAAATGGGCTTGACCTCTTAGTTATTATTCTGGTTAGGTTTATTTGTGAGTGTAAAAATATCCATAAAGCTATCCATTCATTCCTTACCAGAGTTAATCTTGCATGTGTCTATGGAAGACTAGCATTGTTTAAACTTATAAAAATTTATATATTAATAGGATTATACCACCTAAAGAGAAAATGTGGGGTGCCTGGGTGGCTCAGTTGCTTGGGCATCTGACTGGCTCAGGTCATGATCTCACTGTTCATTTGAGCCCCACATTGGGCTCACTGCTGTCAGTATAGAGCCTGCTTAGGGTCCTATGTCCCCCACTCTCTGCCCTTCATTGACTCACGCTTTCTTGCTCTGAAAAATAAATACTTAAAAAAAAGAAAAAAAGAAAAAGCGCTATTTTCTCTGGAGGCTGGAGAGGTTGAGGTAATACTTTTTTTTTTTTTTTTTAAAGAAAAATATCTATTGTTCCATTTGTCTTTATAATGGTCAAATGAATCCCTATCTTCTTCCCCACAGGCTTCATTGTGGGGTTTGGTGCATCAGGTTTGAACCTTACCTAGATCCCCTAAGGTTCTGGGAAGCCTGAACACCCAGTTTGCGACTTGGTTTGGGCTGGTGGAGCTGATTTTGAAACAGCCTGAAAGGAGGCTGGGGTGGGATATGATGCTTTGGCATGGGAGCCTTTATAGAGCTGAAGATCATTCCTGGGGAAAATGACCCAGTGGGGTCAGTGGGCATCTGTACGGGTTCAGGATCAACCAACTTTGTGTGTTGACCTGGGCATGCAGCGTTTCCTGGCAGGTTTACATAATCTCCATTCTTCCTTTGTGAGTCTGCTGTATTCCTACTGCTCTGCTCTTTAAACTTATTTGTTTCTGCTTCCACCCCTGTCTCTCAAGTGCTGAACCTCCCCCCTTGTAGAGCATGTGGGAGCCCACAGTCAGGAATGTCCTCTTCTTGCTGCCATTTGTTCTACAAGCCACCTGCATCTTGCAACAGAGGTGTTTGCCCTGTCATCCCTTGACATCTGCCCTGGGTCACTTCCCCTCTTTGGTTATCTCCCCCCGCCCTTTCTCGCATGTGTTTGCTTTTTGGTGGGGCCTCCAGACTCTATAGTCTTCCTTCTGTACCTAAAGACCCTTCTTTGTTGCCACATCTTTCTTCAATGTCCGACCCTAAGGGCTCAGTCTTGGCCTCTCTTCTTCACAAACTCTGTGTGATCTTCTGTATTCCCGTGTTTTGAAATCCCACCTCTGTGCTGCATTGGTATCTCTAACCCAGGTCTCTCCCCTGAACTCTCTCTAGTTGCTTACTAGATCTCAAATCTAATATGTCTAAACTGGAGCTCTAGTTTTCTCCCTCTGCGATCTGTCCCTTGCTGGCCTTCTCTACCTCAGTAAATGGCGTGTTTACTCCTGTTACAAACCCGGGAGCTGTCTTTGTTACTTCCTTCTCTTCCCACATCCATCCCCACAGCCAGCCTGAGGTTTCTGCTTCTAATTTATATTCCTAGTTAGTTCATTTCTTTCCACCCCTTAAATGCAAACTATGATTTCTTTTTTTTTTCAGTATATGAAATTTGTTGTCAAATTGGTTTCCATACAACACCCAGTGCTCATCCCAAAAGATGCCCCCCTCAATACCCATCACCCACCCTCCTCTCCCTCCCACCCCCCATCAACCCAAGCTATGATTTCTTGTGATGACCACAGCCCTCTAACTGGCCATTCTGCTTCTGCTCACGCCCCTTCTTACCTGTTCTCCACCACTGCCAGAGTGGTGTTTTAAATGCAACTATAATCGTCCCTGACTTAAAGCCTTTTAGTAGGTTCTCACTGTACGTTGGGGGACATGTGAACTCACCTCCTTGGCCTGTGAGGCTTTGCATGATCCGGGCCCCTCCCGGTGCTTGTTCCCTGTTCAGCCTCCCTCCCCTGCCCTTCAGCTCTTCAGGAACCATTCCTGCCCCTGGCATGGCCCCTGCAGGTAGCATGAGTCCTTGTTGCCTCCTGAATTGCATCTGCTCTGCCCATTGCTGATCCCACCTGGGGCACAGTTGGTGCTCTGGTGTTGAGGAACTGCTTGCTGTGTCCCATGGTCCTCCTGACTTCCTCACCCCGACTGATCACCCGAGCAGTCACCCAGTCCTGCCACTTCCACGGCCTAAATATTCCAGAAAGGCTCAGGTCTTTCCAATGCTGGTGTTCTTCCTTTTCAGGCCACCGTTTCTCCCCTGGGATGTTCTAACAGCTTTTTATACCCATTTTAATATGATTTCCCCAAAGCCATTCTCCAGGCGGTAGCCAGGGTGAGTTTTCCCATTCAGCAAATGTGATGGTATCGTTTCCTTTTAATTTCAGATGTAGTTTTCAACTCTAGAAGCTTGATTTTGTGTGTGTGTTTGTGTTTTTTTTTTTTAAATCTTCCATGTTTCTGCCTAACTTGTTGGACATATGGAATACAGTTATCTCTGTTTTAATGTCCTTGTCTGCTCATTCTCACATCTGTGTCAGTTTGGGTCAGTTTCAGTTTCAGTTGTTTTGGTCCCTGCCCTGCACCCCGCACCCCATTACAGGTTGTGTTTTCCTATGGCTTACTATGCCTGGCAATTTTTGAAAAATATTTTTAGTTGCTACTATGAATAGGTTTTTAATTATTTGTTATAAAAAATTTTTTTAACATTTATTTATGATTGAGAGACAGAGACTGTGAGCAGGGGAGGGGCAGAGAGAGAGGGAGACACAGAATCGGAAGCAGGCTCCAGGCTCTGAGCTGTCAGCACAGAGCCTGACGTGGGGCTTGAACTCATGAACCGTGAGATCATGACCTAATCTCAGACACTTAACCGACTGAGCCACCCAGGCGCCCCATGAATGGGTTTTTTAAATTTAATTTTTGTTTATTTATTTTTTAAATGTTTATTTTTGAGAGAGAGAGAGCACATGTGTGCAAGCAAGCAGGGGAGGGGCAGAGAGGGAGACAGCGGATCCAAAGCAGGCTCTGCACTGACAGCAGACAACTTGATGTGGGGCTCAGACTCATGAACCATGAGATCATGACCTGAGCTGAAGTCCAGCATTTCACTGACTTGAGCCTCCCAGGCACCCCTATGCTTGGAAATTTTTCTTGGATGCCAGACATGAATTTTTACCTGTGTGTGTGCGCGCGCATGCGTGCGCTGGGTATTTTTATTTTTGTGTAAACTTATTTTATTTTATTTTATTTTATTTTATTTTATTTTATTTTATTTTATTTTATTTTTTAAAATGTTTTTAACATTTATTTATTATTGAGAGACAGAGTGTGAACAGGGGAGGGGCAGAGAGAGGGGGAGACACAGAATCGGAAGCAGGCTCCAGGCTCTGAGCTGTTGGCACAGAGCCCAATGGGGGGCTCGAACTCAGAGACAGTGAGATCATGACCTGAGCCAAAGTCAGACGCTCAACCGACTGAACCACCTAGGCACCCCTCTTTTTTTTTTTTTTTTTTTAAATTTTCTTTTTTTGAACGTTTATTTATTTTTGGGACAGAGAGAGACAGAGCATGAACGGGGGAGGGGCAGAGAGAGAGGGAGACACAGAATCGGAAGCAGGCTCCAGGCTCTGAGCCATCAGCCCAGAGCCTGACGCGGGGCTCGAACTCCCGGACCGCGAGATCGGACCGCGAGATCGTGACCTGGCTGAAGTCGGACGCTTAACCGACTGCGCCACCCAGGCGCCCCCCCTCTTTTTTTTTTAAAACATTTTGTTTACTATTTAAATTTTTTTTTATTATTTTTTTTTATTTTAGAGAACATGTGCGAATGGTGGAGAGGAGCAGAGGGAGAGAGAGAGAGTCTTTTTATTTTTTTTTTTTATTTTTTATTTTTTTAATTATTTTTTTTTTTTCAACGTTTATTTTTGGGACAGAGAGAGACAGAGCATGAACGGGGGAGGGGCAGAGAGAGAGGGAGACACAGAATCGGAAACAGGCTCCAGGCTCTGAGCCATCGGCCCAGAGCCCGACGCGGGGCTCGAACTCCCGGACCGCGAGATCGTGACCTGGCTGAAGTCGGACGCTTAACCGACTGCGCCACCCAGGCGCCCCAAGAGAGAGAGAGAGTCTTAAGCAGGCTTAACTTGCTTTTAAGTTTGTTAGGCAACACTAGGGCTAATTTCCCCCTACTACTGAGATAATACTTTTTTTTTTAAAAAAAAGCAAACAAACATATATTCTTCCATTTATCTTTACAATTGTCAAATGAATCCCTATCTTTTTTTCTTTTTTTTAAGTGTTTATTTTCGAGAGAGACAGAGAGAGACAGAGACAGAGCACAAGCTGGGGAGAGGCAGAGAGAGGAGGAGATATAGAATCTGAAGCAGGCTCCAGATGCTGTCAGCATAGAGCTTGATGCAGGGCTCAAACCCACGAATCATGAGATCATGACCTGAGCCAAAGTCAGATGCTTAACTGACTGAGCCACCCAGGCATACCAAATGAATCCCTATCTTAGAGACGAGGAAACTGAGGCTCTCAAAATTTAAGTGACACAGCTGATAGGTTGTTGGAGTCTGGAATCAAACTCATGTCTGTCTGGCCCCAATATCCATGCTTTTTCCTCCCCCCTAGCTTTGAGATACAATTGACATACACCCGTGTATAAGGTGCTGATTTGATACATGTATATATGTAGCTAACACTTTCATTATATCATATGATTACCATTTTTTGTGGTAAGATCTAAGCAACTTACAATTATATAATACAGTATTATTAACCATAATCACCATGCTATACATTAGATCCCCAGAACTTATTCATCTTCTAATTGGAAGTTTGTCCCCTTTGACCAGCAGTTCCCTGTTGCCTTCATCCCACAGTCCCTCACAACCACCACTCTATTCTCTGTTTCAATGAATTCGGCTTTTTTTAGATTCCATATGTAATGGAGATTATATTTGTTTTTCTCTGTCTGATTTGTTTCACTTAGCCTAATGCCCTCAAGCTTTGTCTGTGTTGATGCACATGGTAGGATTTCCTTCTTCCTCATGCCTTCATAGTGTTACATTGTGTGTGTGTGTGTGTGTGTGTATAGGTATATGTATACATATATGTATACATATATGTATACATATATGCACATATGTGCATATATATATGCACACACACACACATACTGTACCATATTTTCTTTGTCCATTTGTCTGTAGATGAGCACCTAAATTATTTCCACATCTTGGCTGTTGTGAATAGTGTTGCAATAAACACAGGAGTGCAGGTATCTCTTCCAGATGCTGTGTTCATGTTCCTTGGGTGTTATATACTCAAAAGTGGGATTGCTAGATCATATGGTAGTTCTATTTTAAATGTTTTGAGGAATGAGGTAAGACTCTTAAAACTCTGTCCACAGTTCCTGGATTGTGAGATTTTCCAGCCTGGCTGTTGGGAACGGACATGCTTCCCAGCTCTGTGTGAGCTCTGGTGCTTTTCCCTCTAACCCTTGGGAGGTTTTCTCACGAACAAGCACAGAAGTCCTAGAGGGAACTCAGTTCCAGGGTTCTCTCTGAGCAGTGCTCTCCTCTCTAGTGCTCTGGCCCGCTGACTAGCTGCCGTGGTCTTCCCTCACTTGCTGTGTCTCCAGCTCAAGGGGTTGGCTTGGCTCTTTTTCTTCCCCACTCTGGCCTAGAAACTCTCAAACCAGTGACCTGGGCAATCGGGGGTGGGGCTCACTTCATTTATTTCCCATTCCTCAGGGACTGCTGTCCTTTGTTGCCTGATATGTATTCTCTTGGAAACCATCTCCCATGTATTGTTTTCAGTGGCTGGCAGGAAGGTAAATTGGTTCTTGTTACTCCATTTTGGTTGGAATTGAAAATTCCCTGCAGGCATCATTTACGTTTTGTTTTTAGTTGAGGTAAAATTCATATGACACAATTCACCATTTAAAAATTTCAACCATTTTGAAGTGTACAATTCAGTGGCTTCTAATACATTCACAGTGTTATACAGCCATGGCCACTACCTATTTTCAGAACATTTCCATCCTTCCCCAAAAGAAGCCTGTACTCAATGGGGCGCCTGGGTGGCTCAGTCGGTTAAGCGTCCGACTTTGGCTCAGGTCACAATCTCGCGGTCCATGAGTTCAAGCCCCGCATTGGGCTCTGTGCTGACAGCTCAGAGCTTGGACCCTGCTTCAGATTCTGTGTCTCCCTCTCTCTGCCCCCGCCCCCACTCATGCTCTGTCTCTCTCTCTCTCTCAAAAATAAATAAACTTAAAAAAAAAAAAAAGAAGCCTGTACCCATTAAGCAGTCATTCCTCATTGCATTCTTAAATGATGCCCAACTGCCCTCCAGATAAAGCCCGCATGACTCCCAAGGCTGCATGGTGGTTCTGAGGGAGACAAGTATGAGTCTTCTTCTGATTTGCTTGCTCACACTTGCCCATCTTTTTGCTCGCTACTGAGCTACTCTTCTGACGGGAATCGTTTCCTGACACCCCCAGATTAGGCTAGGTTCCCTCTTGTTTGCTCAGTTAAGCTGCAGACACATAAACTGCTCCTCATACTTCACATGCTAGGCTGTGTCTGTCCATTTGTCTGGCTTGCCTTCTACACTGGGAGCTGGCTCGGGTCTGCCCTGTTTGCTCTTACATTCTTGTGCCTGGCGTATGCTGGGTGCTCAGGTATTTGCTGAAATTAATGAATATGTCATCCGTACCTGGAGACCCAGGTTCTAGAGGCCCAATGATGACACTACGCCCACTGTTAGCATCTTGCAGAGTCAGGGCCAGGGAGTTTGCCTTTATTCCAGGTTTCCCCAGAGAGGGGGGGTGGGGGGAGCAGAGCACAAGCCCAGGGGACCAGCTTCCTGCCCCCTGACCTGATAGGCAGCTCCAGTCCTATTTGTGTTCTTCTGAAGGTCTGTGTAGACAGGGTGGGCTCGAGAACTGGTTTTCCTTTTTTACTGCTACTGACCGTATTTTGTTGGTTTCTCCTCCCTGCTGGGTGGTGGGTGATGCTTAACAGCATCTTACTGGATTCCATAGCTTTCTTCTTGTTAAAAGGTTACTTCTTGTTAAAATTAGGTTACTTTTTGTTAAAATTAATTTTTGACTTTGAATGTAAGCCTCAGTCCTGATCATTTTAAAACTTCAGTCTCAGGGCGTCTGATTGGCTTAGTCAGTTAAGTGTCCAACTCTTGATTTCAGCCCAGGTTGTGATCTCACGGTTTGTGAGTTTGAGCCCCGCATTGGGCTGTGCACTGACTGCACGGCGCCTGCTAGGGATTCTCTGTACCCCCTTCTCTCTGCTCCAGCCCCGCTCACTATCTCTCTCTCAAAAAATAAATAAACATTAAAACAAAACAAAATAAAACTTCAGTCTCAAACTCACTGCAGGCTCTTCTCTCCTCCTGCACGGGCTAGAGCTGGGACTGAAACATGGGTGGTGAACACTCCTCCCCTCTTCCCTGCACATGTTGGGCACATGTGGGCCTCCTGCAGCCCAGTGCCGGGGAGGCCATCTGGGGGGAGAAGAGATTCTGTTCATGCGACAGGTTGCGTGTTGGTTAGGGTCAGTGTCCTGGCTTCGGTCTAGGCGTGGAGCTCTGTGCAATGTTGGTGGCATCCACTCTGTGTACAGGCGTGTGTGACCACGTTTCCATATGGCGGGGGAGCTTCCAGCCCTCTGAGAAGATTGGCAGCCCTGCCTCTTCCATGGTTTTCCTGGGTGGGGCCTCCTATTGCTTTGTCCAGGGCTCCCTCCCTTAATAACCACCAGAGTTCTTTCCATACCCTTTGAGGGCCACAGAGGACAGGATGGGGTGGTTTCCTGGACATACTACATCCGAGGATCTTCAGGCCCTACAGTCCTGGGCTATTCTAGCAGGTGAGAAATCTCTGTACCAGGAGCAGGCAACAGTGTTTAAGATCAAGTCCCCATATGCCAGTGATCCCCCCTTTCCATTTTTTTTTTTTTTTTTTTTTTTTTGGTAAGAGCGCTGAAAAGGAACCAGATTCTCAGGCTCCCAGAATGCTCCCCTAAGAGCCCTGCTTGGCTCTGTGGATGGCCCCAGGTTGGCCTACAATAGGTACACATCTGGGGGACAAAATGCCATTCTCCCTGTCTTGGAGGTCCCAGTCCTCAGGTGTGGTTCATTTGGAGCTACTCTGGGCCGTAGGAGGGGGAGGAACCCCTCTCTCCCATGGTGGACATGGCTTTTCCCTGCACACAGAAAGCTGACCACCTCCTCTCTTAGGCCTCATTTGTCTCCTGATGGCTGGTTCTGCATCTTTCAGCAAGCACAGAACTACCTTTAGGACATGCTGTACCTGGTGACTTTTGGAGACCTTAGCCACAAGTGCTCAAGCAACAGATCTTCCATTCCCCTGCTCCAGACAGAATAAGCGTTGGCCAAGGGGATGTTTATCTTCGCAGTCTTCAAGTCCACAGCCTTACCTGGGACAGACAGTTCATGGGATTGAATTACAACAGGAAGTATGGCAGCAAAGTGGCTGCTTGTTTCCCTGTATGCGCAGGCTCCCAGGAGGATCTGTGACTACACTCCTTATGAAGAGGCCTCTTTTCCTGTAAGAAGAGGCCAGATTGACGAGCCACTTCTCTGAGCACACAGTGGAACAGACTGCAGGCCCAGCCTTCCTCTGGTGCCTGAGGAGTGGGAGGGGTTTCTATGGTGATGGCACGTGTCATCCCTCCCCTCCATCTTGCAGGGCCACTGCAGAGGTGGGAGCTTCCTGCCATTGGTATGCAGTTCAGAGCCCAGGCCACAGCTGGCCTTTGGTTTCCTGCACACTTGCACTGACACTGGAAGGGACAGCCTGTCGGAGGCTCTATGGGAGACCAACCTGGAGGTATCCAGCAGAGATGTGCTTAAGAGGCAGCTTCATCTTCCTAGAAAGATCAAAAGCTAGTTGAGCACAGTGTTTCGCATTCCTAGGTTGAAAACTGGGCATATAACTAGTAAAACAAATCGTCCTTCAGTCCGGCATTGTAGGCGGAGGCAGAGGGCTGAAAATGGCGTGGAGAGATGCTGAAGGGGACAGTTGGGTAAAGAGGGAGAGTGGGTACTTTGTTTAAAATTTTGTGTATAAGATGACTTAATAAGCTCTTATTTTTGTTGTTTCAAATCTGCACAGCCCAATTCCCTTCATTTGTGCAGAAAATATTGAGCGGTCACTATGTGCCAGGCATGTTCTAGGTACCAAGGATATAGCACTGAACGAAACAGATAAAAATCTCTGCCCTCATCCTAGCTGGAAGAAACCAACTATCTGCAAAATAATAGTAAGCTATACCATATGCTGGATAGTGATAGGTGCCATGGAAAAGATAAAGTAGGGAAGAGGGAATGTCCTGTGGGTGAGTGGATGGATGGATGGGCTGAAGTTTTAAATAGATTATGGAGGTCCTCAATGAGAAGTTACTTATGAAAAAGATTTGAAGGAGGTGAGAAAGGAGGGCAAAGAACATCCAGGGCTAGGACTCTCCAGGTGGAGGAGAGAGTTAGTGCAAAGGCCCTGAGGTAGGAATGGATTTGGCATGTTTGAGGAACTGCAGAATGGTCAGTGGGGCTGGAGCATGGTGAGTAGTAGAGAGAGGGTTAGGAGACAATGCCAGAGAGGTAGGCAGGCACCAAATCACGTAGGACATTACAGGCCATAAAAATGAGTTTGGATTTTAAGTGCAGATCCCTGGGGGACCAAAAGGTTGTTGAGAATAGCGTAGTATTGAGCTGGGGAGATGGAGACTGGGGTGCTTGCAGGTCAGGTTACGGAGAATTTGAAGTTACTGGTAGTGATAATGTCTTAACAGGTGACCACAGGAATGAGTGACAGGCAGATGGGGGACAAGCTCATGGGAGAATGGTCCAGTAATTTTGAGAGCAGGGTCCTGGAAGGAATAAACAGAGTGGTATTAGAATGGCACTGAGCTGGGAGCCAAAATCTCCAAGAGTGGAAGAAAGTGACCCCAGTCTTTGCAACAAGACAGACAAATGGATTATGTAGTCTGGATGTGAGATTCCGAGCTGGGTTTTAGGACAGAGAAATGGAGTGTAGTCTGGAAGCAGCAGTGAGGATCACTGGAGGCAGTGGAGGTGGAGGGGGGCACCCTCTGCCCTGATGCTGATGGGGGGCTGGGGGAGGGTTGGCAACTGGGAGCCAAGATTCCCTCTAGGTGTGAGGTATGGTTGTCTTCTGCTGCTAAGAACTATTTCTCTTAGTGAAACCTGACTGGAAGTATCACTGCTCAATACTAGGTGTCTTAGTCTGGATGAAATTGAATAAGGATATTTCATAAGTTCTTTTCCCTAGACATGGAATAATAGGAATTAAAAGTTTATACTTGGTCTTTAGAGGCATCTAGGGTTAAAACAAAACCCCTCTTTACTGCTTGTAGGATGCTGTGTCAAGGTTCATCATCCCCCCAATGGTCTGCATCCAGAGCATAGAGGAAGAAAAAGTTGACTTAGAATGCATGCACTTACCAGGAAAAGAACAAGAATGGAGGAAAAAAAGGAAAAAGGAAGAAAAAGCATGTGAGAAGTCAATAGGAGTGTTTCAGGTGGAATGAACTCCCTGCAGAAGTGACTCTCAGGAAGGCAGGGCCCTTCGTTCATTTGCCCTATAGATGGCAGTGGTTCTGCAAGAGCGTCTGGAGATCCCAGGGGTCCCCGGAGCCCTTTCAGGGGTGCATGAGAGGTCAAGAGTATTTCAGTAATAATACTAAGATGTTATTGCCCTTTGTATTCTCTTCTCTCACAAGTGGACAGTGGAGTTTTGCAGAAGCTAATTGAAGTGCGATATCCCAGCAGACTGAACACAGAAGCAGATAGAGAAACTAGCTGTCCTTTTAGGGCCAGATAGTAAAGAAATCCATAAGAATGTAAAACAATGTCAGTCTTCTCACTAAATGGTTTTTTTAAATCTTGGAAAATAGAGTTATTTTTCACAAAAATATATTAACATTAGGAAGCCTATTGCAGTGTTTAAATCAATTAGTAAATATTTTTGAAATTCCCATTTTACTTTCTCAGGCAATAAATATTGATAGACATAGTCCTTATAAACAAAAGCTCCTTGTGGTCCTTATTACTTTTTAAGCATACAGGAATCCTGAGACCAAACAGTTTGAAAACTAGTGGTTTAGTAGATAAGAGACCAGGCTCTGGAGTTAGTGTGGTTGGGTGTGAGCCCAGGTTTTGTGATCTTAGGCAAGTTACAGAGTTGGTTTTCTTATCTGCAAAGTAGGCTATCTCATACAGTTATTATGAACAAGAAATAATCTATTAACAACACTTTGCACAGTGTTGGGCACAGAATGATCATTTCATAAGTGTTTACTATTTCATTATATAACTGATCAACTATCTATTTTATGCGTAACTGTGTTAAGTCCTGTGAAGGATGTAAAATGCCTGAGTTTTGGCTCTGACTCTGGAGCGGTTGCCCCCCAATAGGGGAGAGATTTCCAGATTTGTGGTTGGCATCTTTGGTTTAAATTTCCAGCTCTATGCTTGACTAATGACCTGACCTTGAGTGAACCACTTCATGTGGGGTAAAGTCAGATAATAAAGTCATCCATAATGGTCCACTGAGGAGAGAGTAAGTTCCCACTTGTATCTTTCAGGCATTACTGCGTGGTTCAGTTTAACACTTGTCCTTCTTCTTAATAATTATGCTAAATCTTTCTGTTTTCCATTTCCAGAATGCACTTTTCCTCCTATGCCACTAGAGGGCACCCCATGCCTTCTTATTTGTTCATTTGCTGCTTTCTCTAATTTGAAAATCTTTTAGCTGAATTGGATGGCAAGAGCAGATACTGTGTCAGCTTGGTGAATGTGTAAGTTCTATCTGCAAATCCTGACACTGTTTTTATCAGTCAGTATACATTTACTGACACGTCTTGAAATAAAACTGGGGGAAAGGGGTTGGTGGAAGGGATGCTGTCGGTTATCCCCACCATCCCCTGACATCGCCGAGCATCTACTCCCTGCCAGGATCATGCTAAATGCTTCATGTGAATCGTCTAGTGGAATCTCAGAGCAGCACCAAGGGGTATTTTTAATAGCTGGGGAACCAGGCTCTGATTGGTTAGGTAACTTGTACAAAGTCCATTGTGGTGGATCTAGTTCAAGTCCTGGTACTCTGGAAAAGTGAGTGTTTACAGTGATCCTGGATGAAGAGGCTCTAGAGAAGTGTGTGCTGATTGCAGAGGAGGGCGAGAGCTGTGAGCTGGAGGGAGGGAGGCCTGGGCCTCGTGGGAGGCAGGATTTGAACAGAAGACCAGAGAGCATTTGGTTAGGCAAGGGAATAACACTTGGTACAATGAAATCTGCCTTAGGGGCTCCTCAGCCTTGGCTGTAAGTAAGCCCTCAAAGTAGGGAGCAAGTCTTAGTTTTCTAGGACAGTAGTTCTCAGTCGTAGCAGACATAAAACCCCTTTTACTGTCCTGAAGTGAAATTCAAAGACAGTTACAGATCTATGTTTACATGTGTGCTTACATATAATACACAGAAAAGGACCTCATAACAATTGAGTGTCAGGCCTGCCTATGCGCATACACACTAAAGCTGGCGACCCAGCTTTCCAAGCTGTCCACCAGGGGGCGGCACACCTCTTTCGTTGCTGTAAACAGCTCCGTCCCTGTCCTCGAGACTCCTCCCAAGGTGGCCTAATAGTTTCCCTGAGGGCCCGTGAGTGATGAGGGCGGGGTTATAAAGACAGGAAGTCAGAGTATGGAGCTGAAGCCCAACGTAGCGTGATTTCTGGTCCCGTGAACACACCATGATTAGAGTCCTCCTCTGCTTTAAAATTGTAGTTATTGTCATTTGCTTAAAAAGTGATGATGAAGTAACGTGCACTTTCATTGAAATTTTCGAGGTTACTTTGCATCATAGCAAGCGGCCAATATTCATTTAATGTTTTCCTTAAATTGACTTAATTTTTGTTTAACCTAGATACATATATTTAAATGGAAACTTTAAATTAAAGTATAAATGGAAAACTTGTATCACCTAGCATAATTATAGGGTAACCTATAAAAAACCAAATACAACAATGTTGCCACATTCTTGCTGATTCTTATACTGTTTCCCACCAAAGGCCCCTCTCTCTGTAAAAAGGGAGTTTAACAAGTGTTGAAGAACTGTTGCAGACATAGTCACACACTGAATGGACAGAATCTCCTTAATCAGGACTAACAGGGGAGTCTAGGGATATTTTTCTCAGTAAGAGAACCCACTGCATTCATTCATTCATTCATTCATTCATCATTTACTTTGATGGAGAGAGGGCAGTGCAGAGCCTGAGGTGGGGCTCTAACTTATGAACCATGAGATCATGACCTGAGCCAACGTCAGACATTCAACTGACTGAGCCACCCAGCTGCCCTGAGAATCCACATTAGTTAAAGCTTTGTCTGTGTGCCCCTAAAATCACCCCCCCCCCATACAACAGTGGACAAAATGTCTCCCACTCTGGGGCCCTGGTTTGGCAGGTCAAGGGACCACCTGCTAGTTGTGTGTCCCACACATGTCACTTATTCCCTCTGATTCTTTATGTCCTCACCTGTAATATAAGAAGATTAGAAGAAACCTCTGAAGTTCTTCAGGGCCAATAGTTGAAGACTCTCTGAAGCCCTATTTTCACTGGAAGACCTAGGACTTAAGGAAGGCATCCTTCCATTTTGTGTTTAGAACTTTTGATGAAGAGCCCTGGAGAAAATCAAGGATTCTCACAAACCCCAACCAGCACCCCCTCTCCTGAGAGGCAATTTAGCCTAACATAGCAGAGCAGCTAAGAGCTGAGACTCTGGAGTCCACGAGACCTGGATATAAATCCTTGCTTTGCCTCTTCCTGGTTTTGTGACTTTAGCCAAGTTACCTCTTTGGCTTTACTTCTGTATCTATAAAATAGGGATAGTAATAGTATTTATCCTTAGTGTGAAGATGAAATTATAATATGTATGTCAGGTACTTAGTACAGTATCTGGCCCATATGTTAGCAGTTAGTCGTGTTTGTTGGGGTAATTCCTACGATTTTGTGAAAAAGGAATCGGTAAACTCTAGAAACAAGCCATTGGGGGTTGCTGTTTGGGAGCCCTGTTCCCAATATTTTTAAGCTGATAAATGAATATCATAGGCACCCAAGAAAGGAAGGCCTTGTCTGAGAAAGGTGAATGTGAATGTACGAGGTTGTCCCACCCACACATGGCCTTGATGGTAATATGGGGGCCAAGTATATCTGTGTGGGTTTAAGATTTAAAAAAGAATTAAAAACATTATTTTTCCTTGCTTTAAAGCACTAGCTGGGTGACTTGTGACTTTCCAGCCGACAGGTTTCCTGTGTCTCTGGCCCCTGGGTGTAGGTACATGCAAGTGTGTGAACAGGAGAGTCGGGGGAACAGTAGTGGGGCACGATTTATCCCTGGTGGCCCTTGATGTGCCCTACCACCAAGGCAGGCCTGTTCTAGGCCAGGTTGGGGTGGGCAAGGTGACTGGGGCACTGGGAGCCTGGTGTCTGGAACACCAGCACTGCTCATGCTTCCTGCCACTTCTGGTACATTCCAGACCAGGTGGAATTCTCTTACTGAAGACACCTCGTTGGCATGACCATGTGAATGCTACCTAAATGCTACCTAAAGAGAGATTTCTGTTATTTAAGCTGTGGACCTGGATTTTCATTCTGACTTGACCACTAATGAGTTCTGTGACCTTTCTGAACATTTCTATTTCTTCCTTTTTTTATTTGTAAAATGAAAGATCAGGTCATACCAGTGGTTTTAGAGTTATAATTTATGTGTGTGTACGGTAGGAAGGTCACAGAACACTTAGACAAGCTGATAATTAGACTTTCTCTACAAAGAATGTATGTCCCCACACATTTTATATAAAATTCAGGATGTTTTAAGACTCCCCTGGAAACCCACCCTTGGATTCCAGCTTGCAAACCATTTTGTGCTTCATTCATCTTACAAGCTTCTGTGAAGCCCATGCCTTCCAAGTTGATTTCCCTACTGAGCCCAAACCAAATGGAGTCTGTCCATTTGTAAACAAGTGCTTCGCGCATTCTCCCCTCCAGTCCAGCCAGCCGCAGCTCAGCAGGGCTGTGAAGAGATGTGCCACCAGGGCCTTTGCACATGCTATGCAGGTTATCCCCTGCACAAGGTGTCCCCAGCTGATGGCCAAGCCTTTTCCTAATTCACACAAAAGTGGGACATGGGCCAGCAGCAGATTATGGAACGTGTAATTGTGCACCAAAATATAAGATGCAGCAGGAGACTTTCCACCTCAGGGCTTGCTCTCCCTTTGTGGGCTCAGTAGACAGTGTTAATTAGCGGCTGGCGAGAAGGCTAGCCCAATATACACTTAAAGAAAACTCAGGCAAGACTGAGCTCCTTGAATTACGACTCTTGTGGAAAGTAACTGGATTCATTGGAATTCTCAGTTGCAGGTAATGGAAACCAATTCGCTGACTTGAGCAGAAAAGGAATTTATTGAAAGCATGTCAGGTGGGTCACAGAAATGTCAGCAAAGCTACAGCCCAGGCACAAGATAAAGGGCAGTGACAAGGGAGGTCAGGTGTCCGTCACAACAGCAGTCTGTGTGATGACACAGCCCGAGTCTGGCATAGATACCAGGCTTATGCTGCTGCCACAGGGATGATGGAGTGAAAGGTGTCACCACTCCAGCTAAAATGGATTCTCTAGGGCCTTGTTTCACTGCATATGTACATATAATTGGTGAACCTGGGTCACGTGTTTAACCCTCCCAGCTGCAAGGTACACTGGAAAAGTGAATGACTGACATTTCCCAGTCTGTAGAGGGTGTGCTCTCTGCCTCCCACCAAGACCCTGAAGGGGGAGAGGTCCCCTCCAAGTAATTGAAGGCAGCTCTCTGAAATCAACAGACATTCTGCAGAAACAGAAACCAGCCAGAGCTAGCTTCAGTAAAAAGGACTCTTAGAGGCTACAGTGTGTTTCATGGCACCAAGGGCAGGAGGGAAGCCGGACTTCTAGAATGGCCTGGAACCAGGTACTTGAAAATCAGCCGAACTCTTTCCCCAGATCTCATCTCTGCATCTCTGTGCTGCTCCTTCATTTTCTCTCTCTGCATTTTGACATTTTTCAGTTTAGGAGGCAAAATCTTGTGGTAAAAAAATGGGGTCTTTGGAGCTCTCAGGGTCCCTCCCAGGAAGGAGAGCTAGGCACAAGAGGCGGCTCCCAATCCCCTCACACCTTCATTCTGGCCACTCAGGATGGGTCTCTGTTGTTCTACATGGTTTTCACCCACTGTGGAGATCGCTTTAGGGAGCCTGAGCATCCCTCCTTATGTCTCTCTGAGGCTGCAGTTAGAGGACTTCCTCATACTACTGGTGGAGGGTCTGGGGTCTCAGAAGTTCAGTGACTTCAGATTCTGACTGTCCCATGAATGAGTTGGTACATGTACAGTGCTTAGGAGAGGCCTCAGCGTTTGGAAGCCTTTCAACAGATATTGGTTATGTCCCTGGGATCTCCTTTCTTCCAAAGTGTATTTCTTTCCTCTTTTTTTCTTTCTCTTTCTTGGCTCCCCCTGTCCCTTCTTCATTCATTTTTTTTCCAGAAATATGTACTGAAGGCCTTCTGTGTGCCTGGTACCATTGTAGGTGCTGAGAACTCTCTGGCCAAGGCTTTCATTTCGGTAGAAAGCAAGCGAACAAGATGCTTTCTGATGGTGGTAAGTGCTCTGAAGGAACTAAACGGAAGTGGCGGGGGCTGGTTATGGGGGAGGGCTGCTTTGAAGTGGTGATTAGGGAAGATGCCTCTGGGGTGGTGGTTAGGAACTGAGATAGGAAGGACAAGAGGGAAGAGCATGGGGAACAACCCTGAGGTGAGAACAAGCTGGAAGGAAGGAAAGAAGGAAAGAAAGAAAGAAACAGCATGTGGTTGGAGCATGGCAGGGTAAGTGTGATGGGAGATAAAAGTGGAGGGAAGGCTGAGGCCACATCAGGAAAGGCTCTGTAACAACGTGCTTGATCTAAGTGCAAGGGGTGGGGAAGCCATGGGAGCCATTTAAGTAGGGCCCCGTTGTGATCTGACTTACAGTAAAAGAACATTGTTTTTATCAGAGAACCACAAACTGAGGGACATTCTACAACCAAACAAAAGTAAACAACAAAGACAACCCAACTGGCCTGTAGTCTTCAAAAATGTCAAGGTCACGAAAGACAAAGAAGGACTGAGGAAGAGGTTGCACATTAAAGAGCTGTGGCAATCGAGCACATTGTGTGGTCCCGGACCAGTATTTTTTTTTTTTTTTTAATGAACTTCTTTGTTGGCTTATTAGCTATAACTGTATGTGTGTTTGTGTATGTGTTCTTTTTTAGTGTTTGCTTTAGAATTTATAGTATACACGTTTAGCTCATTGCACTCCACTTTGAGGTATTATATCACTTGATACTTCATGTATGGTGTAAGAACCTTGGATAGTGTACTTGTGTTTCTTCCCCTTCCAGCCTTTTGTGCTATTACTGTCATACATTTGTACTTCTAATATGTTATAAACCCCATATTACCATGTCATTATTTTTGTTTAAACAGTCACCTCTTAAAGAGATTTACATCAGAAAACATGCCCTCCCCTGCCCCCCTCCCCCCCTCCCCCCCAGTGTTATTCACTCCTTTGTGAGCTCCAGATGACCATCTGGGGTCTCTTCTCTTCTGCTGGCAGAACTTCTTCAACATAATTCTTGAAGTGTGGATCTGCTGGTAATGAATCCCTTCAGCTTTTGTATGTCTGAAAAAGTCTTTATTGTAGGATTCTAGGTTGACAGCTTTTTTTCCCTCTTTCTTTCAATACTTTAAAGATGAAATTCCACTGCTTCTCATCTTGCATGTTTTTCAATGAGGAGAAATCTGCTATTATTCTTATCCTTGCTCTGTGCCTAATGGCTTTTTCTTTCAATAGCTACTTCTCCCTGCCCCCAACCACCCCCATGTCACTGATATTGAACAATTAGATTATGATGTTTTCTTCATATTTCTCCTGTTTGGGGTTTTCTAGCTTCTCATGTCTCTGGGTTTATCGTTTTTAACAAGTTTGGAAAGTTTTCATCCATTTTTTCAAATAGTCTTTTCTTTCTGTGACACCCCCCCCCCCCCTTCTTTGGAGCTCCAATTACATGTATTTTAGGTCTCTGAAGCTGTCTCATAGTCCACTGATGCTCTTTTCATTTTTCCCAGCTTTTTACTTTGTGTATTTCCATTTCGTATGATTACTATTACTGTGTCTTCTGTTTTACTAATATTTTTTCCAGAATTTTTAATCTCTCCCCCTTTTTTTGACACATGATTTTATATCTTTCCAAAATCATTAGTATTAACTCTTTGTTAGAACAAACCATATGGAAGTGTGGAGAATTCTTTTTATTTTTTTTTTATGTTTGTTTATTTTTGAACGAGAGAGAACGAGTCAGGGAGGAGCAAAGAGAGAGGGAGCAAAGAGATACGGGGCTCAAACACACAAACCTCAAGATCATGACTGGAGCCAAAGTTGGACGCTTAAGTGACTGAGCCACCCAGGCGCCTGGAAGGGCAGAGAATTATAATGAAGATTTTTTAAGAGTGTCTTTTTGAAATTGCCAGAAATTATCATGATAAAAGTTGCCGTATAAAATAATATTCGAGGGGCACCTGGGTGGCTCAGTCAGTTAAGTGTCCAACTTTGGCTCAGGTCATGATCTCACAGTTTGTTGTTTGAGCCCCGAATTGGGCTCTGTGCTGACAGCTCAGAGCCTGGAGCCTGCTTCGGATTCTGTGTCTCCCTCTCTCTCTCTGCCCTTCCCCAACTTGTGCGCGCATGTGCGCGCACTCTCTTTAAATAAATAAATAAATAAATAAATAAATAATATTAGAAAATATTTTTCTCTTTTTTTTTTATTTAAAAAAAAAATTTTTTTTTTAACATTTATTTATTTTTGAGACAGAGACAGAGAATGAACGGGGGAGGGTCAGAGAGAGAGGGAGACACAGAATCGGAAGCAGGCTCCAGGCTCTGGGCCATCATCAGCCCAGAGCCCGACGCGGGGCTCGAACCCACGGACCGTGAGATCGTGACTTGAGCTGAAGTCGGACGCTTAACCGACTGAGCCACCCAGGCGCCCCTAGAAAATATTTTTATTTCTCTTTAACAACAAAGCAGAAACAATGTGCCCATAAGCATGATTTTGCCTAAACTATTCCTCAAAATTGGAATAAAAAATACCTTCTTTTAAAGATTTCAGGAGGAAAAATAGTTCTAACAGCCCTTTTGGATGATCATTATGTTTTAATTTTAGCACACAGTTTCTTAGATCTTTAACAGCTTCATCTGGTGTTAATTGAGGTCCATTTCTAAGAGCAATACCTGAACTGTTTTATCTAATAATTTGTATCAAAATATTTCATTACTGCTTTATTATTACATAACTAATCCTAAGAAGAAGCACTTTTATATAACAGGGAAATATCTCTGAATGCCAGTATTCCTTGATTCTAGTTTGGATCCTATTATTAAATAGTTATGAAACTTTGAGGGAATCCATTAGCCTCTTTTGACTTCTTTGCACTCATTTGTTTAAGACAATGAATTTTAAAAATATGTCTTGATTACTTTTTTTAGAAAGGGAAGGACTGTGGAGAAAGAATAGAGGAAAAAAGAAATATCTACAGACAAATATGATTATCCAGAAGAAGTATTCATTTTTTCTAATCTGCTCCTAATCCCATCCAGCATAATTTTCATATATAGTTTTCAAATCTAGAAGTTCAATTTGAGTCTTAAAAATACATTCTCTGGCTCAACTTAACTCTGAGTATATAGACCGTAGTTACAGTAGCTGTCTTCATCTTTGTTAATTCTAATGTATTTGTCCATTCTGCATGAGTTTCAACTGATTGTTCTTTCTCCTCTGTATGAGTCTCATTTTCCTGCTTGTTTGCATGCCTGGTAATTTGTTATTGGATGCCAGACATTGTGAGTTTTAACTTTTTGGGTGCTGGATAGTTTTCTTTTCCTATAGGAAATGTCTTGAGCTTGGCTCTGGGATGCAGTTACTTGGAAATAGTTTAATCCTTTTAGAGCTTTTAAGAGTTGTTAGGATGGGGGGTGGGAGGGAGGGGAGGGTGGGTGATGGGTATTGAGGAGGGCACCTTTTGGGATGAGCACTGGGTGTTGCATGGAAACCAATTTGTCAATAAATTTCATATATATAAAAAATAAATAAAGAAAGAAAGAAAAATCCTGCAAAAAAAAAAAAAAAAAAAAAAAAAAAAAAAAAAAAGAGTTGTTAGGACCAGGGCAGCATCTAGTCTAGTGCTAATTATAGGTCTCTACTAAGGTAAGACCCTTCTTTTTATTTTACCAATGCCCCATGAATTATGATGTTTCCCAGCCTGATTGGTGGGGTGGGCAGGCACTAGTTATGCTGATGCCGAGTGAATGACAGCTATTGTTCAATTGAATCCTTTCTGGTAGTTCTTCCCCCAGCCTCGAATAGCTTTCTCACTTGCCATGGTACTCTCCCTAACAGTCAAGCGGGATGCTGTGTAGAGCTCTGGGGCTCTCTCTGTGTACCTCTTTCTCTCTGGTGTCTCTTGTGACCTCTAGCCAGTATGGACTTAGAGCACTCTCAGATCTGTTTTCTCAACTGGAGGTGAGAAGTTTGCTGGGTTGTTCCTTCTCATGTCATGGCCTGGAAAGTTTAGAAAGGGAGTGAGCTGGGGCAACTGTGGGACTTCCCTCAACTGTTTCCCATCTCTAAGGTATCACTGACTTTCATCACGTCATGCCCAGGGTCTTGAAAACCTTTGTTTCATATATTTTGTTTGGTTTTTCAGTTGTTTCACGTGGGAGAGTAAATCCAGTTCCAGTTACTCCATTGTGGCCAGAAGTAGATGTTCTTCTGTTGGTTTGGCATTATTTAAAATAAAAAGTTAAAAAAAAAATGTAGTTGCTGTATGTGTGGAAAGAATAGAAGCAGGAGACATATGGTTGAGGGAGAAAGAATGGTCATTTGGAATTGGCTGGTGACAGTGAAATTGGAGAAAAGCAGTTGCCTTGGCAATTTGTTTCATAAATAGAATTTACATGACTGGCTGGTGGATTAGATGGGCAGGAATGGGTGTGAGTTTCGGTGGGAGAGGAAACAAAGGAATTAGGATGGTCTTCTCATCTCTCCTTCTTGACCTGTTGCCTCCTGGGGTTTAAACCAACCTCTTGATTTAAGCCAGCAATATAGTATTTCAAGAATATAGTTCCGAGGGGTGCCTGGGTGGCTCAGTCAGTTAAGCATCTGACTCTTGATTTCAGCTCAGGTCATGATCTCATGGTTTGTGAGTTTGAGCCCCCTATTGGGCTCTGCACTGACAGTGCGGAGCCTGCTTGGGATTCTCTCTCTTTCCTTTCTCTCTTTCCTCCACCCCCCTCTCAAAATAAATAAGCTTAAAAAAAAAAAAAAAAAAAAGAAAGAAAATAGTTCCTAAAGCCAAATGGCATCATCCAGGTAGTATTTCCTCGTTGGAAAGCTGGATGTTCACGAAGCCTTGATAAGCTTGTTGGCCACTTTGTACTTCATGCACTCAAATGCATAACATGGTCAATGAATACAGAATAAAATCATTGGTACTTGGGGAAAATATTTGCTCTAAAGTTGTATAGACTTCTCAAGTTTCTGCTTTTCAAAGGTTACAATTAGATTGGTTAAAACCTCTTCCCTATTACCTGCAGTTTCCAGAGCCAATATTCTTTTTTTTTTTAATTTATTTGTATTTTATTTTAATTTTAATTTTTTTTATATAACTTATTGTCAAATTGGTTTTCATACAACACCCAGTGCTCATCCCAACAGGTGCCCCCCTCAATGCCCATCACCCACTTTCCCCTCCCTCCCACCCCCCACCAACCAAGCCAATATTCTTTTTGCAAAAGGAAACATATGGCATCTGTTGAAAAAGGCTTTGCCCTGTGGGTCATTATTAAAGTTGTACTAGATGAGTCAATAACAGGTCTTTTCTTCTCATCACCTTTTATTTATTTTTCATTTTTTAAAAGATTTTAAAAATTATTTTTAAGTAATCTCTACAGTCAATGTGGGGCTTGAACTTATAACCCCAAGATCAAGACTCACATGCTCCACCAGCTGAGCCAGCCAGGTGCCCCCTCATCACCTTTTTTTTTAATCTTTGTATTTTTTTAAACTTAAAAAAAGAAAAAAAGGTTTATTTTTGAGAGAGACAGAGACAGAACGTGAGCGGGGGAGGGGCAGTGAGAGAGGGAGACACAGAATCCAAAGCAGGCTCCAGGCTCTGAGCTGTCAGCACATCTTTTAAAGGATAAATCTAGTTTGGTCAAAAAAGGTATCCTAAAGAGGACAATGGTACCCTGGTCCTTAGTCAATGATGTTGGACCAGACATTTGACCCCAAAGTAGTCAATTGATAGGTTTGTAGCAGTTTGTGATGGAGCCTGGTGTGAAAAGATGGGGAAAGCCATTGGAGTTTCTCTTTACTGAGAGTTTTGATGTAAGAAATATATGAGAGGAACCCAGACTGGTCCTGATGTAGCAGATGTAAGTTACCCTTTTTAGTGCATACTGAGTCACTTGAGATAGCTTATTTGACATGCCTGTTCGCAGAGCTCAGCCCTGGAATTGCAGATTCCACGGCTCTGGGTTGGGACTTGGGAACTGTATGGTATTTTAAACCACCCCCTGGGAGATTCTGATGTGTTTGTCTGGTCCAGGACCATGTTTTTGTTCCTTTAAAAACTAATTTGTTTCCCATAGCTTTATTTCTTAAAAAAACATTTTCAAACTTAAAGAAAAGTTGCAAGAATAGTTGTAAGAAACTCTGTGTACCTTTCCCCAGATTGACTGGCTGTAAACATTTTACCACATTTGCTTCTCTCTCTCTCACCCTTTCCACATATAAGATGCACAATTTTTTTTTTTTCCCTGAACTGAAAGTAGTTTGTATACATCAAGCCCCTTTATTCCTAGAACCTTCAGAATGTTTTCCTAAGAAGAAGGCTATTCTCTTAAACAACCATGGTAGAGTGCCCTGATTCAGGAGCTCTCACACTGATAAAGTACTCTTCTTTCCTCTTCATTCGTTCTTCCAATCTCATCAGTATTCCTGAATAGTGTCTTCTTTATCCAGCCCGGGAGCCCAACCAGGGTCATGAATTCCACTTAATTGTCATGTCTCTTTAATGTCCCAGGGATCAAATTTTGCAAAACACTGCTGTGAGAAGTGTTGGTAGGGGGAGGAGAGAGAGTGAAATTCCCTTAAAAGAGCTGAGTCACAGCAATGGCAGGGTAGAGACCTGAGGGCGAGGACCACCTCCTGCTCTGCTATTTTTGCAGCCTCCTTGGATTCAGGGCCATTGTCTGTGGAAGGCTCCAGCTCCTTCTGCTGCTCCCACTGCAGGTCATGACCAGCCTTATTAATTCCCTTGCACTTTCTCCCCCACCTCCATGTTAAAGGCAAACAAGTGAGTCTCCATTATGTGCAACTGAGAGTGGGGAAGGAGAAGAGAAAATGAAAGGAAGAGAGTAGGAGAGAGAAGTAGAAAAAGAGAGTAAGTCAAGCTGTCCTGCCTGTAGACCCACAAAATGCTAGATGAACTTGGGCAAGTTACAAAATATTTTCAAGCATCAGAACCAACATTGGAATAAAACCAGCTCTTAACTTTCTATGTCTTGAGGGTGAGAGAATGATTGTAAGAATTTTGGGAGCTATTATTGTCCAAGGAAGGGATGGGAGAAGTCTGTAGAAAAGGTTCTGTAACTTACGAATGTCCCACCTTGTCACAACAAGATACCCACCTTCACGTGGATTTTGCATTACTGTTTTATTTTGTTTTGTTTTTAGAGGGAGTGAAAGAAGGAACTCAGTGCACATGACTTTGATGGGGCTAAAAAAAAAATCCCTAGTTAGAAATCTGATACAAAAGCAAAGTCGTTGTTTTCAAATCCAAACTTGGTTCCAATTCATTGGCCTGACTATTGCTTCTGCACATGGTGGAGCATCTCCCAGGGCCATGTGCCCAGAGGAAATCCTTCTGAGTGTACAAACTGGAGCTGCAAGGGTAAGGTCTTTACTAGGTCATGCTGGTGCATGAAAAATGCCCAGAGACTGATGCCTGTATGCAAAGTCCCAGCACCTTCCAGCATGACCTGGTCCCACTGTGGCCTCCTTTCTTCTCACTCCTCACTGCCCCATCTCCATCCCCCCAAATCGTGCCTCTTTGCCTCCTCCACATCTGCTGACCACTATGTTTGCTGTCTACTCTGGAATATTCTTTCCTTGCTCTTTGTCCTCTTAAATCCTTCTGTTTCTCTTCTCAGCTTTGAAGTCCTTTCCTAAGGCTTCACCAACACGCAAGTTTGGAGAAGGTGCCCCTACTTGAAATCTCAATCTTCCGTGAATTCTCCTGTCCTAGCACGATTGTGATTGTTAACCTGCCTGGAGTCCACAGTAGATTTTAAGGACTATAAGATCAAGCACTGGGTTTTCGTTTTTTTCCCCCTTTTTTAAAATTTTGTTTCAATTCCAGTTAGTTAACATACAGTGTTATGTTAGTTTCAGGTGTACAGTATAGTGATTCAACAATTCCATACATCACCCGGAATCGCTGTATTTTCTTAACTGTTACCTTTCTGGCTCATGGCATAGCACTTGATGCACAGTAAGTGCTCAATAAATATTTATGGGATGAATTAAAGAGAAGCTTGCTCAGATCTCCTGATGGTTTGGAAGTTAAAACAGAAGGAGTGGATTGTGTTTGGCAACATTATATTCACATGTACCCCCACTGTTCCCTCCACCTAGTATGGAAAACTCAGATTTATTGCATTAACTAGAAATCTGGAGTTTGTCTTCAGCTTCCTCCTCACCTTCCCCAGCAAAACATCCAAACCCTAGCTAGTCCACATCCTGGGCTCTCTCAGGCTTCATCTTCCCTTTTCCATTCACACTGCCACTGCCCTCATCACGCTTTGTTACTCAAGAAATTCCATTGCTCTTCAACTTTCAGAATCAGTATATTTTGGAAGCTCCTCCTCACAGCATTTGAAGTCTTACCCTGATGGGTCCACTTTTCTCATGGGATGAGGGTACCAACACTGGGCTCTTGGCCATTCTTCAGGCTCCTGGTGCTGCATTCTCTTAATACATACTGCTTCCTCAGCAAGGAGGTCTCCCCTCTCATTCCAACTGAACCTGCCAACCTATCTTGCAAGTCTTAGCTTAGATTTCTCTTCTAAGCTTCCTAAGAGTGAGAATAATACTTCCTCTCCAAATCTGTTTTGTTCCTGAATTCAGATAGCAAGTTTGGATAGGAAGGGGTATGGATTACCATAAACTATGAGGTTCCTGATTTTGGAAGAACAAGTAGCTAGAGTTCAAATAGAGAAAGATACCTGTCATAGCGGTGGCCTGTGCTTATTGCCATTTGCTAAGAACCAGGGCTGGGCACTTCACCTGCCTTATCTCCTTCGTTCTTCACCACAGCAGTTTGGAGTGAGGCTGGGGAGCAGGCTCTTTATCCTCATTTCACAGATAAAGAAACAGTGGTTCACGGAGGTGACCTGATTTCCCCACAGTTTCCCAGTGGTAGATGCTTGGCACACCTCAAGTCTACCCCACTTCCCTCCAATGTGTGAGCTGGTAACTACCATGCCCTAATAAGGAAGGAGCCAGCCCCAGGCCTCTCCACATGGCTAGCCCATAGTCATTGCACAGTCAATGCTCCACAGTCTTTGAAATGAGGGAGTTCTCTCTAATTAGTATTGACAGAATATGATCTTTCATTGTCTTCCATCATTAATATTGATAGAAATATGGTACATAGATGTGGCCCTTTTGTTTATTTAAATAGAAGTTCTGCATGTGAGTAATAGAAAAATTAAACAGTACAAGAGTATATAGAATGGAAATGAGGCTTTGTTCCCTCTCATTCAGGCCGCCTTGTCTAATCCCCAGAGCCAACCTCTGGTAACAGTTTCTTGTTTATCCTTCTGGAAATATTCCATGTATAAATCAGCATATGTGAATATAGATTTCTTTAAAAGAAACACAAGTGGGAGTCTACTATGCACTGCTCTGCATCTTGATTTTTTCATTTAGAAATGGGTTCTGGAGAATGTTCTATTCTGCACATACAGATCTGTATTCACTTTAAGGGCACCTAGGATTCTAGAGAATGAATGTGCTCATGATCAAGTTAATGAACCCTGTGGTGATGGACATTTATCTTGTTTTCCCTATTGCGCTATTATAAACAATGCTGTAAAGAATACCCTGTCACACCCTTCTTACCTTATGGTGAGTGATCTATATCTCGTCACCTATAAATATGTACCATTATGGGGTAACTCTGGGCAATTGTTCCCCTTTTAAAAATAGGAGACCAAGGCACAGAGGTTTTATTTATTTTTTTATATTTTATTTTTAAAAAAATTAATGTTTATTTTTGAGAGAGACAGAGTGCAAGTGGGAGAGGGGCAGAGAGAGAGGGAGACACAGAATCCAAAGCAGGCTCCAGGCTCTGAGCTGTCAGCACAGAGCCTGATGTGGGGCTTGAACCCACAAACTGTGAGATCATGACCTGAGCTGAAGTCAGCCGCTTAACTGACTGAGCCACCCAGGTGCCCCAAGGGCACAAAGGTTTTAAAAGATCTTCTCAAATGAAGGAAGGGAGGAGGTCAGAAGCCTCTAGGTTTCAGAACAGGGTCAGATAAGGTTATAAACATGGAATGATTATGGTGACCCCCTCCCCCCCCATTTGTAAAAAATCACAAATGAATATAACAAAAAAAGTTCAGATGTTTCTCCACAGGGACCACCTGATTGCTTTTGTTCAAGCATCTATTGTTTTTAAAGCATTCCTTGTTTGGTGTCCCTGCTTTTTTCTGAGACCCTAATTAGGGGCTTAGCTTGCCTCCAGCACTGGCTAGAGTGAGGGATGATGCAGCAGGAGAACAGTGGGTCCTAGGCGCTGGGATCAACCAGGGCCAGGGCTCAGAGTGGAACTGAGCCTAAATTCACAGCCCTTGGCCAGCTGCTTACTCTACAGATGAACAAACTGAGACTCAGATGTCATGTGGCTGTCAGAAAATAATTGATACTGTCTTAACACAGGCCTTCCAACTCCTGGGCTGGTGGCATTTCTAAGTATGTGAAACCCTAGGCAACCACCCATATAGAAGTGTAGCCCTAATGCTTTATTTTTATTTCACAAGAGCAAACAGCATCAAGAGCCTCATGAGCCTGCTCTAGGTCGATGACATATTAAATGTTGGCTGCCCTCTGCCCTGAAAGGATGCATTACCCAAGAGGGATGTATGATTTACGTTGTCCTGTTGGGAGATGTGGAGAGCGACAGTCACTCGGTCCCCCTGGGCCTGGTGTGTGCTGACACTGCCCGTCACTCAGGCACTCTGATGGCCTGGAGGATGACCATCTGTTGCCTCTCAGATAACATTTCGAGGCTGGCTATGGTATTATCTCTCTCATGCCTGTTGACGTGGCTTTAAGAGTTCCCAGCCTCTGTACCGATCAAGGTAAGATCTGAGCTGGCAATGCTTCCTGTTGAAAGAACCTTACAAGTCAAAACTTGCCAGAGATCATGCATGGCAGCTTGAGTGGCTGCTGTGAGTCCTTGGGGACAAAGAGCCTCCTGGGAGCTCTTTGGACTTTATGAGCACATGACCCACCTATTTATTTTTTTTCATTGTGGCCCATGTGCAGACAGCGTGATATGGTACTTAAGGGTAAGCCCAAAACTGAAAAATATCTGGATTCAAATGGTACCTGCATCGCACTCTGCTGTGTGACCTTCAGGGAGTTACTTCTCAGCCTGGAGCAGGCTCGTGATTCTCTGGACATTGTGTGCTCATGTGAAAATAAAGCTAAAGATTTCGTATTGTAGTGATTTATTAGTGACTTTCTAGGATTTCACTAAATGCTAGTGAATCCTAAATGCATTCAAGAGGCCACTGATCTGAATGGAAATCTTAGTTGAAGCTTAGTAGGTAAAAGCATGGTTCTGGAACGAGGGCGACTGTATTTGAATCCATGCTGTGGACTCTCCCCTCTCCCACTGTGTGATCACTGTGTGATCACTGAACTGCTCTGAACCCAAGTCCCTCAGTCCCACAAGGGAATAAGTAACAATTGTACTCACTTAACTCACAGATTATAATGAGGATGGCCTGAGATGTGTGCAAGGTGATTCAAACAAATCACATGCAATGTGCCCTATGGTTATAGGTAAAGGTCTTGTTTTGAACAGTGACTGTATCTCTAACTCCCCTGCTCTTTTCTCCAAATACAGTATGTCTTTCCTTTTTTCTATACTCTAAAATCCTTTAATTGTTAAAAAGATGTGTAATAAAATATGCTCACACCTATGTGTGATTCACTCATATCCATTAAGTGTGTCCTATATGCCATTGTTCAGATGACAGCTACCATGACAAACCAGAAAGTTATGTGATATGTTAGAAGGTGATAAACACTGTGGAAACATGGTGGCATGTGGATACAGGAGATAGGAGGTCCTGGGGTGTGTGTGCTATGCAAACTGTGGGGCGCCTCCTTGCGAAGGTGAGGTTTGCTCAGAACTATGATGGAGTGAGCAGTGGAGATGGAAGAAAGTTCTCAGGAACAGTACAGAGGCCTTTGTCACTCACTGGAGAGGGCAGGGGTGATGGTAGAAAATAAGCTCCCAGAGCTGAGAGGTGGGGTAGGTGCAGATCTCACTGGGTCATACAGGCCACTGGAAGGGTTTTCACTTTTGCTCTGAATGAAACCAGGTTCCACTGAAGATTTTTGACATAGTTTGACTGAAGAGTGACATAATCTGATGTAATTTTAAAACAGTAATTTAAAAAATTTACTCTTTTCAGCATTGGTCATTGAGACAAAACTAGGAAGCAACTTAGATGACCATGACTAAGGCATTGGTCACATAAATCCAGCTGTAGAAAAGAAAGTTTGTTTTGCATGAATGGGATCTGTGGTATGGACTCAATATTTGTATCCTCCCTGCCCTCAAATGTGCATGTTGAAAGCCTAATATCCAATGTGATGGCATTGAGAGATGAGGCCTTTAAGGAGGTAATTAGGTCATGGTGGTAGAACCCTTGTGATGAGATTAGTGCCCTTAGGAGAAGAGACTCTGTTCTCTATCATATGAGGCATCCACTTGCAAACCAAGAAGAGGGTCCTCATCAAGAACCTGACAGTGCTTGCACCCTGATCTTGGATTTCCAGCATCCAGAACTGTGACAAATAAATGTTATTGAAGCCACCAAGTCTATGGTATTGTGTTACAGCAGCCCAAATCGACTGAGACAGTATGATATCTAAGATGTGTTTGTTGTCAAGTGAACAAATGCAAGGTGCAGTGTTTTGTATCCTGCATTAATACAGAGATCACTGTGTTTGAATTAAATATCTCTTAAAAAATACATAGGAAACTGGCAGTCCATGGGAACGTAGAGCCTCTGGAGAATGAGTATGACACTTCTTACCTTACATAGTTTTCTCTCTTTTGAATTTTGAGCCATGCCAATATATTACCTATTCAAAAAAGAATGATCAGAAGTAAAGTTTGTATGTAAAGAAGTTAAGAATTACTCCTCTCTTCTAGTGCTACCCCCTGAGAAAACCAATGATGTGTATTTTTTCACATATTTCTTTATCTTCAAATATGAATATATGAAACACATCTTTGTTTTCTTCTTGAAATGAAAAAGCTAACAAGAAATGGGATTATATGTTCATTATGCAACTTGCCTGCCCCCCCTGCTTCACAAAACCCCATGGCCATTCTCCAGACCTAGCCAACAAAACTAACATTTGTCATTACTTGTTGTAGTAGCAAAAACATTCATTATGTGAATGTGCCATAGTTTACTTAACAATCTCTAACTGGAGTACATATAAGGTGCTTTGTATGTGTGTGCTTGTGTGTGCCATGAACATCTTTATACCTTTCAGCTGCTTTCAGATACTCCATCTCGGCTGTTTGGGGAGTCCTATGAGATGGGGGCAGCCAGTTAACCTTCTTCCCACTTGTGAAACTTTGCAGTAGGTCATATGAAAAGCTGGGCTTTCGTCCAGCTCTGCCACTCACCAACTCATTGTGTAACTTTGAGCAAGTCTTTCCCTTGCTCGGGTCTCAGTCTTTCCAACGGTCAAAGGGAGAATTGGAGTGGGTGAACCTGAAAGGGCTTTCCCTTTCTAGGATCTTCATGGGATTGCAAGTTCCACAGGGAGAAGGGAACCATGTTTGTTTTATTCATTATTGTTTCTTGAATATTAAGCACCATAGTAGACCTTTAACGAACATTTGTTGAACAAACAGATGAATGATTCTTTTTCTTATTTAAGGTCACGAAGCTCTATCATAGCAGAATGATGTGAGCTCGAGTCGTTTTTCCTCTACATCACACTGCCTCTCACCTCAGATACCCTTGACCTTTACATCTTGCAACCACATGATCTTTTGTTCTTCTCCTGATACTCATGTGATGTGTGTTTCACAGTCAATGTGTCTTTTACATATTAGGTCAGGGTTCTAATCTTAGTGCTATCATTTACTACCTGTGTGTCCCTGGGGCAATTTGGCCCTGTTTCCTCCTCTATAAATAGGAATGGGAGTTTAGTATTTACCATGCAGATGTGCTTTGAGGTAAATTATCTAAGAGAACATGTGTGAATTGCCCGGCAAAGTGCCTGGTGGACAGTCGATGCTCAGTAAATGGCTGCAGTTGTGGTCTGAGCAGGGTGTAGCCTAAAGGATGGGCATTTCATGGGCAAGTGAGGGTTGGTGTCTATTAGTTGGGAAACAACTTAGGTGCTGTGGTGCTTTAAAGTTGTGTGATAACGTGCCCTGTCCTTCAAGTAGCTCATCATAGAATCCCAGAGACATCAATTTCATAGTGCAATTTTATCAAAATGGTTAAATATATTGTTGCAAATCATATTTCTTGTTTTCTCTTCTTGAGTAGTTACTGCATTAAAAGACATATACACACAACATAGAGTTTTACGCATTCGATTTAGTTTCTGTGCTTTTCTTAGTCTAAATACCTGGACCATTTTTCAAGTCATGGTTTTGGAAGGTACTTAGAAATTGGGGTGGGTTGAAATAGTTGAGGTAAGAAAGGGTGACAGTAGTTGAAGGCTTATTTTCTTTCATTTTTTCAGAGAAAGAGGGTCTGAGACTCAATCAAATTCTAATGTAGAGAATGTCTAGAACATGCAAAGAGAAAGAAATGCAAAGGGTTATTCATCTCAGAAAAGTGAATCAATTAGAGCTTTTTATGTGCAAGTTACAGAAGGCCAGACCAAATTGGCTTAAATAACAGTTTATTGCTTCATGTAACTGAATTGTGTAGCAGCAGGCTAGCCTCAGGTGGGCCTGATCCAGGGATTCCAGTGATATTATCAAGAGCTTTCTTTAGTGATGGCTTCATTTTCAGCTCTTATCTGCCTGGGGCTTTCTGGCAGCCCCAGACTTCTCCTTATGGTAGCCAAATGGCTATGGCAGCTACAGCTCCACATCCATATACTATATTGTCTAGCAGGTGAGAGAGGGTTTCTTCTGGGGACTCTTCTCAAGCCTCAGAATTGCTCCTCTCTCATTGGCCTGAATGGGTCATGTGTCCTTTCCTGAGCCAATCATCATTTTTTTGTGATTTAAACCAGTCAATGACCACCTTTGGAGGGGAGTATAGGATCAATTCCACTCCGGAATAGTGTTTGGAAGGGAAATGAATGCTTGGCGGCCATAATAACCATCTACGAGGATAATCAATCATTCATTTATGGAGTACCCTACTATATGTTGGCCATAGTTCTAAACATTTTACACATACCAATTCATTTAGTGCTAATGAAAACCCTGTGGGATACTATAATTTTTTTCTATCCCTGATAAAGCAACAGAGGGGAAAGAGATCAAGTAAGTTGCCCCCTTGGTAAGTAGAAGTGAGGAAATTCAACCTGAGCTTCAGACCCTTTGCTTCAATATTATACCATGGTTTTTACCAGACCCATGTTGGGACTTAAAGTAATTTTCTACAAAATCATTTCCTTAATACCATTTGCTGTAAATGATATTTTGTCTTGGGATGCTTTTTGAAGAAGATGATGTTCCTATATTTCTCTGGATCATTCCACTTGGTTGAAAGCTGTTGGGTAGTTTTAGGGTCCTTTTATGTTTTTAGGAAGAGTACATGGGAAAGGCAAAGTACTTTTGGCTTAAAATTACTCTTAAATTTTACTTTGATCTATAAATATTTACTCTGTTAATGCTTTGTATATGTTTTGCTAGCCTTTTATCTACAATCTTTCACCAGCATCATGGCTAGTGTTGTTTTTCCCCAGCCAAAGCTTTAAAGGAAGCAGAGCAGAAATGTTTGTTAGAGGGGAAGCAGCTTGGTGGGAAGATGTTTATGCAGACCTGCTTTCTGACCTCCTTTCCCTTTCCCCTTCTCCTCCTCCTTTTCTTTCTTCCTTTTTCTCTCTCAAACTAACATCCCCCCCCCCTTTTTTTAATGTCCATTTACTTTTTGAGAGACACAGAGAGGCAGAGCGCGAGCATGGGGATGGCAGAGAGAGAGGGAGATACAGAATATGAAGCAGGCTCCAGGCTCTGAGCTGTCAGCACAAAGCCTGACGTGGGGCTTGAACCCACAAACCGTGAGATCATGACCTAAGCCAAAGATGGACGCTCAACTGACTGAGCCACCCAGGCACCCTGACATTTCCCTCCTTTTTATACAAGTAGTACACTTGGAATTTTTTTTTTTTTTGTATAAGTAGAAGCATTGATGAGAATGTCAGAAAGATCTCACATAGTCACATCTTCTATAAATAACTACTCTTATCTTTTTGGTGTGTCACTTTCACTTTTTCTTGCAGAAATTACATGACAACAAGCATTTTATAGATTATTTCCCTCTTGAAAGACCTCTGGAAGATTTTTAAAAAATGTTATCAAGAATTCTTTATCATTTTATTTTTTTTATGTTTATATACTTTTGAAAGAGAGAGAGAGAGAGAAGGAATGAACATGAGCAGGGGGGAGGGGCAGAGAGAGGGAGACACAGAATCCAAAGCAGGCTCTAGGCTCTGAGCTGTTAGCACAGAGCCCAATGCGGGGCTTAAATCTATGAGCTGTGAGATCATGACCTGAGCCAAAGTTGGATGTTTAACTGACTGAGCTACCCTAGCACCCCTATCATCATCATTTTAAATAGAGTAGATATGCTTAATTGGTAGATGCACTGTAATTTATTTAATCAATTCCCTACTTGGGATGATTAGATTTGTTGCCAGTATTTTGACTTTAAAACAGCTTTACTCCTGAGCATTGCTTGGCTAAATCTTTGTTATGTTATTGATGACTTCCTTCATTTGTTGGGTCCCAGTGTGTCAGTGCTCCAGCTTCTGTCCCCTGCTGGCGGTGGGGATGCTCTGCTTGTCTTCGGGGCCCACTGTGGTATTCCCACCTCCAGGAAGTCTTGATTCTCTGCTCACACATTTTCATTTCAGGAGCAGACCATCTGAATGCAGGAATGCAAATTTGCATCATCATTGTCTTCTGCTTGTTTATATAACAGGGTGATATGCTTTCTTTACCCTGTTGTGCAAAGTTTGATTGAGATAACTGTCTGGAGTCCAGCTTGGAGAAAGGCCACACAAGAAATCCCAAGATACTTAGTAGGTGATCATTTTATGCTGTCGTTTTCTGGACCCTGCTATGAACCATGTATTATGGTTGACATTTTATTGCTTTTTTAAAATTTAGGCTTTAACTCATCCATGTCAGGTAGGAGTTATTCCTGATTGTGTTAGAAGTTAATTAGAAGTTATGTTAGTTTTTCTCAGCTGGAGTCTGATGTTTGGCTCTCTCTACTAGTCCTTGTTGCCTTTATAGGTGTTAGACTAGTTGGAGAGACAGGTGTTCACCTATGGGAAATTGAAACATTGGATAGGCATGTGTATCAGACAGTAATGTGACACGATGGCAGGAGGGGGAAGCTGGGGCTGTGGCAGCTCAGAGGCCTTCACCTGAGCAGCAGGGCACTTGGTTACATGGGATTTTCCCTCAGATAGCTGCAGGCCACCAGGTACAGTTAACCCATGCGGACCTGCAGAGATAAGGGTCTGAATCCTGACTCTGGGCTCCAGCTGAACTGTAAGCTGACTGAGGTACCAGCTCTAAGCCCTACCCCAACAGAAGCTGTCTCCTTGGGGATTTCCTGGGTTCAAGAAGCCTAAGCATCTCAGCTACTGAGTGGGCTGGAAACACAAGCATCATCGTGACATTTGGGGGTATTTTTCATAGCCAACTATGTCACAGTTTCCTAGTAGTGGATCAAAGACCTCAGATGGAGATGTCCCCATAGTACTCGGGGGCATACTTTTTGAGGGTCATCTTTCTAGTTTGACATTTTTGTACCCCTGGGCCCACACTGTGATATTTAAAGTGAATAGTGGCAAGATTCTCAAGCTTCCTGTCTGTGAATTGTGAAACATGGAGCAAAGCCGTCTCTTAAACATGGAACCAGGTAACACATTAGAGACAATGGATGCTGTGTGTATGTGTTTTTCAATGGCCTATGGGGGAGAAATTGGTTCTAAAATTAAAAAAGAAAACCACAAAGTGAATAAATGTTTAATTAAATGCCTCCCCAACATAACGTCATAACATGGTAACAATTTATGAACTTTAACTCAACTCATATATCAACATTAGTTTCAGCTAATATAGTATTGTGCAAAATCAAAGCCTGCCTGTAGTAATATTTACTGTGGGATATGGATGCATTTGGAAATGTCTAATACAATGATAGAGGGTTGGGGGCAGTGGGTGAGTTATTCACAAGGAAAGGTGGGGCCCTACTTGTATTTGAAATGAAACAATGCAGGGCTCAAAACTTTGTACTGATGCTGTTCCCATTGCTTTCCAAGTAACTGGGTAGAAAACAGCTCCAACTCAATAATCCTATTAATGTCTGTGTGTGCGAGTGCCTGTAAAGAGCATAGTGCGGCATTTAGTTAGACTGAGACTGCAAACCAGCAAAGGCAGTGTTCTTGTCCCCCCAGGAAGATCCCCATTCATTCTACAATCTCCTCCTTCTGTCCCCGCCTTTCTAACTATGTAACTTGGAAGGCATTTAACTTCTTAGGGCTTCTGTTGTCTGTACGTTCTCATTTGTGAGATTGAGATGGTGATACCCATTTTATGAGCATTAAATGAGATAATGTAGGAAAAATGCTTAGCACTTTTTTTCTGGCACATAAGTTCCATAAATGGTGTTTAAGCTCACCTCCTCCCTACCTGCCCCCAACAAAATAAGACAAAAATGATATAATAAATTTTGATTATAAAAGGATATATTGTATATATTTATATAATTTATATTTATATAATTGTGTGTATATATATATATTATATATATTATACTGTCCATGGAAACCTGGCTCAAGATTTAAGTCTATTCCCACTGAGGCAATAGGCAGATAACAGAGATACTTATTGCTGGCAGCATATGGGCATTTAAATCCTGCCTCCTGCGTATTTCTGGAAAACTGTACAGGATGGGCCCCATGTATTGTGAGGAAGCCCTTAGGAATGCAGAAGTCAGGTTAACTGATTGGAATGGGGGTAATGAACTTGTTAGCAGAAACCAGCCAGACCTGGGTTCTTCCTGTTTATTCCATTTGGATCTAGCCCCACTTAATGGTGAAGGGAAGGAAAAATTACTCTCTACCTTCAAGGTCTTCCAGCTGGATTAAGAATTAAATTTACATGGGACAGATTAATTGGAGAAAAAGACACAAAGTTTCATTATGGGTGCATGGAGGCCCAGTAGTGAAATTGAGACCTAAAGAAATGACCAAGACAGGCAGTTTTTATACTTTTTTAGACAAAGAGACAAATAAGTCTGTGTGGAATCGACAAGACAAAGAAAATTTAACTCTGGGAGCTGCAATCAGAATTTGGGCTGGGTAGTAAATTAGTGAAAAGTAACAAGCCTTCTGGGCTCTAAATTTCCCATCTCTGGTGATAAGGCTCTCTTTACCTCCTGGTACAGGGATGTTGCCTTTCTTTCTTTCTTTCTTTCTTTCTTTCTTTCTTTCTTTCTTTCTTTCTTTCTATTTTCTAGAAATATTTTTTTTATTTTTTAAACTTTTTTTGTTTATTTTTGAGAGAGAGAGAGAGAGAGAGAGAGAGAGAGAGAGAGAGCGCACAAGTGAGGGAGGGGCAGAGAGAGAGAGGGAGATACAGAATCTGAAGCAGGCTCCAGGCTGTCAGCACAGAGCCCGAAGTGGGGCCCAAACCCACAAACCATGAGATCATGACCTTAGCCGAAGTCAGATGCTTAACCAACTGAGCCACCCAGGTGCCCCCAGGAAAAGTGCTTTTCCTGTGGGAGATTTATTTCTTGCTTTCAGAGGGACAGAAAAGGGTCTGAGTGGTCTCAGGCTGTCTCTTTGGTAATTTTTACTTAAAATCACCAATATGCCAAAGTAGCCCATCTTGGGGCAGCCTACCCTTGGCCCCTACATTGGATCCAAATGACTTCAGATTTCTTTAAACAAGATCATCACTAATTGACATTAGGCAGCTCTTAACCTTTTATAAAAGTTTCACAAATAGGTCATTTACTCCTTAGTTCGATGTGGGATGGGCTAGGGAGTACTGTTAAATCTTCTGGTCATCTTATCCTTCCTTCCTCCCATCCATCCAGTGCTTTAGCAAATGATGAATAGTGCCTGAAGGTCAGCTCGGAGAGGAGAGGACTTGGGTGCCTGGGGCCTGGCCCATGCCTCTAAGAAGCTCCCTTTACCACCAGAGAGTCTCCTATCTGCAAACAGTTTTGATGTTGACCCTCTTGAGAGGCAGTGAAATGCAGCAGATAGGATTCAGAGATTTGAGGGGAAACCTGGCTCTGCTAACTTTTGTCTGTGTGACCTGGGGCAACTTTTTAAATCTCCCTGAGCCTCAGTTTCCTCATTTGTAATGGAGTCTAATAACAGTATCCACTTTTTAGGGTTGTTGGGAGGGTTGAGTAAGAACCTGTATGTACATATGTAGGTACAGTATATAGCACATAGTAAGTGCTCAGTAAATATTTGTCTTTTAAAAAGTTATTTCTAATAGAAGTTCAAAAAAACCTTTTGGGAGCCCAGCAAGGGGAGCATTGAACACCTTCTGGGAAGCGGGGTGGGGGTGGGGGGTGCCAGGGGTATGACTAACTCTACCTGGAAGTAAAAACCTTTGAACTGGCTCTTTTCCGTCTGTGAGTAAATTTCCAGCGTGGGGAGGTTATACCGATGTTTTCTGGGGACCTTACTTTGCAGTTGCACATTCCAAGGGCCTGGGAAAGCCTTTCCTTTCCGTTTCGGGGAAAGGAGAAGCAAAGAGCACCCATGGAAGCAGTTACTAACTGTGTGACCTTGGGTAAGTCACCCTAGCCTCCTCACAGATAAAATTCCGTCATCAGTAATATGGGGATCATACTACAGGCTGCCTGACATGCTTGCTATGCGATCAGGAAAGACTATGCATGTGAAATGTTTAACAGAGTGCACAGTTAAGTGCCCATTAAAAATTAGCTAATAATGTTATCCTTAGCTGAGTGAGACACAAGATGGCTCTGTGCATTTACATTGTGGAGAAGGGTACCAGGAGAGAAATTTCTGGGTCTCCTGCCTGCCAGGTCAGCAGCATTCCATTCAAGCGGTCAGTTTACATTTGAAAGCATCGTTTGTTCCCAACGACCAGCAAATCCAGGCCTCCTGTACCCACAGCAAGAAAAAGAACTTTCTGCTTGATGCCTCATTGTTTTTCCGAGTCTTTTTTTTCCCCTTTTCTTGTCTTTTTTCTTTCTTTTCTTTCTTTCTTTTAAAACAAATGCCTGCACACATGTTATTTATTTATTTTTGGTTAACGTTAAATTGAGGTTTTGACCGAAACTCAGCCTGCACATACTTGAAAAGCCATCAGGCTTGTTGGGCCGCGGATAAAGGTCTTGGGATTTCCCCGCGGGGCTGTGGAGAGTACAGACAGGAAGCCCGGGACCCAGCGCCTGACCAGAACTTCCTCGGGGGAGGCTGGAGCAGAGCACGGCATCCTGCTCAGAAGTCTCCAGAGCGCGCAGGTCCGAGCACTGGTCTGTTCCCAGGGGCGCGCTGGAAGAGGGACCCCGGCCCCAACCCATGGGTCCAGACCCCGCCAACAGCAGGAGGGAGGCTGAGGCCTCCCCCGCTGAGAGAAGCTGACACTGTCAGGCTGGAACCTTCCATTCCGGCCCAACCTCTTCCCCCCCCCCCCCCCCCCCCCCCCGCCCCACCCCTCTCTGCGCTGAGGAGGGAATTGAGAAGGGACTTTCCAGAGAGCGTTTGCGTGCAGGGTGTGGAAATGGAATAAAAGCATATGCAAATAGGCCTTTGCGTGCCTTCCTCTACTCCAGTGAGCAAGAGCCTTTCTCCAGAAAGATGCTCTAGCTCCAAGACACTTGACAGCCCTCTTCCCTCCCTGGACGGCGGCGGCAGGGCCGAGCGGAGTGGTAAAGCCTGGGCAGGAAGCCATGCCAAAGGGGAGGGCTGGATGGACAGGAGGAAGTAGCAAAATGAGGAGGGGGAGAACGGGCCGCTGAACTGGAAAAGATGAAGTAAAATGAAATTTTAGGAGCTCTCTGTGGGTATGAGCTGGGAAAAATAATCATTGCGAGCTGATTTATTATGTACTTATCTTCTGAGAGGCAGCAGTCTTTGTACAGTGGATTATTGCGGAGTAAATGGCACATTAAAGATATAATCAAGATGTTTAAGGCATACTGAATGACATTAGAGTTAAAATAGGTGAGACTCTTGTCATGGTCTATAAATATAAAAATGTCAGTGGCTTGGAGACATTTCCACTGCTTTAGTTAAGATGTGGCTCCATTTCCAGAAGGAAAATCTAACCTTTTGTTATTTTCAGGGTGGGGTAGGGTGGGCTTGGGAAGTGGCATAGTACCTATACGGATCATAAAATAATATGCTTTAAACCCTGGAGTTGTAGACTGTGGCCTCCGTTTAGCAAGTCATAAACTTTCTTGCAGTGACAATAGCATGTAAATATTGCACAGTACGTCTGATGTAATTTGGGGGCTTAGAGAATGGGGGGTTATGGGGATTATGGCTGCTGTATTTTGTTTATTGTTCCCTATTCCTGATTCAGATTCAATCTTTGATACAAGAGGTTGTTTTTTTAAGTTTTTTTTTTTTTTTTTTTTTTTTACATACTGAACTTGACTTGTATATTAATTGGGCAAGTAGTGCAGCTTTTCTTTCTTGAAAGGTTAATTATTGTGTTATTGTATTTTCTTGTCATCTGGGACCTTCACAGTCAGTGCCCTTTATTTCATTTGCTTGCTTGGGCTCGCCCTTGGTTTTGCCCCAACCTTTCGATTTCAGTGCTGTGCTGACATTGCCCCCAAGTTTGTTAAGTCTGGGTTTTTGAACAGAACAAATTTCTCTTCAATTGTTTTTAATAAAAACCACCTTGCTGTCCTTATGCATTGTACTCCTCAGAACAGATAAGCAGTTCTACAAGAAAGTCTTTATGGTTGGAGCTCACGGAGGAAGAAGAAGGTGGAAACCTTGACTTTGGGGTTCTCTTGAACTGTTTGGAATTGCTTGGATTGCTAGGGCATGGGGTAGGTGGTGGTGGAGGCTTCTTTTAGGATTCTGCCAGGCCTGGGTATGCAGTGGAGGTGCAGTGCTGGCTGAAAGGCCAGTGACTTGGTCATCCTGTCTCTGAATTCCTGTCATCGCACTTTTTCCAAGGGCCCTGTGGAAATTCATTGGAGTCTCATCTTTTCAGTGTAGGCCTTTGGGTTAAATCTGTAGCAAATATTTATTTCCTTTGGCTGTCAGCAATTTACAGTCTTGGGCGTGGTCCCTAAAAGCCAGCTTTTGGACATTTTTTGGGATTCAAATGGTGGTTCTTCCCACTGGTGGTTCTAGATTGTGGCAAAATGTCCTTAGTTTGGTTCTGGCCTCGTTCTTAATAATAATAATCATAATAATAGCAACAACAACAAATGAAAAGATTTTAACAATAATGAAGTATTTTTATGATTTACAGTTTGCAAAGCATTTTTCATAGGTCATGTCATTCTTCTGTAAAATTTGTAAGGTTAGTAGAGACAAGTAGAATTAGCACATAATGGGAGTTTATTAAATATTTGTTGAGTGAATAAATTACACCCATTTTACTGTTAAGGAAATTGAGACCTAAAGAGGTCAAGTGGCCCACTCAAGGCCCCACTGCCCAGGAGGGACTCAAACTCATATTTTCTGACTTTTTCCACTATAGACCACCTCTGATAATAGTGTTTAACATGCTATTTGTTGTCCTTTCTCTAGGAAAGTATCTGTGATTCCCTAAAAAAAGATTCTGGGGACATGCAGACAGATGGTTATACTATCGAAGGGGCAACAGAGAGCCTTGCCTATCCCTCTGTATAGATTTTTCTTAGGTTTCTTACTCTGCCAGAAATTTATGTCCTTAAGGACATGAATATTTGGATACATTACTTATTAGGGATAAAAACACAAGATCATGATGAAAAAATGACTGTCTTGGATTTTAATATTTCTTAGAGGTTTGGGCGTTAAATCGCATAGATGTCAGGGGAAGGTAATACCAGAGCGTCAGGTGTGGCGCTGAGGAATTTCTCTAGCTTCGTCTCTCACGGTACTGGGGAGAGTCATGCATGCCACCATTTTGGGGGGGGACCTGGTGTGCAGGGATCACAGTTGTCTGGCCTGTAGCACCTGCTCTCACTCTGCTGGAGGAAATGTCACCCCGATCAGCTCAGATATTAAAATAATAAGATAAGAGCCCCTTGTTCTACCAGGGCTGACGCTTAGGCTATAGGGTTGCAGCCATGCACTAACAACATTCCATCTGCATGCCAGGGACTTCCTTCAACCTCGTGACACCAGGAGCAGAGAGAAGGAAGGAGAATTTCCCTCCTAAATCTCAAGCTAATCAGAGAGGAATGCCAGTGGGTATCCGCCCAAGGGCCTTTCCCTTTGACTTCTGTAATTGGAGATTTGAAGCTTTGGCTATGAAATTTCTCCCAGAGGAAAGCTGCAAAAACCGTTTTGATTACTTCTGCACTGAATCGATACTCCTTCCTTCTTCAACAGGCAATTGTATCACTGCCTAGGTGGTCTCGGACTTGTCAGTCTGTTTCTTAATGGGTTTTGTGCCTTGTTTTGGAAGGCCCTTCCAAAGGGAAGGTTATAAAGAGTTATTCTTACCTTTACTTAGGAAACTTTATGGTTTTAGTTGCTATCCATTGTTTATTTGCAGTTAGCTCTTTTACCCATCTGAAGTGTATTTTTGATATGATGTGAGACAGATCTGATGTTAATTTTTTCCTTTGTGGATGTCAGTTTTTCCCTCTGCTTTTTTTTTTTTTAATAACTTTTTAACTTTAGGATAGTTTTAGAATTGTAGAGAAGTTGCATAGGTAGTACAGACAGTTCCTATATATCCCTTCAGCTGGTTTTTGATTTGAAAGCATATTTTTGCCTGGTCCTAATTTCTTGCATAGACAGATGTCTTTCTAGAATCTCACTTTTATTTTGTTGATGGTTTTGCTATTTCTGTCCCAGTGTCATATGTTTAATTAATATTATTTCTGGAGAGTTCATAGCTTTTGGTAGGAAACCTGAGATCTCACGGGGCTTTTAAGGGGTCACATCCAGACTTCAGGCTGGTTAAAGCATTAGTAACCCTGTTTGTGGATGTTGTTGCTGCTGAGGTGGCTGGCCAGGAAGGAACACGTGCATTTCTCTAGTACATAAGGAAGGAGGTCATCATTAGCGACCTGCCCCTTATACAGCACACCCTATTCTCTGAGCACAAGCCTTAGACACAGTGGCAAGGATGAGACTCTGGAGTAGAGTTTCTCCTCAGTACTGTTGATATTTTGGGACTGATCATTCTTGGCTGTGGGGACTGTCCTGTGCATTATGCAATGTTTAGCAGGATCTCTGGCCTCCACCCACTACCAGATGTCATTAGCACCCTTTACTACTCAAGATAATAAAAATTTTCTGCAGACCTTGCAAGTGTGCTTAGGTGTCTACCCCCTCCTCCCCCTCAGCAATTGAGAAGCACTGCTCTGAAGTCAAACTGCATGAGGGTTGGCTGTGGTTCTGCTGCTTAGTAGCTATGTGCATGCATTTCCTCCCATGTAGAATGCAAATAATTAATCTGCCTGTCTCCCAGGATGGTCCTGAGGGCCAAAGGAACAAATACACATGAAGCACTCAAAACAGACCCTGGTAGAACAGACCCTAGCTTAATGGTAGCTATTACTATTATTTAAAAAATCTGTTATGTTTCTTCTCATTCCTAATAACCGCACAGACTTCCCATTTTTCTCCTACCTCCATATCTTCCCCACCATGGAGCAACTGTATTTAAATCAACAGTATTTGCCAAAAAATTACACGTCTTCGTTAATGAAATGGAACTCTATTTTCAGGGCTCTATAACTGCTAATTAATCAGCTCCCATGATAAACTCAATCTGAGCTGCGTGTGAATTTTATTTGCATCTACTGAAGAGCAATTCCAGTTAGTTAACAGGCTTTTAAATGCCAATCCAGCTCTGTGAGCAGCAGAAAAGCCCAGAAATGGTTTTCTAAGCAAGGTGGTAATGACAGTGGGAAGAGAGAAATCTGGGAAAGGAGAAGACTGATGATTTACATGACTTATTTACTTGATGGCATTGGGGACACTGTGTTCATTTTCTGTTGAAATGCACCATCACCCTAAGATGCAGAGGGGAGTGGATGGAAGACAATTCAGGTTACTTAGTACCCCCCCCCCTTCCTTTTTTTCATAGCAGCTTTTGTAAAACCATAATGTTTGCTATTAAGCTTGCCGGAGAGCCTGTCTTGTGGGGATGATTATTTTAGTGTTTAAGAAAATCTGGGTGACATGGGGCATGTGGACTGTCTCTGCCTTTGTCCAGAGGGCTCACTTCCTCCCGTGAAAGCAGGACTTGGTTTGCAGAGGAGAGAGGAATGCCCTGGCCTGGGCCAGAGGGTCAGTAGGCCAGGCAAGGCTATTAGTTTGATGACCTTGGTGAGGCTTGGTTAATTTACTTAGGCAGTGCAGCTGGGTAGTTGGCAGCCTTTGGTTCTGGAACTGAAATAATTAAGCCAAAATTCCAGTTCTTTAACTTGCTGACTGCATGGCCTTGGGCAAATCACATAACCTTTTCTCCTCGAAAAGTGAAGTCGATCATAATACCTACCTCTTAGCTTTGTTGTGAATTTTAAAGGAGATGATTCATTTAGCCCAGTGGCTGGCGCATAAGTACTTATACATCTTAGCTATTATGATAATTGTTATGATTATTATTTATTTGAGTGTCCTTCATGAGCTGGGCACTGTGCAAGGGGTGGGGGACTCATCCAGGTCAGATAAGACATTTTGTGCCTCTGAAAGGGAAATAAAGCCTGCGAATTAGAGTGTCTGGATAGGTGAACCTTGAAAGCTGTGTAAGTCGGAGGGAGTCAGAGAAGTCCCCAGTGATGGTACCTTAGTAACCACAAGGGCATGGACCCTAGACATGGGCAGAGCCTATACGCAGGGGGCAGACATTCAAGGCCACTGATGCAGGTGTGTGATGCTTTGAATGATTTTTCCCCGAAATAGGAAACAATTACCAAATTTGAAGTGGATAGGCTGGAAGACCAGAGAGAAAAGGATTGTCCATTTTTGCTGAGTGAATCCAGCCATCAGACATTTTCTGCAGACTTTAAGCATAGTTTGCATTAGGCTAGGCTCTGTCTGCTTCCTGGCTGACTGGGCCCCAGAGCCTAGAGGTACTGAATACCTGGAGGCTGCAATCATTTGTTTGGGGAGTTGTGTTCTGTTAAGTCTCTTTTCTCATTACAAGAAAGCACCTCATGGTTATAAGGGGATTTTGTTTTACACAAAGGACTGGAGAAGTTCAACACTGGAGGAGAATGCTGCAGTTTCTTACTGGCAAAGATTTGTTGACCCTGTTTCTTTAGTGTCACCATGTCTGCTCCAGCTTTCCTCCTAAGGCTATAAGCAGAGATCTAAATGAGATAATTATGCAGACTATTTAAAAACTTTTTAAAAATAAAGTGCTATGTAAGTAACTTTTTTTTTTTTTATATAGTGAGCATATAAAGCACTTTGGATGCATTTCCTTTACACCTTTTGAGAGTGAACTGGAAGACAAGGATTAATTTAGCTTTGAAAAGATTTTAGCTCTGTAAAGTTATAACAGATTAGTAGATTTCCTAAAAGCCTTACATACTGAAAATGCATTCCTTTCTTCTAATCCTATATAGCAAAAGCAGAATGTCACAGTAGTAATTTTGTTTGGTGAGATTATATTTGCAACAACTTTTGGGTTAGTTTTTATTTTTCCCTCAAATGGTGGGAAAAATACATCAGAGAGAAGGGGATGGATTCTTGGAAATAGACGTGAATAACTTTACTATCAGAGTGTACCAAGACCAAATCAGGTGAGGGATTTCTTTTCATAAGATCAATTATACATTTGCTCCGTAGAGTTACATAATAGAATTCTGTCTTAAAAATGAATTTAACTTTTTATTGATTTAATACAGCTTTAGTTTTCCTGGGCTCTACACTGGGGAAATGCTAATAATGGTGAGAACAGTAGTGTTGATAAATGTAAATGGTCAGTGGTTAAAAATCCTTTCTTTGTATTTTGTGTGTATGTGTGTGTGTCCATGTTTTCTGACCACAAATCTCATGAAGTTGACAAAATGGCTCATAGCGCAGAGTACATTCTGGTAAATAGGAGGCAATTCCTTTTCTGAGTTGCTCCGTCCTGCTCTCCATTCTGGCTGAGAGATGATTCTGGCTGTGCAGTTTAAGTTTGTGTTGACCTGGCTATGTCGGCAGCCCAGGAGCGAACTACTGCCTTGTTGGAGATGCAGACGTTGAGGAACCTGAGGTTGGAGGGTCTGCATGCCTCGGTACAGGCAGAGCTTCTGATGTCCCCTGTCCTCGCAATGTAGTAACTGTTCAGAGAGCCTGTGGGCAGGTCATCTGACTGTTATGGTGAGCTATGGAACAAGAATGTGTCAGTTGGGCAGAGGGTGGGAGAGTGGGAACAAGAGATGATCTTTCCATGGGCAGAGAGGAGTTGTTAATTATAAGAAAAGCCTAGAGTTTATTACAAAATAATTACTCAAGACACCTTTTCTAATCATCTACCATGTACAAGGCACTGCTATTATGGGGTGGAGGTAAAGAGGCTGAAAACATCATACCTACCTTTGAGGACTTCACAGTCGTACAGGACTTGCACTGATAGAGTCAAGACTTTGTGGGATCAAGTGTTGACTTGTGTGATTAGGTGATGGATACACAGGACTATTTCTTTTTTTAAACTTTTTTTTTTTTTTTAACGTTTATTTATTTTTGAGACAGAGAGAGACAGAGCATGAACGGGGGAGGGTCAGAGAGAGGGAGACACAGAATCCGAAACAGGCTCCAGGCTCTGAGCTGTCAGCACAGAGCCTGACGCGGAGCTTGAACTCACAGACTGCGAGATCATGACCTGAGCCGAAGTCGGCCGCTTAACCGACTTAGCCACCCAGGCACCCCAACACAGGACTTTTTCTTGTCCCCATCCCAATTTTTGCCAAATGCATCCAGAATATTTAAAAAGTGCAATGGGGATCACATTATTTCCCTGTTTCCTCTGTCTTCTATCAGGGTCAACTCCAAATTCCTGAGTAAGGCTGATGGGAACTGGCCCTTGGCTGTTTGGGCCTCCCTTACTTCCACGCTATCCCTGGTCTCATTACTGGCCCCAGCAGAGGGACCTCTGCCAGTCCCCACTTGTGCCTGGTCACATCCTATCTCAGAGTATTTGAACATTCTGTTCCCTCTGCCTGTATGCTCTTTGCCTGTTCTTCACCAGACCACAGACTGTTTATCCTTCAGGATTCCTTCCTCTTCTTTTTAAAATTATTTTTAAAATACATAGATTTTTAGTTTATTTATTTATTTTTGAGAGAGAGAGAGAATAAGGGCAGAGGATAGGCAGAGAGAGAGAGAGAGAGAGAGAGAGAGCGCGCCCCATATGGGGCTCTAGCTCATGAACCATGAGATAATGACTTGAGCTGAAATCAAGAGTTGGGTGCTTAAGGGGCACCTGAGTGGCTTAGTTAAGTGTCCAACGTCAGCTCAGGTCATGATCTTATAGCTCGCGAGTTCAAGCCCCGTATTGGGCTCTGTGCTGACAGTTCAAAGCCTGGAGCCTGCTTCAGATTCTGTGTCTCCCCCTCTCTCTTGCCCCTTCTCTGCTCACAGTCTGTGTCTCTCTCTCAAAAATAAATAAACATTAAAAAAAATTTTTTTTAAAGGGAGTTGGGCGCTTAACCAACTGAGCCACCCAGGCACCTTCTGCTTTTTTTTTTTTTTAAGATTTTATTTTTTTAAGTAATCTCTAAACCAAATGTGGGGCTTGAACTCACAACTCCGAGATCAAGACCTCTACAGACTGAGCCAGGCAGGTGTCCCCAGGATTTCTTAAATGTCACTTCTTTCTATCCACCAGGTGCTTCATAGGATTTTGTACTTTTCCATTGGTTGGCACAGATCACATTTGAGCTCACTTGTTTTGTATGATTGTTTCTGAGATTTTAGTCTCTCCTGTTATTTGGTGATCTCCATGGGGTCAGAGGCAAGAGCCGTGTTCCTCTTGCTCCCTGCTCTACCTTCCGCATTTGTCCCAGGGCCTGACATGGAACAGGTGCTCCCTAAATGACTGAGAATGAGTAAATGAACAGATGAATGAATGAATGAATGAATGGGTGGTTGGATGTTGTGGAAGGAGAGATCCCAGTGGATGCAGTTGTCCTTTCAAAGCAAATTGTCTCTCCTACTAGGCATTTGGTATGTTGTACTAAACGTCCTGCTTGTCTACCCTCATGTACCCATAAGCTCCTAAAGGGCATAATCATCTTATCCCCAGGGTGTAGCTCACACAAAAGCTCTGTGATGGCTTATGGGATGGAGAATGCATTGGGCATGAATGGAGGGGACTTCTCTGGGTTTTAAAGCATGCTTGGGGATGAGAGGAAGGTGGAGGAAAAGTGAATGTAAGCATCTGAAATAGCCGTAAGAGTCAGGATGCAAACATGATTAGGGTTAAAAAAACCAAGCTGAAAACCTGAATTAGAAAAATCCTGGGTAGCCACCAGACACAGCTTGACAGGATGTACTCATACTATAGATTAGAGGGTTGGGATGGGGTGGGGGGCCCGCTTGGAATTTCCCCAGCTGCACTTAATTCCTTGTATGATGTCTGTATTTCAGCTTGCTGTTCATCTCATGAGCTTTAGCCATTTAACAAATATTTATCAAGCACCTGTTCCATGCATTCCCAGTGGGGGGCACATGCCCCCGGAGTGCGGAAATTGGCTCTTGGGGGTTGAAAAAAATCTTAGTGTTTTTTTGTATGAAGCACAGCTATACAAATGGCACATAAACAGCATACAGTATATCTGTGATAGTAAAATTTCATAGGGTGATTAGAAAAATCATTAGGTGATTGAGAAAAAAGGGCTCATTCAGGGGATGATAATGAAAAGAAAGTTCTCAGATTGCAAACTGACTGACTCTATACCAGGCATGATTCTGGTCAAAGGGCATAGCCTCATGGACTTTTTTTTTTAAGTTTATTAATTTTGAGAGAAAGGCGTGGGAGAGAGGGAGGGAGGGAGGGAAAGAGAGGGAGGGAGGGAGAGAGAGAGACAGAGAGAAAGAGAGAGAAAGAAAGAGAGAGAGAAAGAAGAGAGAGAGAGAGAGAGAGAGAGAGAGAGAGAGAGAGAGAGAGACAGGGACTCCCAAGCAGGCTTTGCACTGATAGTGCAGAGGCCAGTGTGGGGCTCAGACTCACAAACTGTGAGATCATGACCTGAGCTGAAATCAAGAGTGGGATGCTCAACCAACTGAGCCACCCAGTCTCCCCCATGGAGTTTTCATTCTTATGAGGCAGGCAATAAACAAGTAAGTAACCATAACTATCACAGAATAAGACATTTTATGAAGAAGGAAAGCAGGGTGAGGACATGGAGCACACAGGGGCATGTTTGTGGTTATTTTGGCTCCGGGGTCAGGTGATCCTGATGAAGTGACCCTTGAGTCTGGCCGAAGTGAGAGGTGAACATGGCAAATATTTGGATGAAGAGCATTCCAGGAAAAGGAAGTAGCCTAGGGGAACCAAAACAGCAAGGAAGCCAGTTGGGTGGGAGTGGATGAGTGAGGGAAGGATGGTAGAGAATGATCCTGGAGACGGGATGGGGCCCGACCACACAAGCCCTGCAGGTCATGCTAAGGGGTCTGGATTTTGCACTGGATGTGAAGGAAGCCGTTGGAGAGCTTTCTTCAGGGAAGTGGCATGATCTGATTTACCTGCTGATCAGATCCCTCTGGCTGCTGTTTGAGGGTGGACTGTAGATGCAAGAGTGGAAGGGGGTAGCGAGGAGGTGGCTGCTGGGGTCTAGGGGGCAGGTGATGGTGGCAGGGTTGCCTGTTAGGTTTCCTGTGCTGTGAAGGAAGAGTTCGCAGGACTTGCAGAGGGTTGAATGGAGGGTGTGAAAGAAATGAGTCAAATATGCCACAGTTTTAGCCTAGTCCTCTGGATTCCATTTACTGAGCCGAGGTGGACTGTGGGAGGAGGGTTATCTTCCCAGGGGCCAGTCTTAGAGTGAGGTCTTCCTTCCACCAGCTGCTGGCCCCTTTTTTACGAGGCCAGCCTGAGTATGTGTTATATGTTGCCTCCTACGGTTACTTATTTTTCATCGCTATAGCATGCCACCTTATTTTTCTTTATGGAAGAATTTTTTTTTTTTTTTTTAACTTCTCTAAGAGGCAGGTATGGGGCAGAATGGTTAGAAATGTGTGCTAGGGTGAGGTTTTAACCATTTACCTTCTACTCCTCCTTCTTCCCGTTTTCTTCCTCCACTTCCTCCTTAATTTTCTTCCCCCTTGTCAAGTAGAGATGGCAACAGTATCTGCTCCTGTGGCTTGTGAGAGTAAAGTGAGATTTGCACGTGAGGTGGCTTGTTTGGGTCTGGCGACTGTTGGCTCTTGGCAGTTACTATGTTGTATGGCTCCCTATTTCCCATTATATTTTTGTGTTGCTGGCTCTCCTATCTCAGGGTCATCTATGTTGGATCACTTTAGAGTGAGGGTATCACTTTTCCCCCTTCCATGTCTTGGTTTTCCTTCACATAAAAGGGGGAAGCAAGACTTACTTAAGAAATGAAACAGTGGAGGCCCTCCAGTGCTGGAATTTACATTGTGCATTACATTGTATTCTAAGTATAAAAGGCTACATTGAGTTGAGGGTGCTGGAGAAGCCATTACATGCCCCACAGGGAAGTGAGCGCCCCGTGGATCATTCTGAGTAGGTGCTGCATGAGCCATGCAAGATGTGTATATAGTAATCACCAAATTGTGTGGATCCAACCAGAATAAAAAATGCCTGGAGCTTTGGCTTAGGGCCATGGATGAACAGAGCCTGCAGCCTGGCATAGAACAGGAGTGAAAGACATGGGTGTAGGACAGCGATAGATAGAATCAAATGTAAGTATAAGCAGAGATGAAAATATGTGGCTGCCTCTTTCCCTCTCTGTATTTGTGACAGACTTTGTTAATCCATCACATCATTCATTCCTGATTCTGATATAAAATTACCATTTATTGAGTGTTGACTCAATAAACATACTAGGCACTATGTTCTAGAAACATTACCTGGCTGAATCCCAACAACTCCGTGACATAGATCTATTATTATCCTTAAAGTACAGGTGAGAAAAGTGAGTCTCAGAGAGGTCAGTAACTTGTCCAGGATCACGCAGCTGGCTGGTGGCAGAGCTGGGAGTAGAACTTTGGCAGCCAAACTCAAAAGCCTGCTCTCTAATCATTTTGTGTTACTGTCTCTAGATATGCGCAGATGCTACCTCAGAATCTGCTTCATTAAGATTTTGAGATTCAGGTTCATATTACAGTTAACATTCATTCGTTCATTCATTCGTTCGCTAATTAAACAATACTTTGGTGCATCTACCATATGCCAGGCACAGTGTTAAGTGCTAAGGATTCAATAGTGAATAAGACATAATCCCTGCTCAGGGCTCTACTGAGTGGAAGGATAACTTCTTGTTTAGGACCATCAGTGGGTAGGAAGACTCAGAATTTATGTAATGTGGGACTTAGTGCCTGCCCCCTTCCTTGCATTGAATCAGAAAGGTTCCCAATTGATGATGGAAATGAGCAACAACCTGGAAAATGAACTATGATGCCCCAGGATGCACCCTGAATCAAAATTGGGCCAGTCACCACCTTTTTCTGACTTGATTGATTAAGCTGTGTGATCTTGGGCCTCAATTATAACTCCTGGTCAAGCAGTGCTTTCTCATGCGTGGTTCACTTTGCTCCTGCTAGCACCTGATTGGAAAGAGGAGGTCTGTGATGTGCAGAGAGGTTACGTGACTTGCCTAAGTTTTACAGTGGTAGGAGACAAGCTGGGACTAGAACCCAGTTCCAACTTCTAGTTCCTTGTTTTTCTTACTCATCATGCTGACATCTTAATGTCTTTAGGCTTTCAGTTTCCCCATCTATAAAATAAGGACATTAAACCACATGATCTCTAAAACTAACTTCCTCCTTCCCTTCCTTTCTTCCTGCCTTCTTGTCTTCCTGTCTTAACTCTGGAGTACCTACAGAGTCTATACAGCTAAATTTGGAAATAATGTTATGGAAAATACACACACACACACCCATCAAGAAAGCTAAAAGACAACCCACAGAATGGGAAAAAATATTTGCAAATCATATTTATATGGATTGTATCCAGAACATATAAGGAACTGTTACAAAAGACAACCCACTTAAGAAATTAGCAAAGGATCTGAATAGACATTTTTTCAAAGAAGATATACAAATGGCCAGTAAGCACATGAAAGGATACTCAATATCACTAACCATCAGGGAGATGCAAATCAAAACCACAGTGAGATACCACTTCACACCCAGTAGGATGGCTATGATCAAAAGAAAGAGAATAACAAGTATTGGTGGAGAAATTGAAACCCTCATATACTTCTAGTAGAGTTGTCAAATAGTACAGTCACTTTGGAAAACAGTCTGGCAGTTCGTCAAAAGGTCAACTGTAGAGTTACTATATGATACAGCAATTCTACTCGTAGGTATATACCCAAGAGACATGAAAACATGTCTACACAGAAGACTGTACACGAGTGTTCCCAGAAGCCTTATGCATAATAGGCAAAAAATGGCAACAACCCAAATGCCCATCAACTGATGGATGGATAAACAAAATGTGGTATGTCCATACAACGGAATGGAATGTTATGCATCCACAAAAGTAATGAAGTACTCCTACATGCTAAAACATAGATAAACTTTGAAAACATCATGCTAAGTAAAAGAAGTCAACCACAAAAGGTCATGTATTGTATGGTTTCACTGACATAAAATGCATAGAATGAACAAATCTTTAGAAACAGAAAATAGATTCGTGATTGCCTAGGGCTGAGGAAAATGGGGAGTGACCGACCGCTAATGGGTACTGGGGTTATTTTAGGGATGGCGAAAGTGTTGTAAAGTTGATTATGTTGATGGTTGCACTGTCTGTGAATATACTAAAAACCACTGTATTGTACAAGTGAATAACATGGAAAATGAATTATATCTCAATCCTATTATATATATTTTATTTTTTATTTATTATTTTTTTGAGAGGGAGAAAGAACTGGGGAGGGGCAGAGGGAGAGGGAGAGAGAGAATCCCAAGCAAGCTCCGTGCTCAATGGGGAGCCCATCACAGTGTTTGGGGCTTGATCTCACGACCATGAGAGCATGGCCTGAGCCAAAATCAAGAGTCAGATGCTGAACTGCCTGAGCCACCCAGGCACCCCCTATTATATATATTTTAAAAACCCTAGCATGGTCTTTGCCCTTGTGGAAAACACAGTCTTGCTGGGAAGATAAATACTAATCAAATAATTATCCAGAGAGATTTATAGTTACAAAGTATGGTAAGTGCTATGAAGGGAAAGAAGTGGATATTATAAAAGAGAATAGCAGGAGGCTAATGGGGGTTAGAGAAAAGGTATTAGAAAAACTCTAACATTCAGGTGCTCCAGCAGAGAGCCCCAAATAACACTGGCTTAGATGAGGCAGATGTTTAATCCTCGCTGGTGCAGTATGGTAGCTGTAAGCAGTCTAGGGGTCATATGGAAGCCCTACAATTTCTACTAACATGTTGCTCTTTCCCTCCTTTGGAGGGGCTTCCTACTATGTCTACAGTCCAAGCAATGAGAAGGAGGGAAGAGGCACCAGAAGGTTCATCACTTCTGCTCAGAGCCAGAACTCAGTCACACGAGGCCGGGATGTCCCAGGTGTTCATGTGTGCAGATTAAATTCTGGGGTTCTTTTACTCTGAACGGGGGGCGGGGGGGTGGGAAACAGAGGTTGGGTGAGTAGCTAGCAGTCTCTGCCATGGATGGCCTCTCTGAGGAGATGACATGGAAGGTGAGAACCTAAGGATGAGTTGGTGTTAAAGAGAGGGAGGAGTTTTCCAGGCAAGAGGGATGACATGTCTCAGGGACACGAGGCAGGCGAGAGCGGCTCTACTGTTTAATGCTGCTTAATGCTGGTAATGTCCACCTCACACAGCCCTCCTGATGCTTAGAACTTGTGAGTGCCATCACCTGATCTGGATTCACCTGCCTTTTCTCTCTCATGTCTTGCAGGGCTGGGATGAGCCAGGACCGCAAGGAGGGGGGCTTTGTGCTGACTCCCGGAAGGCTGGTTGTGTATCCTCAGCTTTGAGAACTGAATTCCATGGGTTGTGTCAGTGTCAGACCTGTGAAGTTCAGTTCTTCAGCTGGGATATCTCTGTCGTCGTGGACTCGGGGATACTGCAGAGAGCAGACCCAAGGGTGGCCGAAGGATTTGGAAAACTGGAGCAGATGGGGTCTCAGACTCTGAAGGAATAGGGAGGGTGTGCTCATGGGAAAAGCAGTCATTTGATTGTGAGAAAACTTGAATTCTATGCTGAGCAGTTTTCCAAGCAGCTAACTGCTGTCTGCAAGTCATTCTTGCTACAGTTGCGGCCGCTACTACTTTACATATATTGATTACTGCTGGCAGTCCAGGTACTGTACTAAGTGCTTTACATGCTGCTATAGGAGACTCTGGGGGGAAATCACTAATGAAGCTTGGGACACCCAGAACTGACATGTAACGGTATTTCCCCCTCTTCGTGGGATCAGACAGCATTAATAGAATGTGACGGTTGTTCTTTAGCATGGATTGCTGAGATAACTGGTCCCTTTTAAAGATGAGAATCGTGGGTACATCCCTCTTACGGTCTCCTGTCTTTTTATTTGGATATCTACTTCCTTGCCTTTTATAAATACATTAGGATACATTGTCTTTGTGTTATAAGCAAGGCAAAATAGGTTGTAATTAGACTTTACCAGGATCCCTAGTTTCTCCCTGGGAAAAGGGATACAGAGGTTTTGAAGGCTCCCTCCATTTGCTGGCATGGTTAGCTGTATGTGGTGGGCCAAGCCCTTTCATTGTCTTCCTCTGTCACCAAGTCAGTTAGGTCTATTTTGAGGCTCACGTGTGGTATGATGATGACAATTTCCACCTTTAGGCAGAGTGCTTGGGCTGTATAAGTAATACTTGGACTTTCATCAGGTTTTAGATTGGATGGGAATACGAAGTCTCATCCCTTGGAAACTCCTTGATGCATCAATGTCTCTTGGTGTCCTGAAAGGTCCATCTCTGTATAGTCTACAGAAGTAAAGTGTGGTCTGGCCCAGAGAGGAGAGGCAGGCACAAAGCGGGCGACCCCAGAGCATGTGCATTCTCACACTTTCTTCTCAGTGACCCTGAGGTTTATTGAGTGCCTACCATGGGTTGGCCACTGTCCTCAGGGCATAGCTTACATTCACACCAAGCCTCATCTGGAAAACAGGGACTGTTTGCAAAGGGATATTGTAACCACACTCTATGGATGTAAAGAGGTGCTTGGTTGTTGTGAAAGTGCTCTGGCATGGGTGTGGAGCCTGTGCGTCCTCTCGGGGCTGTGCCGATAGTATCAAGAGCCTCCCCCACCCATCGCACCCTGCCCACTTCCGTCCTTTGCTTACTAGACCCTTACTTAGTCAGTGACTCATTCTTGAACCAGAACATTGGTGAAGCTCAACTGAGACCAGAGATCAGCGTCTTTACACCTAGATTGTTGGAGAAAATCCAGAATTGACACCAAAAGCTCCAAATGCTCTGGGTTTCAGACCATCTGTGCTGTGAACACTCAGACCCAGAACTCTGACTTACTACAAAAGGCTCATCCTTACCACGGGTGAGTCTTCCTAGAGCAAACCTGATGATGAAATATGGAATACACACAAACACATGCACGCACACAGGCACTGAAAAATGATAGCACCGTGGATCTCTGAGTACATGTTTGCCATATACAAGACTGTTTCAGGGTGCCTGGGTGGCTCAGTTGGTTGAGCGTCTGACTCTTGATTTTGGCTCAGGTCATGATCCCAGGGTCATGGGACTGAGCACCACAATGGGCTCCATGCTAAGCATGGAGCCTGCTTAAGATTCTCTCTCTCTCTCTCTCTCTCTCTCTCTCTCTCTCTCTCTGTCTCTGTCTCTCCCTCTCTCTCTCCCCCCTTCTGCCCTTCTGCTCTCTCTCTCTAAAATAAAATAAAAAAATTGAAAAAATAAAAGACTGCTTTATTTCCTAAGAGGATTTGAATTAATATTCATTAAGTGGGCGCTTGGGTGGCTCAATTAGTTAAGTGATCAACTCTTGATTTTAGCTCAGGTCATGACCTCATGGTTGTGAGATCGAGCCCTGCCTTGGGCTCTGGGCTGGGTGTGGAGGCTGCGTGAGATTCTCTCTGTCTCTCCCTCTCCCTCTTTCCCCAGGCTCTCTCCCTCTCTCTCTCAAAAAAAAAAAAAAAAAAAAAAAAAAAAAAAAAAGAAAGAAAAGATTCCATTAAGTAATACATTTCCTGAGGATTTTTAAATTTGTATTTGCTTTATCATAACTTATGTAAGAAGAAAAAAACAGGTTATAAAATAGATTACATGATTCTAATTTATGTAAAATTATAAATATATTTGAGAATATATGCTTTGAAAGATATACATCAGTTTATTAACAGGGATCATCTTTGGGGTGGTGGGAATTGAGATGCATTTTCCCTTCTTTGTATTTTTCTCTGTTGTTTAGTTCTTACACTGACCATATTTAATTGAAACAGTAAAGTTATTGAAGGAAATTTCACACACAATTCCAATGAATCTAGACGTTAGTGCTATGCATTTGTTGGAAGTTATGTTGCAGGGGTGTGTCAAAGAAGAGTGGAGGGAGTTCCCTAATGTGTTCAGTGAAGAAGGTAAGCATAGTCCAATATATATAGTGTGTTTTGTTCAAGTAGCAGGTGATTTTTTTTCTCTGTTACTTATGTTTTTCTGCCCCTCCCCCCAAAGAACCCTCAATGTATGTGCTGCTTTCCAAGAATCCATCTACTATGTAAACCAGTGGTTTTCAAAGTGTGTTTCCTGAACAAGCAACATTAGTATCACCTGAGAACTTAGAAATGTAAATTCTCAAGCTCCACCCAAGACCTACTGAATAAGAAACTCTGGGAGTGGGGCTTAGCACTTTCTGTTTTAACAAGCCCTTTGACTGACTAATGCACACTAGGGTTTTAGAACCATACGTGTCAGTCAAGGGACATCCCCACTGCACTAAACTGGAAGGCAGCTCATGTTGACACAAAAGTTGCTGTCCCATTCTTACAAACGTGCATACAGGTATTCTGCAAGACCTATCTCTGAGAGATGGCTTGCAGGACTGCAAAACCTCAAGATCCTCACCAGTGATCGTTTCAGAAGTGAATAGCAGATCTCTAAGTTTTTAAGCTACAAACTTTAGATGCGCAGAGTCACATGAAGAGGTGGTTCATTAAGGCAAATTTTTGGGTCATTCCCCTGACCTATAGACTTGGCATCTTTTCCCAGGGTTCTGCCATTTTGACCATCACCCATAAGGGCTTCCATCAAGGAAGTTCTAGGAAAACACTGAGCTTTTACTTTTCACATGTCTGCTTGCTCTTTCTTTCTTTCTTTCTTTCTTTCTTTCTTTCTTTTTCTTTCTTTCTTTCTTTCTTTCTTTCTTTCTTTCTTTCTTTCTTTTTTTCTTTTTTTTTTTCTTTTTTTTTTTCTTTCTTTCTTCTGAACCTTATGTCTCTTCTTCCTATCTTCTCCTTTCCCTCCTGCTGTGATTGATGAGGTCTCAGAAGCAGATTCATCATCCTTTCTGCTCTGTGCTTGGGAGAGAGCAGGTCAGATGCTCCTGGAAAGGTGCCTTGGGAGTAATAATAATAATGGAAGTATTGATTTGCCATCCTCAAATAATAGGGGGAGGTCATGATTTATCAGCTCATGTTGATGAGACACAGTGGGAAGCTGGACACACTATTCAATAGTTGCTGCCTAATCATGCTGTGTGGCTGTGGAGACGTGTAATTCAGGAACACAGTGGCTCCTCAAGTCCTCTTGCAGTTAAATCTCTGTCAGTTAAGGTGAAGATTCCTGCTTAGGCTTCTCCAGAGATATGGTATATATGTATATCTAATCTATTTATCTATCTATCTATCATCTATCTATTCAGATAGGTAGTAGATAGATTTATTATAGAGAATTGACTCATATTGATTATGGAGAGTGGCAATTCCCAAGATCTGCTGGGTGAGTCAGCAAGCTGGAGACCTAGGAGTCTGAACCTGAAGGCCTAAGAACCACGGTGTAGTACCAGTCTGAAGGCTGCAGTTTCAAGACCCACAAAGAGCTGAAGTTTCAGTTTGAGTCTGAAAACAGGGAAAAACTAATGTCCAAGAAATCAAGAAGGAATTTCCTCTTACTCCCGGGAGGTCAGTTGAAAGAGGCCTTCAACTAATTAGATGAGGCCCACCCACATTAGGGAGGACAATCTGCTTTACTTAGGCGACCAATTCCAATTTTAGTCATATCTAAAAACATCCTCACAGACAACCCAGAATAATATTTAACCAAATATCTTGGCACCCTGTGGTTCAGTCAAGTAGACACAAAAAATTAACCTACACAATTTCTTTTTCACATATACAGTACAACCTTGGGTTACAAGTAACTTGTTCTGTGAGTGTTCTGCAAGACCAGCAAGCATTTCTAATAAATTTTAACTTAATAAACTAGCGATGTCTTGCAATACGAGTAGTATGTGACAGCAAACGTCACATGATCACAACTGAGCCAATCGGTTATTGAAATGCACTTTGATGTACCAGTGCTTTGGATTATAAGCATGTTTCCGGAATGAATTATGCTTGTAAATCAAGGTTTTATGGTATATATTTTTGCATCTAGAATCTCTTGCTTTCTTTTTTGATAGTATTTCAGAGTGATAGCTCAGAGCTTGAGTGTCTGGTTGATTAGAGAGTCTGGGAAAATGCTCTGGGGAGGGGGGGCGTGGGTAGGGAACCAGACATCTTCCCTAGTTCCCCTTTGCTCTTCATAGCACTAAAGTACTTTTGGGAACTGTTTTTAAGGAACTCCTATCTTGCTCCTATCTCCTGGGGCAGCTCTTTGAAGTAGAAGAGCTAAGTTTGATTGTCCTTGAGAAAGTGCAGACAATATAATTGCAGCTTTCCTATGTTAGGTGTTTACAATGCTCCAGGTGCCTTATCTATAAGGAAAGATATTACCTCTACTTTCTAGATGAGAAAACTGAAGCTCACGGAGATTATATACCTGGCTAAAATTTCACACACTATTTAGTGTCACAGCCAGGATGTTAATCAAGGCTGCCTAATGAGAGCCTGTGTTCTATTTGCCAAAGTTTATAACACACATCATCTTTGCTCAACACGGCATTTCCCAGTGAAGTCGATATAGCCATAATTTTAGAGATGGGGAAATGGTGTTTTCAAAAGGTTGGGTGACTTTTCTATTCTCTATGTCATGCAGCTAATAACTGGTGAAGCCGACCCTCAAATCCAAAATCTCTATAATAAAAAGATAGTTTTTGTCTAAAAAATCATAGGAGTACACATAAACTTAGAAGGAAGGAAAGAAAAAGAATCCCCTGCATCCATTTCTCCAGTGTGACTAAAAAGAGAACAGTATAAAAAAAATAAAAAATAAAAAGAGAACAGTATACATTGAGGCCACTCTGACTTATTCCTCTGCCCATGTCTTTGGTAAGTAGGAGTGAAGCCTTATACACGACCAATTTCACCCTCTGATGCACAGCCATACTTTAAAATATGTTAAAATTACATTGTTGGTAGCTTTTAAGAAACCATAATGTATTTTTGTTCTGGGTCCTGTGATGCTACTAAAGACTGGTCAGATTCCATTTGTCTCTGGGCAACAAATGTCTTTCTTTGTTTTAAAAATGAAATTAATTGGGAATGCAAGCTGGTGCAGCCACTCTGGAAAACAGTATGGAGGTTCCTCAAAAAACTAAAAATAGAACTACCGTACAACCCAGCAATTGCACTACTAGGCATTTATCCAAGGGATACAGGTGTGCTGTTTTGAAGGGACACATGCACCCCCATGTTTATAGCAGCACTATCAACAATAGCCAACGTATGGAAAGAGCCCAAATGTCCATCGATGGATGAATGGATAAAGAAGATGTGATACACACACACACACACACACACACACACACACACACACACTGGAGTATTACTCGGCAATCAAAAAGAATGAAATCTTGCCATTTGCAACTACATGGATGAAACTGGAGGGTATTATGCTAAGTGAAATTAGTCAGAGAAAGACAAAAGTCATATGACTTCACTCATCTGAGGACTTTAAGAGACAAAACAGATTAATATAAGGGAAGGGAAGCAAAAATAATATAAAAACAGGGAGGGGGACAAAACAGAAGAGACTCATAAATATGGAGAACAAACTGAGGGTTACTGGAGGGGTTGTGGGAGGGGTGATGGGCTAAATGGGTAAGGGGCACTAAGGAATCTACTCCTGAAATCATTGTTTCACTATATGCTAACTAATTTGGATGTAAATTAAAAAAAAATAAAGTTAAAATAAAAAAATAAAAATGAAATTCTTAGGGCACCCAGGTGGCTCAGTTGGTTAAGCATCTGACTCTTGATTTTGGCTCAGGTCATGCATGATCCCAGGGTTGTGGAATCAAACCCTGCATTGGGCTCTGTGCTGACAACGTGGGGCTTGCTTGGGATTCCCTCTCCCTCTGCCCCTCCTCCACTTGTGTGTATGCTCTCTCTCAAAATAAATAAACAAACTTAAAAAAAATAAAAACAATTAATTTTCTTATTAAATAAATAGTATGAGTTTACTGCAAAGAATTTTGAAAAGGCAAGAAAACCATAAAAGAAGAAATTAAAATCATATAAAAATTTGTGTTATACAAATTATTATGTATTTTTTTTTACTGGGAAAGTATAGAAAATCATAAAGGAGAAAAAAGTTATCCATAAGCTCAGAGATTTTCATTTCGGGTTATTTTTTTTCATTTTCACTCTTTTTAAAAATACAATTGGGATCATCCATTAAATGTAATTTGTATGTCTGTGTGTTCTGTTTTTTGTTATTTAAAATTTTATCACAAGCATTTCCCCATGTCCTTCTATGGTCTTTACTGTGCATTTTAAATGGCTGCATATGTAGTTCATGGAATGAATGTTCTTTTCTTTACATGATCATTTCTGTATTATTGGACATTTAGGCCCTGTATCTCCTGGACCCCAAATCTCCTGCATGCATTCATTTATCATCTATCTATCTATCTATCTAACATCTATTTATTTATGCCATGTATCTGTATCTATTTCCTTTTAGCTTTTTGCTTACATTGATTCAGGCATTATTTGCAATGGCCTTAGGAGTGTAAACTTTTGCCCCTTTTATCAGAAAAGCACATTTTTTTCCCAGAACTCCTTCTTTTGTCCAGCAGAATCCCACTCATGATTCACTGTGTTTTATGTGACCACTGCCAAATATATGAGGATGGAAACTTAAAAAAATTTTTTTTTAAATGTTTTATTTATTTTTGAGACAGAGCATGAACAGGGGAGAGGCAGAGAGAGAAGGAAACACAGAATCTGAAGTAGGCTCCAGGCTCTGAGCTGTCAGCACAGAGCCCGACGAGGGGCTTGAACTCACAAACAGCAAGATCATGACCTGAGCTGAAGTCGGACGCCTAACCGACTGAGCCACCCAGGCGCCCCAATGCTGGAAACTTCTTCAACCTGTGGAGTGGAAGACCAGGAGAGGGATTTGGTAATGACTGTTGGGTCAGCCAGCCAACAGTAGTCACCACAAGCTACTTGCCAAGGTCAAGTGTTTGTCTTACTTGACCCAATGAGCCTATTTCACACCCGTCATCTAGGGATTGCTGTTTCTCACATCTCTGGCCCAGACTAGAAGTGGCCCAGAGCCTGCCAAACCCAATCTCTCACTGGATATAGCACCATCTAACACATGCTAACATTTTTCATCAATATTAGTGTCATTGCAAAGTGCCGTTAAAATAGAAGTGGTTTCATACATTATTTATCTGCAGTGTGTCCACCGAGTCATTCTTTTGCTGGAGAGCTGTCTCCTTGGCATTTCTAAACCGGGTAACTGCAGCTCACTGGGTCTGTATCCTCAGGCTGTGGTAGAGGGAGAGGAGGATCCGTGAGCTGTTTGTGCTGAAAAAATTGCTGCATGTCCTCACAGCCCTGGGCACAATGATTAAGTGTGTGGTTGCAGGTGAGCTCTGTGTCCACTGCATATTCTGCAGATAATGGCTACACTCCACTTGATGAGAATATGGCCTGGTCTAATTATTAGGGGCCCCCAAAGTGTCCATTATTTATTTGTACCTTTCTATTGTGGTTAGTTCTAGAGCAGAAGCCTAAAGTAGCAACTCACAGGAGTGCTGTGTGCAGGGCCAGGCCTGGGGTGATGATACGCCTAGGGTACAAAAGTCAAGGAGGGGCGCACTCCCTCACAGTCTCGCAGCACTTGCCTGGCCCTGGTTTGGTTTCACCCTCACTAGTTGCTAGTGTTCAAAAATTGGAAAAATTATTCCACAAAGGTTTTTTGATCATTTCTATGCTCTGGGTGCTATTCTAGTCACTAGGATATAGTAATGAATAAAATAGTCATTACCGTCCTTATGGTACTGATACAGTAGTAAAGGAGAGATTTGATATAGAAATCTAGGTTTCTGGGGCACCTGGGTGGCTCAGTCGGTTAAGTGATTGACTCTTGATTTTTGGCTCAGGTTATTACCTTGCAGTTGTGAGACTGAGGCCCATGTTGGGCTCTGTGCTGAGTGTGGAGCCTGCTTGAGATTCTCTCTCCTTCTCTCTCTGCACTGCCCCCTCTCCCCCAAGAAAATAAATAAACATTAAAAAAAATCTAAAAAGAAAAAGAAATCTAGGTTTCTGGCTTCTTGAAGTATCAGAAGAACTGGCAACTCTGGGTTGGCTTTTCTTCATGACAACCATCACTAGAATCTGGGGAACTGGCAGCTCCCATGAGGATGTGGTGTGAGCTCTGTACTTTGTCCCACTCTCCACCACTCCCTATTGTCCTTTGATTCTCATAGGGTCCCCATGGAGAGCATACCACTATTATTATTACTACTACCATATTGCAGATGAAGAAACTGAGGCTCAGAGAGGTAAAGGGACTGGTCTGAGGTTTTCTAGCTATAGAAGGTGGATTGGGGGTTTGAACCCACTTCTATGAGACTTCAGGGGCTGAGGTGTTTGCCCCTGTGCAGAACAGTGATTCGGGAGGCAGGAACATAGAAATATCACCAAGCAAAACATTCAGCCCATATAAGATCAAATTAGAGAGGTGTGTTAGCAGGAAACAGATGGTACCCTCAAATTAGGATAACTCAAGCAGAATTTCATAAAAAAGCTATTTACAAAGGTGTGGGCAGGGTGTAGAGAAACCACAAGGCATAGCAAAGAGCCCCAGATTAGCAATAGTGGGGCTCCATTACCCCTGCTATGGCAGATGAGGGGGTGGGGTTACTGGGATTGGGGAAATAGGACTATTCACTGAGAACTCCTGATGAAGCCAGAGCTTGGGGATCCCAAAGGGAGGAAACTTGGAGAATAAACACCCCAACTCACTAAGTGCTCTCTGCTTCTTCCCGTTGATCTCCTGCCAGTCCCAGACCCAGCTGGAAGTCAGAGGGCAAGGAACCCATTGATACACTCTTGCAGGTCAGCCTCTGAGGGCACAAAGTAGGATGGGGAATAGAGGAGAGTGGATGGGGAGGAGCAAAGGAAGGCATCTAGCACAAGGGGCAACTCAAAGCCAAGGGCATTTTAGGGGACAGATAGTGATGATGGGGGTAGGGGAAGACGTTAAGATAACTGAATTCAAGGTCCAGCTCTGATGGGGCTGGGGAAACAGCTCCTCTTCCTCACTCTCTCTCCCTGGCAGCCACGCTCAGCAACCTCCTGTACCAGAAAAATCAATCCCATATCAGAGATTCCTCAAGTTTATGATGTGGGGCTTGGGACTTTTGGTGACTTCCCAAACGGACAAAAGGCTGAACCATGCAGGGTGGTACCTTCTAGTTTTTCAGAGGAAAAGAGCTCTTCAGGTTCAGAGCTCATTGAACCCTACCTGTAGAAAGCTGTACCATAAAACATCTAAGACAGGTCTGTTTGTTTTTAAATTTCTCCCCTAAAATCTATTCAGCTTAGTTCTTCTTATCAAAAACTGCATATCCTGTTAAACTGAGCCATATATTACAACCCCAAAAAGTCACTTGCTTGCCTGCTTTTAGAATTCTCAGTTTCTGAAACTAACTGGACCATGGCTTTGGATCTTCAGTAGAGGCTTTGTCAATAGTCCTTTCAGCATAAGTAATGGTAACAAAATCAGGAGCGCTTTAGGGGACACTTTGGTATTCAAATAGTTTATAAAGCTAGCATACCTGGCTCCGAAGCAATGTGCTTGTGAGAATGCATGGGGGTAGGGGTGGGTCGGGAGGGATGAGGAATTGCTGGGTGAGAACACTCATAAGAGGAGCATGGTATCATTACAGATTTAGGGAATAGTTGTAACAGACTTCCCCCCCTTTTTCCCTGTTAACAGAACCCCAGTATGGTTCAGAGAGTAGGCAAGTGACATGCCTCAAAGAGGGCTGGCCTCTCTAGTCCCAGGGAGCAAATCATTTGTCCGGTTTCAAGCTTGATGACCTCATCCCATTTGTCAGTGGTTGGATTAGCAGGGGGCAGGGGATGCAATTCTGACTAGCAGGATGTGAGAAGTCTGCTGTGGATATTTCTAGATAGGTTCTTCTTGCTGCTAATAAGTAGTTGTCTCTTCTGTCACTGGATATTACCATAATTGTTTGGGACGCCTACTGCTGTGGCAGCCAGTTAATGATTAAAGGGAGCCAGGTGGTATGCTGGAGATTCAGGGTGCAAAGATGCTTTAGGACATCACAATTCAGTCAACCACTGAGGTAACCAACCCAGGTGCTCTCCTACCTCATAGTTTCATGTGTGAGACAGTGCGTTTCTTGTATTGTTGCCACAGGTCCAGGAGGCTCAGATCTTTGTGTATCCCACAGATAGATGCATGATCTTCAGGACTTGAAGGGCAAAAGAAACTGCTGATTTTCACAAATTGTCTTCCTAAATTCTTTTTTTGACTCCAAAAGTAACACACAAATGTAAAAATTCAATCAAAATGGAAATATTACGAGTAGAAACTGGAAGTCTCCTATAATTCTTCACTTCTCACCTGCACATGTGAATGTAATGTTAAAAAAAACAGGATCAGAATAGACATGCTTAATATCTTGGATATGTTTTGTATGAATACATGTAGATCTACCTGGTACCTTTTGGGATGAGCACTGGGTGTTGTATGGAAACCAATTTGTCAATAAATTTCTTAAAAAAAAAATTTTTTTTTGATGTTTTAATTTATTTAAAAAAAAATTTTTTTTTTCAACGTTTTTTATTTATTTTTGGGACAGAGAGAGACAAAGCATGAACGGGGGAGGGGCAGAGAGAGAGGGAGACACAGAATCGGAAACAGGCTCCAGGCTCTGAGCCATCAGCCCAGAGCCTGACGCGGGGCTTGAACTCACGGACCGCGAGATCGTGACCTGGCTGAAGTCGGACGCTTAACCGACTGCGCCACCCAGGCGCCCCTATGTTTTAATTTATTTTTGAGAGAGAGACAGACAGAGCATGAGCAGGGGAGGAGCAGAGAGAAAGAGGGAGACACAGAATCTGATGCAGGCTCCAGGCTCTTTGCTGACAGCTCGGAGCCAGCACAGAGCCCGAAACAGGGCTTGAACTTGTGAACCACAAGATTATGACCTGAGCCGAAGTCAGACGCTTCACTGACTAAGCCACCCAGGCCTCCCTACCTCGTTCTTTGTAATAACTGTGTAATATTCATACCTTGAAGGACCTACTACAGGTGGGCTTTTATAAAACATGACCCATGGGTAACTATATTCCTGAACCCCCAGTCTCTGCCTTCAGTCATTGACAGCAAGTTTTTCTGTCACTCAGAGAGGCACACCAAGGGAGAAGGAGAAGCTGTGTGGAGCAGTGGAAGGGACCCAGGGTTTGGGCCAGGTGGACTGGGGTTGGGATTCAGCCCTATGGCACAGCAGCTGTGTGATCTCAGAAAGTGATTAAATGCTTTATGCCTCAGTTGTCTAATCCCTAAAAAAAAAAAAAAAAAAAAAAAAGTAATAAAACCTACCTCTTGAAATTGTTGTAAGGGTTAGAAATAATGTGTGAAAGCATCTATCACCCAGAATGGTTGCTCAATGAACAGTAGCTATTGTTCTAATAAAGGAGCCTCCTCCATGAAATAGTTGAACTGTTTCTGGTTATCTTCACTGTGGACACAACGGACAAATACCCATAGGTACTTGGGGGTCTAAAATAATTTTCTGAAATTATTGAGTGGTTGGCCCCCAAATGGTGAAAAGTAGGTCCATGGAAACAAATAAACGAAACTTTCCATTGTGTCAGTCATGTGAGGAAGATAGTGTAAACATTTAACCTCTATTTCTTGGGTAGAGGCTTGCAGACACAGTATGAACAATTTTTCAAACAGGCTGGAAAAAGGATATCATGCGTAGTAAGATCTCAGTAGGCTGGAGTGACAGGCTAAATTAAACAAGGTGAGTTTTATTAGGGAAAAATGTAAAATTTAACTGTTTAGTTTCTTTTAAGATTTTTTTTCTTCACGTTTGTTTATTTTTGAGAGAGAGAGAGAGAGACAGAGTGTGAGCCAGCAAAGGGTACAGAGAGATGGAGACAGAATCTGAAGCAGGCTCCAGTCTCTGAGCTGTCAGCACAGAGTCCAATGCGAGGCTCGAACTCACAAATGGTGAGATCATGACCTAAGCCGAAGTCCAATGCTTAACCAACTGAACCACTCTGGCACCCCTCTTTCTTTATTTTTTTTTGGTATAGTATGGTATGTGTTTTAATAGCAGGTATGAAAAGGCTTAGGGGTTTTATGTGGCTGAATTTCAATGTGAAGTTATGGTGTAATCCAGCCGTATAAACTAGCAACTGTAATTTTACCCTTATAAAGAGAAGCAGGAAATTCAAAATGAGGAAGGTGATGCCTCCACTTACTTTGTCCTCATCAGATCAGATGGCCTAACACTAAAATGGGGAATAACTGGCATGTAGGC